>NC_080593.1:140385808-140713808 GCF_027887145.1 Ammospiza caudacuta
TAACTACAAAGGTAATGACATCATTGGAAGCAAATGTAATGGTGTACCAAAAACTAGGCCAATATTATGGAATGTTTTTCTTTCATACTAGTGAGTGGATGCATTCTATTTCCAGTTCAGTCAGTTTTAAAAAGAAGAAAAATATAAGCTGAATTGTAAAATAAAAAACAAAAAACAAGCAACAAAAACTCTTAAAGGTGTTGTGTTACATGAAACACAAGCATTTGTTTGATATGTTGTAACAGCAATTGAGTTTTGACATTTAACTTTACACTTTACTCTTATTTTCTCTTATTTAATATTGGCAACTATTAAAATGAAATAATTCTGTGGTTATTTAAAGATGAATGAGTAAAACAAAATGAATACTTCCTACATTTTTTTGAAAATTAATGTCTGTCATAACATAAAAATACCCCTGCGAGTGAGCAACTTGAATTACTACTAAGTTTTGAGCCAGGACCAAAAAAAACCTAATAATGGTATTCTTTATGGTCTTAAAGTACATAATGCACTATATAAACAATCTGTTGCTATTTGATACCTCTGGAAGGGCATACACTTTTTATAGAGCATGAGCAGCGAAAGTACAACATATATATGCATATTCGTGCATTTCTGTATTATTAAAGAATGGGTGTTTTTTTATATTACCTTTGACATAGATGTATGTCTTTCTTACAAAAACTTTAATTTCATGGTTGCTGTCTAGCTCCAAAACCAGATAATAGAAAGTATGATTATTCATCAGAAAATGAGAGAGGGGAGGAAAAAGTTAAACCAGTGATTGTGCATATTAGAAATGGAGCTGATGTTGCTGAGAATCGGCAGAGGGAGTGAATGAGCATATTGTGAATAAACCTGCACAGTGTGACTTGCTGGGGTGTTTTAGTTTTTTTTTTTTGGTTTTTTTTTTTTTTTTTTTTTTTTTTGTCCATAGCTTTCCTGTAGTGTAAAGTAAAACTCCACAGAGGTGTGGTACAAGTGCACTTGTGCACTCTAGATATTCATATCTAGTGGTCTAAGATAAGAAGACCTTAGTACTTTGCTGCATGGTACTAATTAAGACCAAAGATTTCCAAATTCAGGCTATTGAAAGGGGCAAGAGAAGGATTAGTATAAACAAGTTCAATAATTTCCTAAGACAGCAAATTTCCACTTATTTGAGTGGAAAAGGATGGGGTTTTGATCTGAACTCTAACTTGCAGAGCTCAAGTTGTCGATTCTTTTGTTTACATGACTCTTTCCTGATAAAATTAGTTTTACTTGCAGCAGTTTTAGTTTGCAGAAGGCAGAGGATTATTGTCTATTCTTACATGCTATGTCTTTTATTCATGAGTTACATTTATTCTTAGAAGCTATAGTTCTGCAAGAATAAAATTAATTGAATATGAATAGGTAGAAGGGTACAGAAAGGGTGAACATTCACAACAGCATCTCCATTTAATCAACTTAGTGATTGTATGCCTAGATATTGAATCTATTTCTCTCTTGCCCTACAATGGTAATTTTTTTTAGTTCACTAAATAGCACTTGAATGAAGCAAACAATGAATATTTGCTCTGTGGTGGTGGTTGTGTGGGGGGATTGCCTTTTTTTTCTCCTTTTATTTCTGTTTGGGTTTATTTTGTGGGATTCCCCACCACCACCTCACTGCCAATCCAGAGTCTGGGATAATATTTTTATCTAAGTTGCCTTCATTTTGATGCCTGAGAGGATGTGTTTATTAGACATATCAGAAATTAGGCAATGGTCATAAAATGGAAGGGTATCAAGGGCAATCATATCTTAAGGGATTGCTATTTCTGTTGTTTTTAAAACTGTGTTAAGTCCTTTATAGTAACGAGGGTAGGCACTGAAAACAGATGCATAAATGTGTAGTATTTTGGATTTGCAACGGTTCTGCAATTTACGTTTTTAAATTTATGAATTGGAAATTGAGAGAAAATCCAGTGAGGTAAAACTGAGTATTTGCATTAGAACAGTGCATTCAGGGCTGTGACATAACACTGAATTATTTACTAGAATAAAAAAAAATGCAAAGAATTTTCCCTTTTAAGAGAATTTTTAGAGATACTTATTAGAATTATGATTTCTAGAAGTCAGGGTCAAAGGGAATTTCAGTTTAAGTTATTTCATTATTTCTTTAGAATGTATGCTTAGCTTGCTTGTTCATCTCTTTACTAGATACTAGATCAAATGTATTACTTTAACTTCACCTCTTCCACCTCACAAATTCCACTATCCACTTAGACAGCTAGCTATGGCTGATACTGTATTTATTTTACATGTATTTATTTTACATGTATTTATTATGTGTTTAAGTCTTGTAAATTTCTGCTTATGTGACAGGTACAATTACGTTAGCATTTTACCTTAGATCCAGCAGTTTAATTTTTGAACTGAATCTTCTCCTGATCATTCCCACTGACCTTGTTTTAGTTTTCATTATGGAGCAATCTTGAAAGGCACAAATTACATTCGTTTGAGGCAATTCATAAGATGCAATTGAATGGCATCAGGAATAGCATTGCTTTGGTGCTTCAGCTGCTAATGGGCATTTCTCAGGAACTTGTAAAGCTTTTTTCAAAGTAAAACCACTAAAACACAATGAAATGCACGTAGATAATATGGGTATTTATTGTTTCACTTTATTGATCTACTTATGCTGGAGTTAATTATTTGATATTGTACTTATAACAGTATTTACTAACACTAAAATAATTTACTACTAAAAGGTTTTGATGATCTGCTTCTGTGCTTCTCAGACTCAACTATAACTAGATGTAGTGGAGATATCCATGCCTCATCCCATCAAAATTTATGAAGCCATTCTTAAATCTTAGTGACATTTGCATCTGATTCTGGGCATTTTGAAGATCATTCCAATTCCTACCTGGAATTTGAGGAGCAAAAGGTTATGGGATGTCATCACCATCAGTGTCATCACCCAGTGCCCTTTCCCCACTGTTCCCCAAAATAATACACTTGCTTACAGGGCAAGATAGAAGGACACCTCCTTTCTGACTGCAGTAGAACTGAACATGCCACATCATTTTTAGTTTTAGAAATAGACAAAATAATTTTTATATACATCTGTATATATCCGTTTTTAGCTGATTTTTTTCTTTTAAGTTTGTTATTACAAGAACTAACAGATGATCCTCTTTTATGTATCTGCCATTTGATAAAATCTAGGAAGATTTTGCGAAATTTTGTTTACTTACACATTGAGGTGTTGCACATGGAGCTATTTTATGGTTTTTAATAGCTGGATAACATTTAAAATATTAAAAATTAAATATTTGTGAGGCTATTTTTAAGTAAATAAATATTAATTGTTGTTATATAATCTCTTTTCCCATATCACATAAAATAACACTACTTAAAATGGTAGAATAATTAATATAGGGATTAGACAGGACAGAAATACAAGCACTGCCTCATTATAGATAATATTTTATCTCTTAGCCACTGTGGTATAAATTGTTTTGGGTCTGTTTCATGCCTCAAATGTATGTGTAGCTTTATTAAGTAAAAACATGGAATGTTTAGAAATTTAACTGAATTATTTTCACATCATAATTTTAGGAATTATTTGAAAACCTTTCTTTAGAAGTGAGATCAGGCTTTGGTGATTGTGTAGTTAACAAGTAAAATAAATAAATAATGGATTTTCAGACTTGCCATATCATTACTATGAAAAGAAACCACAAATTAATAGTTTTAAATGTTGGAGTGTTTCATGAATGCTTAGGATCATTCAATATTTCAGAAAATGGTACCATATTGTCACAGTAACACTTTTATTCTCAAAGCCATGGTGAAGAGAAAAGAAGTATGTAGCTAAACAGTAGTAGTAGAGAAACTATCTCCAAAATACTCAAACACTGGAACTGAATGGTCTTCATCTATAATTGAGTATAAAACAGCTGCACAAAATATGAGACAAATATATGGCAGAACCTTCAAAGAAACCCATTTTTCTGAATTTTGCAGATTTTGATTTCACAAAATCTTTTACAATCTAGCAATAGAATATTATAGTTCATGGAAAATTATATATGAGAATATAAAGTGTAATAGCTTTCATACACACTTCTCTCCTTTTGTAACTTGGGACATGTGTGAAAGATTAAATACAAGATATTCTTTATACCATCTTTCAACATAAACTGTATGACAAAAAATTTTGGATTAACAAATAATGTAAATAGTCATGGTGTAAAATAGTAGGAAAAGATGCTGTAGGGAATGAAATCAGTAATGTAAACATAGTAAAAATTGGCTTTATCAGCATCATGTGGGAAAGCTGAAATTGTGTTTAGGTCAGATGTGAGTCTTCTGGAACAGACAAAACTAACCATTTTCCACAATGATGACTGAACTTTAGGATGTGGGATTTACACTCTGACATCCTGTATTTCAGATTTCTTTTTGCTTGAAGCATGGCGCCCATCTTGCTTCAAGCACTATGTCTTGTTTTTGAGTTCTTGGGATACTAGTGGAGCCTGGGGCAGCTGTCTGGAGTTTGTGATCCATATTTTATCCTATTTTCATAGCATTAAGCACTGAGTTTCAGATACATCTGAGGGTTTTTGTCACAGATGGCACAGAGATATTTTTCCATGACTAACTGCCCAACAGTGATTGCTTTTCTATTGGTGACAGAGTACTGAATTATCTGAATCCATTGTTAGTCCCCTGTGTCTACAGTCATGAATTTCAAATGTGTGAAATAAGAACCATTTACCATAATACAGACTTCAAGAAGGTCTCACTTTGACAAACTGTGAAATTTGCCTATCTATGGAATACGTGCCTTCACGTTCATTCTACCAAGAGAAAAATATAGCTTTAATTTTACTGTTCCTATTATTGGCTAATTTAAAAAAAAAAAAACAAAACCAACAACTAAACATCAGTGAGACTTTGGACAGTTTCATTGTGTAGCTTTGAGTTTCACAAGACAATTGATGTGTTTCTTTAGTTAAATACTATGTAATCCCCCTTTTGTGAGGATGGGGGAAGTAAAGCTTTTCTGCTTTCTACATATCAAAATCAATAATTAAATATATGACACATTTCTACTTCCTGAATTGTTCAATTTTATAAATTTCAGTGTATATCCTTTTGTGGTATTTTAACTGTTCTGATGATTTCTGTTGCCTTTCTATCCACTCTTTTCTGTGTTTCTCATCATGTACTTGTTCTTTTTGTGTGTTTTGTGATGCAATAACTAGATAGGATCATATAAATTGCTTATTTGATTGGATTCTAGCCTCAGTTCTATGCCTTGTGCATCCTAACTTTGTTTTGCAGAATGACATGCAGAGATTTGCACTAACGTTGAAAATCCATGCAAATTATTTTAATCCATATAAGTTTCATGATTAGTTCAAATTCTTAAATGCAGATACTGCTTTGTATTTTTCAAAAATTTAAACACTTACTTTTGGGCAACTCTACTTACCAACAGTTTACTAATACAGTAAAAATTTCTCTATACCGATTCCACATCTGCTGAAAGTTGTTGAAAGTTTTATAATTCAAGATCATTTCTATTTCAGATATTTCTTGAACAGATTGAGCAAAAGTACATCCATTTCAGAAACTTGTGGCAGTTCCCCTTGTTAACTTAATGCCAAGATAGTAGTTGATTGTGTATTTTACTCTTGTGTTCTTCCTGCTTTGTTGGCCACAATTTACCACTGACTTTTTCTGACCCCACTCAGTCAGCCTTATCAAATATGTTAACAATATTTGTATCTAATTTTCAAACCATGCATTCAACATAGAATTTCCAGTTTGTAATCCCTAGATTAAAAGAGTATGAGAACAGTTTTAGAGAAGCATAAGAAAGATTCATGTAACTGGATACAACATAAGCAAAAAATAGCAAGAAATTATATAGTGATACTTCTACAAAATATTTTCTTACTCCCTAACAGTTTATGGCATAGACACTTTCTAAATCCAGTGTATTTAGAGTAAGTAAAACTTGATGGACTTTTTCATCCATGATTTCATCTGTTTTTCCTCTCAAGCTTACATATAATTTTAGTATTATAAATATTTTATGGCAAGGACATTTCAGTGAAGAAGTATTTCCTTCTGTTCACTGTAATTCTACTAGCTTTATCTGATGCCTTTTTATTTTTTCTAGAAAATACAATGTATTTAATCTTCCATTTTACTGCTTACTTGATTTTGCAGGACTTTTATTTCCTCACAGGTAATTGTCCTCATTACTGTTTTGTGCAAGCTATCATCAGCAAGCTTTGTCATTTCACTGCTTGCCTTGTTTTCCATCTTCTAATATATTGCCAGACAATAACTTTAACTACCCTGACATCTGCTGGACAAGCCACACAGCAGAGCAGAGACAATCCAGGAGGATCCTGGAAAGCTTGGTGGCCGCTTTCTGACACGGGTACTGGAGGACCCCACAAGGATTGGTGTGCTCCTCAGCCTCATTCTACTGAACTGGGAAAGCCTTTCTGGTGATATAAAGGTTGGAAGCAGCCTTGGCTGTAGTGGACATGAGATTGTGAAGTTCAATATTGGGTGAGGAGGAAGCAGGGCAGCAAGTAAAATTACAGCCATTGATTTCAAGAGAGATGACTTCAGTCTGTTTGGAGATGTTCCTTGAAGAATCTCATACAAAAAAGCACCACAGGGAAATGGGGTCCAAGAGAGTTGGTTGATATCCAAGCATCACATCCAACCCTGCACAAGAATGATGCATCCTAACAAGTAAAAAATCAGACAGAGGAGACAAGAGATGTGTGTGAATAAATAAAAAATTGCTGTCACTACTCAAACATCAACAGGAAATACACAGGAGATGAAAGCAGGGATGGAAGTGGCCTCTTGGAATGAATATGGAGAGATTGTCAGAATAAGTAGAAATCAGAGACCAGGAAGGCCAAGGCCCATCTGGAATTAAATCTGACCAATGATGTCCACAACAACAAGAGCTTCTTAAAATGGATCAATAAAAAAAGAAAAACAAAAGAAGAATGTGGGCCCATTAGTGAATTGAGAGGAGCCCTGGTAATAGAGGATGCAGAGAAGGCAGAGTTATCAAATGCCTTCTTTGTATCAATCTTCACTAACATGATCAGCCCTCAGGGTTCTCTGACACAGACCAGGGTAAAGGAGTCTTGGAAAGAAGACTTTTCCTTGGTGAAGGAGGATTGGGTTAGATAACACCTAAGCAAACTTGACATCCACAAGACCATGAGCTCTGGCAGGATGTGTCCACAAGAGCTTCTTGACACCATAGCGAGGTCACTCACAGTCATCTTTGCAAGGTCATGGCAATCAGGAGACGTGCCTGGAGACTGGAAAAAAGCAAATCTCACCCTGGTCTTCAAAAAGGGCAAGAAGAAGGACACAGGGAACTATTGGGCAGTCAACCTCACTTCAATCCCTGGAAAGGTGATGGAGCACTTCATTCTGAAGGCATCTGTATCTATATGGATGACAAGAAGTGTTAGATTAGAAGTATTCAGCATGGATTCACTAAAGGTAAATCAAGCTTGACCAAACATTGCTTTCTACAATGAAACAACTACCTGGATCAATGAGGGGAGAGCAGTGGATACTGTCTACCTTGGCTTCAGCAAAGCTTTTGATGCTGTCTCTCACAAAATCCTGATAGACAAAATCAGGAACTGTTGACTGGATGAGTGAGCAGTGAGGTGGATTAACTGGTTGAATGGCAGATCCCAGAGGGTCATAATCAGTGACAACCTAGTTGAAGTTTTTCACTATTGGTGAAAAAGATTCCATATTGGGCCCAGTATCATTTAACTTATTCATCAATGACTTGGATGAAGGGGCAGATGCCTCCTTGGCAAGTTGACTGATGACACAAGGCTGGGAGGAGTGGCCAACACCCCAAAGGGCTGTCCAGGCCTTCAGAAGGGCCTTAAGAGGTTGGAGAGATGGGCAGAGAAAAGTTTGAAATTCAACAAAGGGAAGTGCAGGGTCCTGCACATGGGGGAAAATAACCCCATGGACCATTAGAGGCTGGGGGCTGACCTGCTGGGAAGCAGCTCTGTGGAGAAGGACCTGGGGGTCCTGCTGGAAAACAAACTGACCATGAGCCCAGCAGTGTGTCTGTGTGGTCAAGAAGGCCAGTGGTGGTCTGGAGTGCATTAGGAAGAGCATTGGCACCAGGTCAGCAGAGGTGATCCTGCCCCTTTACTCAGCCCAAGTGAGGCACATCTGCAGTACTTTGTCCAGTTCTGGAATCCTCAGAAAAAAAAACAAAAAAAAAAAAACAAAAAAAAAAAAAAAAAAAAAAAAAAAAACCCAAAAAAAAACCCATGAAGTTCCTGGAGCAAGTCCAGTGGAGGGCAAAATAGATAAGGAAGGGCCTGTAGCATCTCTCTCATGAGGAAAGACTGAGGGAGCTGGGCTTGTTCGATCTTGAGAAAAGATCTTGGAGAGAGGATCCCATCAATGTCTATAAGTATTTGAAGGGAGGGCATCAGAGGATGGATCCAGGCTCTACTTGATGGTGCCAAGCAATGGGACAAGAGGCAATGAGCAAGAACTGGTGTGCAGGAAGTTCCACCTGAACATGAGGAGGAGCTTTACTGTGCAGTGACCATGCACTGGAATCTCCCTCATTGGAAAAATTCAAGAGCTGGAAGTATTCAATATCTGGACATTCTCCTGGGCATTGTGCTCTGGGATGACCCTGCTTGAGCAGGGAGGTTGGACCAGGTGACTCACTGTGCTCCCTTCCAGCCTTAGCTATTCTGTGATTCTGTGAAACAGTTCAGATACAGAAGAAGTCCATTAGTAACTTCTCTCCTCTGGTGGAACTGACCATTTACTTTTACCATCAACTAACTTTATTTTAAGCTAACATGCAGAAAAAAAGCCTGTCATTTTATGAAAGAGTTCCTAATCTCTGTAAGAACCTTCCATTTGGGCTTCCTCAAATGCTCTTTTAGAACTACAAATAGTATACTTAAACTGAATTTCTCTCATCTCTATGCCAGCTAATCTTTCTGGAAAGCATTAGTGGATTTATAATGCAGGACTTTGCTTTAAAAAAACCGTGGTGGTTTGTTGATGTAATTTTTATCCATGTGTCAGCTGAATTTAAGCTTAATTATAATTTCTACAGTCTTGTTACATCTCAGGTTTACATCTGTACTTTTCAGGTGTCTTTTGGAACTCTTCCCGAAAATAGAAATTGTATTTGCATCCCTGTCCTACATTACTAAAATCACCTTAAGAAATTGGACATTTCTTAAGCTTTTCAACCTGCACTTTGAATCACAACCCAAGTTCTCATAGAATCATGGGTACAGAAAAATTACTTAGGTTTTATACTATTGCTTTATGGCAGCTAGGCAAATTGGAAGCTTTTGGTATTTTCTGATGGAGTACCTATGTTATTTGGATACTAGTTGATAGTTTTGGGGGGTTATGAGAGGGATGTTTACAAATGATCATGTGTTTTTCCCTAGAAAATAAGTTCTTCCAAAACTTTGATACATACTTTGAAGTTTTGTGATGTGTTTTAGGTTGTTTTGTTTTGTTTTGTTTGGGTTTTTTTGTTTGTTTGGGTTTTGTGGATTTTTTTTGCTTTTAATTGTTGTTATTTTTGCTTGTTTTGTTGTTGTTATTGGGATATTAGCTTTTAATTACTAATTTCTTCCAACCAGTTTTTTAACATTGCAATCTTCAATAGTTCATCTTGATTATTAGAAAAGTTCATGTTTGTTGAACGGCTGAAACAAGGAGTTTCCTATCTTTATCAGGATATGTGTTTTGCATTTGGGTTTGAATAAAAAGACTACTGCTGCTCTACTAGCCATTTTCTACCCTTAATCAAGAGATTGTGTGCAATGTTTTTGTATATGTGTGCATTTAAACACACACAAATGCATTTTCAATCCAACAAATAGTCAAATGTTACTATGTAATTGGCTCTTTTTAAATATTCAAAATCATAATTTCATAAAATTTATAGGGAAAAATATAAATCAATGTTGCATCAGATGCGATCTTTCATAAAACCTTATTTGGTATTTCTGATATCTTAAAAGGCTATGCAGGTTATGTTATAAAGAAGGTCTTAAAAATATAAAGTACTCAAGGGTTAAGAAATTACATTTTAATGCAGCCACTGGAATTTAGCTTCTCAATAAATTTTTACCAGTATTTCTTGTAACTCTGTAATCACTCAAAGCAAATATATTGGTCTCAGGTCATTTAAAACTAACAATAAGATGTGTCTCTAAAAGTAGTTGCATCAGAATGTATCTTCATGTAGGGCTTTTGGATGTCTTTTAAAACAATTTCTGGAAGGTGTATCTTTTTGGTACTGAGAAACTTTCATTTTTCTGTTAACTTTCCCAGATCGGTGAAAATTGGTCTTCAGTCTTAAAGCAAGTTCTTAGAAAATTAAATTGTATATGCTTTTTCTCCATTTCACCTTTCTATGTCCCAAAATATTTATTTACTGGTGCTTTTTGCATATAAGCTTCTTTTTGAATGTTGAGTTTTAAATCTGATTTGGCTATGGGGCTAGATCATCTCTGGTTGGACTAGGCCATCTTCAGAGGTCTCTTCCTACCCTAACTATTCTGATTCTCCGTGTTAGTGCTGTTTAATATTATATTCTCCAAGTTGATTTAAAAATGAGGTTATTTGGCTTCAACAAGTCAACTTAATATTCATAATTGTACTTAATTTTTTTGTTTGGTTAAAAGGAAGGTGGCATATGACTACGATCCTTTTCTACAATTCCCCTCTTGTCAGTGGAGAACCGGTCAGACAAGTTCTTATTTGAAGGTGACTCCCACAACTTTTTAATTTTGTTCAATAAAATTGTAGGTCATTCTTTCTGCTTTACAATATTTAATTAAAAGCATTTAGCAATTCAACCTTTTGTGATAGTGTTATCCATAAAGAATTGGAAGGATTTTCACTGCTCTGACCTTAGTCTGTTGGGCAATATGAATACATTACATGTAGAAAGGTCATCTATTGCTATGTCCCTAAATATTAGCTACTGCTTAAACCAGGACGCTGGGCTAAGTGGCTGTTACTCTTTGTTGTCTGCAGTATTTCAGTGTGTATTTAACTGCCATCAGTTTTGTTGTATTCTGCATTAAGCATATATGTTATAAGAGAGTAACTGTTTATCTTTGATTTGGGAGTAAAAAGTATATTCAAAACAGCTTAAGTTAGAATTTTGTTACAAGCATTTATGAACCTTATCTCTATAACTGAAAGCAAAAACAAATAACACAAGTAATAAAACAATTCATGCTTTTCAAAGATTCTCCTGGCCAAAGGGTAGAATTGAAAAGCCCAACATGATAGATTAGCGGTAAGGAAATCTTGACCTGAAGAGCTCTAAAAAGTGGCAGGAATATAGAGTTCTTTGTCCGTACTTAACACCTTTCTTATCTCTGAGTGAATCTACCTCCTTATTTGCAGTGCATGGTTTTTTGTGTTCTCTACCAACTGGTCGTGATTCCTGACTTCAGACCTTATTTTCTCCACACATTTTACAACACTGAGAATGTGCCATGCCTGATTAGTCCATGCCTTTTACTACACTTGCCTTGAGTTGAAGGAGGCTCCTCCTGGTTGTACTGCATCAATTTCTTTGCAGTGGTGAAGGTCTGTGTGTGGCAGTCTCTGGAGATGTCAGCTTTCAAAACATTAAAGATGCATTTCCTGCTACATCAGCCTGTGAAAGGGTGACAGAAGTAAGATTTCCATCTGTTTATCTACTGAAATAACATCATGGCATAGTAGTTGCTTAATTTATTCATCTGTTTGCATTGCATAGAAGAGAGGGCTGAAAATGCATCTTGCTTGGGTAAAGTAGTTATTTTGTTTTGTATATTTCAGTATGTCAGGTAGATGCAAGCAAGTCATATTTAGAATCCAGTCAGGACTTAAAGTGCATGTATGTATAGATTTTTTTTCAATTTTTTTCCAGATAAAATATTCAAAAGAATAAGCATAACTGATTGAGATGTTACACTTTACTAACTTGGTCTTCTGGGTTTTCCATATTGCCAGGCATATGCCCTGAGAATTATATTTATTTTTCCCTTCTTTTTCCTCCAAGTCAATAATTAATTTCTGTGAGTGCTATTATGCTAGAAAACAACTACATCAGCAGGCCTTTTCATCATATATTTTGATAGTCTGAGAAATTTCTATTAATTACTTATATTGTGTTAGTGTAGAGTGTATCTTGCATTTATTGCTGGCATTTATTTCAGTTTGCTGTTGGTTGGCATTTTCTGTAACATATTTCCAGAGAAAATGCCTAAAAGCTATAATGCTTTAATGCTATAACGATTTGCCTGTTTATATTTGACTATTGCAGTTAACCCCAGCAGGCACCTCAATGCCACATGGCCACATCCTCACAATAGGATGGGGTACAGATTCCAAAAGGAAAAAGTGAGAAAACTCATGGACTGAGACAGAGTTTAATAAGTAAATCAAAAGCTGCACATGCAAGCAAAACTAAGCAAGGCACTCATTTTCCTTTTCCTGCTGTCAGGCAGATGTTTAAAAATGTTATTCATAAATGGGAATGCAGGCTCTGTATGTCTGAAGGTCCCTGTCTCCCTCCTTCTCCCAGCTCCTATCGCTGAGTGTGACATCAGATGCTCTGGGCTATCCCTGGGGCCAGCTGGGATCAGCTGTCCTGCCTGTGCCCCCTGGTTTGTGCTGCCACAGCCTCCTCACTGTTGGGCTGCTGAGGAGCACCCAAGGCCTGGCTTCTGTGCAAGCCCTGATCTGCAGTAGGTTAAACATCAGCGTCTCATCAATGCTGCTTTCATTGCAATTCCAAAACTGCACCATGAGCCTCTGGGAAGAAAACTGCCCCTTACCCCAGGCAAAACTATTACACCAGCTCACTACATGGTGATGCTTACTTCCAAAGATGGTGCACAGATAGTGCACTAACCATTAAATTACCGTGCATTACATTAACTTATTATTTTTCTCAACTGATGAGACTGTACTTTCACAGTAATTGGTGTTATTGACAAACTTTTACTAAGTTTTCATCTTTTTTTTTTGGTGATGAAGCAAGAGTTTACTAAAATCTAGTTTCTTTGCCACAGGCGACATTACGTGAATTTCTGCTTGATTTTTTTTTTTTTTTGCTTTTATAGTTTTTTTTAAATTTTAGGGTTTTTAAATTGAGAATTTGATGAAAGATTGTACAAAGAGAGTTTTAACTTAAAAGATGCCTTATTTATGCTGATAATTCATGTTGGTTATCTAAAATATATGGATAAAATATATCCATAATAATGTTTTTTTTTTCTTTCCCCTTTCTTTTAGCCCTGTGTGGTGAATTTCTATGTGTAAAGTATTTCATGACTGGAATAACATATTGTTGATCCCCATGGTGCAAATCTGTTATTAAAGTGAGGTGTATAGTGTGAATTTGCATTCCTAAAAACTAAGGCAAAAATCCAATCTCTAACCTTGAGAGGATTTTTTTTTTTGTGTTGTCACATCAAAAAATAGACAATCATCTTTATCCTTGAATTCTAAATCCAGGCTTTTAAATTTTTTTCTTTAATAAAAGGAGGAGGGTGGCATCTCTCTTTGCCTTTAGCTTTAGCTTTATGTAGTTTTTAGCAGCATGTACAAAATGCTGATAGATTCAATTTTATCAGAAAACAAAATACTGCACTGACTGACCAGTGCTCCAAGGTGGTGCTAAGGTGTCTAAACGCTGAGCCTTTACCTTCTCTGTCAACAGCTCAAAATACATTTCTTTGTTTTTGTTGTCATTACTATTACAATAATAATGTTGCCATTATTAGTTTCCTGTGTTTTAGTATCTGTCCATATCTTTTATAATTCACAATTAATGGCTTCTCCAGATACTGAAGAAAAGTTCTTCCGTTTACACAAAAAGATCTACTTGCCATGGCTGCTCTGTTCTCTCCTTTAATCTCTCCTTCTCTCCCACTCCTCCTCACAATTACTTTCCATCTCATTCTTCTCCCCTTTTCTTTTCCCTTTTTCCTCTCCCCTTCCTCTAGGGTGAAATATTTTGCCCATTGAAAATGTTGCAAATCATGTAAAAAGTGATCTGCTAAGCTGAAGTACCACAAGGTGAGAGTAGCTGATCTGAAATTCCTTGTAACTTGTAATATTCATAAAGTCTGATGGAACACCTGAGAAAGTGAGTGGCAGAGAAACCCTAGGAAGATCCAAGGTGATATGCCTAGGCAAATGTTATGGTTTTCCAGACAACATGCTGTGGAGTTTAATGCTTCTGATGCAGTCTTTGGTCCCATTCACTCTAAAAATACAGTGAATATTCAGAATTAGTTTTATTTTCTAGAATCTCTAAGTTAAAATGAAAGAAAAAGTAATGGGAGTGTAAAAAACGTTTTCCCCATGGTCTCCATGATAGCTTCTTTCTATTGCTCTATTTTTAACTTTAGATATCACAAACCTCAGGTTCCATAGATCTGTCAGCATTTATACACTATGCAATTCTGAAAATAATCTGAGAAACAAATATTTTTTTGGTTTTTCAAGCAGGAAAAAATGAAGATTTTGAAATATAAACTTGCGCTGTTTTATGTCATTCCTCCAAAAATTATTTTTGGCTTTTTCTTGTTCTGAATTACTTATCATAATACTGACAATAAAGACATTTTTATCAATCCAGTGTCCCTTGGAGACAATTTTCTGTTGTTTAGTTTTGTCATGTTGAGAACCACCAGAAAAATACCTGTTCTTTTATGGTTTGTAACAATCAGACTTCTATATTTGTTCTTTACCATGGGAAAAAAGGAAAAAATTTGACTCCCTCAAGTGGGAACAGATTTCAATATAAAAAAAATAAAAATGCACACAGAGTTTTTGCAGTTGAATAATCTAACATGTATGTGGAATTTCAATTATTTTACCTAGGTGAAAGTACAACTGCATTGTGAAAGTAAAACTGAACAAAGTTGCAATTCTATGGTGAAAACTTTAATAATGCTGATTTAATGGTGATAGGGACAGCTAATGAAAGAAGACCACAGCTGGCTTCTCAGCTAAACTGAGTTTTGGGATCCTGTTTTGGACTACTTGTAACTGGGGCTTAGGAGAGCAGCAATTGAAAATACAATGTCTGGGAAATTTGAAATAGCTTCAAGAAACTTCAGTGATACAGAAATGCATTTAAGGTCTTTGTTTCAATTTCTGCAGATAATAGGTTTTTTTCTTTTTAAATGGAACTGGAGATGGTAGTGGACTTGGGTTGGTTTTTTCAATGATTAACTAATATGGAAAAACATATAAAACTGTACAGTATAATATCAATTAAATCTGCATTTTAAACTCATTGGGAAAATATGGAGATATGAGGATGTGCCTCTAAACTAACAAATCTTTATTACTGCTTTTGTTAGTCACTTAAGACTATTAAGTTGAACTGTTTGGATTGTTACAGAGACCCATTTGTGAAGAAAATGAACTTTACTAAATAGGTGTCATGACCAGTATTTTAATTAAATGGTAATTAAAGAGATATTATGACAACTTTCTCTGAGTATTAATGTAAATTATTGAACAAATACAGAAGTTAACCTGATGAAATTAATTAGATGACATGAAACAAATGAGTTCACAAGTCAGCCCTAGAAGGTGCTTTTAGTAGGCATTTAATAATAATGAAAATTAGAAGGCTGTTAATGATGTTATTTGAAACTCAACTGAATTCCTGGAAATAGGGAAGCAAGCTGATATTATTCCAAATTTAAAGAAGGAATTTAAAATATTTTTGTTTCGTGTAATTTTGAGCACCTTGTCCCTGAAATCATGGGGTTTGCAATTCTTCCTCTTTGAGGAGGCATTTCAGGGAGGTGATCTGAAGATCAGCTCATCTAAGATGATGAGAGCTGTGTCATCCAGACAAAGGAAGGGATAAAGAGCAACTTGCACTTCAGTGGAGTGATATATTCAGTCTAAGCATAAGCAAATTGGAACACAGTATAAAAACAACTAAGAATTTCTTCTTTGTCTGATTCACGTTTTAAGTCTAGCATTTAGATTATCTAATTTACACAGAGGAAATTTATTAGCAATACATATAAGATGGTGTAAAACTTTGCTATTATCTGCTCCTTTTCCCTGGATTTCAATTTACCTTCACAAAGTTTTTTTGTGCCCTAACATTAACATTTGCCTTCCACTTGCAGAAGGCAGTGGGGAGGAATGTACTACAATTTATCAGCATCCTGACTTCAGTACTTGGAGTAGGATGATCCTAGTGGGACTCCCTTCTCCTTTGGGTCTCCTTAGGCAGCTGTCCTTACCTACTGCTTGAAACAGCCAGCTTGTTTATGGTTGTTTTCTTTTTTATTTCTTTCTTGTTGTTTTCTTTTTTATTTCTTCTTTGACTCCCAGTTACTCTTTTGAATTTGCACGATCCACTCGCCCACCTTGCACCCCTATTTCCACAACCACCAAGGGCTGTGAAATATTATGCAGTGATTACCCCCATTAGTCAGAGCTTCCCTGCGCATGACTGGCACAAAAGCTCAGAAAGGACAAGTAATAGGTCACATCACTGCCAAACAACTTCTGTTTTGGCTCAAACCAGTTTAAAAGCAGCTCTGGCCATGGCAAACCCAGTCAAACACTGAACCCTGCCATGGCAGGTCATTGCAATGCTTATGGCCATTTAATGTTAATGGGATAGCAACCACACTATATACAACCTTCCTAAAAAGAAAGTTTAAATGCTTTTAAGACTTTTCCTCCAGAACCCAGAGTTCTCTCCAGTCAATTGTCTATGCGTTGCTAACAAGTAGACCACATATAATTTATATATATAAGAGATATATATTAAAAATTGTGAAACATATAGGTGTCTGAATTAGTTCTATGGAGAAAAATGATGTTAAATGCATTGTTTCTTCAGTCTGAGATGATAAAAAAAGTAATCAACATCCACATATTATGAGTTAGGGATAAGGGAAAAGGCAGACAAGTGGTAAAGTTCACTATAATTACAGAAATGACTGCTTTTATAGACCAGATTTATAATAAATACATATAGGTGCATGGAGAAAATGGTTGCCTACAACTAGGAATTTCAAAAGGGGGAAGGAATTGTGCTTGACTTTCGAAAAGTAGTGAATTGTATGAAAATTTAAACTTTTTGGTAGTAACATTGTCAGTAGTAATGAAGGAAAAAAAAGACCTTTCAGTTTAAAATTTTGGCCAAATTGAGGAGAAAACAAAATTACCTTAATTGTTAGTGACAAAGATTAAGTGTGCTTTTGAATACAGTCACTTTCTTGTTGGCAAGACCTAGGGACTGACACCGATTTATTATTTATTATATACAACCATGAATTTTTTAGAATTCTGTCTTGCAATTACTTAAAACAGATATGGATGTAATGCCTGTAGGATATGGACATAGCTGCAATAATAAATCTTATCATAAGTCTAACTGTAAGAAGTATGAAAAAAACCCCTTAGACCATAAGTGTTATGGTTGCTTTCTACATGACATTTGTAGATCATATTTAGGTTAAAAAATACCTTCATATCTGATGATAGAAGCCATTGAGTACTATGACTATCTGAAGATACTGCATTGTAATTTGTTTATTTGAGTGTACTGTGCTAATATTATTTTCTCCTCAAATTGGTTATTTTTCTCCCTAAGCTTAGCCACTTAAATGTACAGTAAGAAATAGATAAATTAAATCAAAAAGAATCCTGAAAATGTACATTGTGTTAGTGTACTTATAATCTGTGAAAATGCCTTATACTTGGGCAGTAGTGAATACACTATGTATTTAGTTAACATGGCAATTACTACTGTTAACTTTTTATTTCAACCTAAAGGACACCTGTAATCTGACAGTCCAGCCCCAGGCTTCATAAAATGAAAGCGCAGACACAGTGTAATAAATAACATTTGGCATAGCGGTATGGTGCATTATTTCCTACTTTAGCATTGCATTTAAAAAGACTAAAAGCTGCACATGACAGAATTTAAGCCCTGGGCATAGTTTTTTCTCAAAATAAAAAAAAGTCTCTAGAATATTACAACCAAGAAATAGGCATAATCTAAAAGCTTCAAGGCACCTTTTCTACAGCTTTGTAGAAACCAAATCACTTCATCTAGTGTGACATATGTACTGTAATATATGGTGTGCCAAGTCAATTAAATCGTTAATTGTCTGTTTTTAAGAAAAACAGATGGTGGGTCAAATTTTATTCACTTTCAACAATTTTAGGTCCCACACCTATTGGTGATATGCTCATATTACCCAGCAGGGAGTTGAAAAAAGATTGTCAATGCCTTTTTCAAACTGTCTGCTTTTCCTCACCACTTCCACCCTTGTTTTAAGGAGTATTTAGAACTGGTTTTGTTTTGTGGGTTTTTTTACAAGTATCATGGAGGTTTTTTTCTGTTTATCTATCCAAAATGCAGCTGTAGCTTAGAAATAATCATATAAAGGTATAGACTAGTGATTGGAAGTTTTCTGGTTTTGATCTCTTCAACTATTTATTAAGGATTATAAAATTAATTTGCTTTAACATGGTCTTATTACCCAGCTGACTGGTCCTGGAAATCTTTTCTCCATTAATTCTATAGTTTATTTTAAAGCGTCTTCTGCAATAATTTTACAATGGCTGTATTTAGGATATTTGGCTAGATATGTGAATCATAATTAAAATCATTACATTTGAGGCATGTTCTCAATTGTTAAGAGTTTTTTACTCTCTGTTCTCTAAGTAGTAACTAGTTATTACCTTCCATGCCAGGGCAATATTTTCTTAGAATAGAATCATCAAGGCTGGAAGAGCCATTCAAGATCACCCATCCAGCTCTTCACTCAGCACTATCATTGCAAACACTAAACTGCCAAACCAGATCATGCAGTGCCAGATCCAGACACCTCCTAAACATCCCAGGGATGGTGACTCCAACACCTCCCTGGGCAACGTATCCCGATACCCGACGACCCTAACAGTGGAATTTTTATTCTAACAGCCAATCTGAATCTCCCTATCTGAGCTTAAGACCATTTCCTCTGCTCCTGTCACTGCAGACACAGCAGTGGAGATCAGCCCCCCCCTCACTACTCCCTCCTTACAGAGAGTGGTGAGCTCCCCCCTGAGCCTCCTCAGAGATTCAACAAAAACAGCTCCCTCGGCCATTCCTGCTAAGACCTATTTCCTAGGCCTTACAAGAGCCCTGTTGCCTTTTTCTGGGCACACTGCAGCACCTCATTGTTCTTTTTAAAGTGAGTGGCCCAGAATTGAGTGCAGTACATGCAGTGAGGCCTCACCAATGCTGAGTACAGTTCTTCCTGCAGATGCCCTCTTTTTTCATAGGCATGTCTGCTAAAGCAGAACCATCTGTTAGCTAAATTCTGGAGTAAATTCTTTCATTTAAATATTAGTCTAATAAGACTTGAAAGTGGAAAAGTATTATATTCTGTCACTGTGAAGCTTTGTGCAGGTAATATATGGACAGCCAGAACAAAACTAGCTTATTCCTTTTGTCTCTTTGTTTAGCAAGATAGAACCAACCTGATCAAAAGAATCAACATTCCAGTCTTCCTCAGGGACTGTCAGCCTTCTTTTTCCAGTGAGACCAATACTACTGAAAAAACTTAACACCTCATCTTTAATTTAAAACATGATATTTAGCTATACCTTTCATTTACCAAGTGAGGAGGGGTGGGGTGGGGGTGGGGGGGAAGCCCAGACTTAATTCAAAAGAAAGAGAAACCTAAAGATTTAGGTTTTGCCCAAATTGGGCTATTCCTAAGACATTTGGAGACACACAACAATAAGATAATTACCTAAGATAATTTTGTTTCCATTGAATTCTGGTTGGCTTTATGCCCATGATCATAAAGTCAGCACTGCTATGTCTAGTTTTCAATTGTTAACACAGTCAAAATGAATGTATTTAAATCTACTATTTCTGTGCCAAAGGAGGTACTTATTGTCATCTATGATGTGCATCTCTTTACAAAAACTGTGATTTTTCCCACTTTTTCTACTAGTTATGATATTTTTGAAAAGCTACATTTATTGTAAATAGGGAAGATTTCTTGTTGTTTGCTGACACATTAGTTACAGTATTTTATTTTTCTGGAGCATTTCAAGTAGCGTTCTTGCCAGACTTAAATGCTCCTTTTATAAAATTGTCAAAATTCTACTATATGGTTGAACCTTAGACTGATTTATTGAGGGCCGGTAAAGAAGATCAAGATTTTGGCACTGTGTTGTGACCCGAGTTGGTGGTGAAGATAAATCATAACAACATGGTGTGATCTGGGCCCAGTGAAGCTGCAATTTCACATTACTCCTGTGCTTCTTCCACCATTACTGAACTACCAGTAATATACTTGAAGTACTTAAGAAATGAATGTAGTTCAATAATGTTAGGTTTTGTTGCTACAGAAACCTCTTTAATGAGCAGTTCGCTTTAGTGTATTTCAAGTATAAATTTACTTTGTATCCCAGTTTCTTTTGTTCAGTGAAATGCATGTAAACATACAGTTTCCATATGAGATAAGTGCTTCAATCACTTGACTAAAGGATAAAATGAGGTAGCTGTTTTGTTGGGTTTTTCTTAGCTCCTTTTCAGCTTTTTATGGCAACTTGTCTTCAGAACTTTTCTGTGAAAGGAAATATTTAGTGGCAGACTTTAAGTTTTAGAGAAATAATGAACATTTGACTTAAGACCTAATTTCAAATTCCTGTAATTTCATTAAAACTATTGGTAGAAAGTGAGGGTCCGAGTGAAGGAGAGTTAACTCCTCCTAAAGTAATGGAGTTGGTGTGAACAGTCAAATTTAGACCCTGAGCACTTTCATAGAACTGTCTGTTGAGGAGCAGGGGTGGCACCCCAGCGTAAAACACAACCTCTCAAAATCATAATGTGGCTGTGGAATAGCCACAAGGCTATTTGGTGACAAGGTGAACAAGGTGAATTCTCAGTAACAGGCAGATCAAAAGCATTTTGTGCAGAGAAGTGTTCCATGTCCAGCTATCTTGCAGAACTGAAATTTACTGGGTGTTTTAGTGAAATAATTAAGTGTGGGTAACATCCCATTAGATCTCTTCTGAAAGGATCCAAGAATAAATGTTACTCTTTAGACTTCTAATTTTTCATGATTTCTAGTTTAATTTAATTTTTACTACTTTTCTATGTTTAAGCACCACTTACACCACTACTTTCAGTAGTAGAAGTGAGCTGATTATTGATGAAGTGAACATTTTTTTTCTGGCTAAGGGGTTCCTAATCTTGTTGGAGGTTCCATCGTCATTTACATTATTCAGACCTTTCAAGTGAAAGTTTGGTCTGTTCAATACTGCCATCATGAGTTTGCATTTATGAAATCAAATAAATGTGTAGGAATATGGTTTTTTTCAGGTAGACTTGCTGAACCTGCTTTTGAGAAACTGGCATCTGATAAAATGTATCTGACTTGTGAATTTTCTCTAATACTTGTCAGCCTTCAAATAGGCAAAACAGTTTCCAGCTGTTTTTTGTCACTCTTTGTGTAGAACACAAAGAGTCACAAATTTGATTCCTTTCTCTCCATAGAGGTTCCCTTTAACAAAGGACATTTCTTATTTCTTTTACCAGCTTCATTAAAACACTTGTCTTCACAAAGGGAATGGAATTATGTCTTGCAGAATTTGTAAGTGACACTGAGGCCAACTTATGATAATATTATGTATTTCCTTCTCTCATTCTTTCATTTTCTATTTCTTTAATTCATTTTAAGGCTTCCATTGGATGACAGTGAACGTATACATGGTATATTCTTAGTCCCTAAACCCATGACAAACTCAGTTTGCACTCTGCCTCCTGGGCCAGTGAATGTAATTCAGTGAGATTTAGGAATCCCCATTTAACTTCTATATCTAGAAATTATAGGGAGCTGTCACAAATAAAACTCATTTTAATCAAATGTCGTAAAGTGTAACTTTAATGCAATTCTCAGCACTTTATGTTTTCTGGCTGGTTTTAAATCTGTTATTTTGTGTGCATGAGTTTCAAATAACTAGAAACAGTAAAGGCACTTAAAGGAATTCCAAGGGATGCAAGGAAGTCTAAATTATCTGAATTTAAATATCTTTCTTAGTGGTCATGAGGGGAGTAGTTTTGTTTGTAAGTTGAAGAGGAGCACATGCTATTTGTTGTAATTCATTGTTTTATATGCTTTTCCCTACTTTGTCGTTGGGGTCATTGCTTTTAATTTCCTTGTCATGACTCCATGACTGTCACAAATGTTAATTATCTTGAAATTGCAGGAATGATGTAGAGATAATTATGTCACCCTTTTTTTCTCCCCCGATTCTTACTGGAGGTCCAAATGATTTTATGTTCTGTGGTAGCTCAAAAAATAATCACACAATTTTCATTTAGTTTTTGTTTTGAAAAATGCATGATCCATGATTTTGCAGTTCTAGCAAATGAAGAAAGTTTTAGGCTGCATAATTTCCAAAGTATCTCACATGTCCTTCTTATAAAGTGATCTACTTAATCTACTTAACTTCCATGGAAACATGGAAAAGTTAAAAACTGTGGTGGCTCTCTGACAGGTCTTAGTCGTGGTAACAGTCTTGCCTGCCAACTTTTATTGCAAAATTGGGATTCTCTGAAAAAAATTAATAACTGGATTCTGCCTATCATTGAAAAGCAACAGCAATACTTGTCTTTATTTTTAGTTAGTCTGTGTTCAAATGGTGAACCATGAGGGAGAATTTTTCCTATTGTACCTTTTATACATGACTGCAGAGACTTTCTATACTACATTATGCACATCAATAAATATCGCATTCACTTAAAAAATCCTGACAGCACAAGTTAAAGTTAAAATAAATATTCTGGCACTAGTTTTGGTATCTACTTTCTCCTCATAAACTATTGTTATGATCCAATTAGTACGTGATGCCTCTGCCCAAACTGAGGTGCAAATGAGACCAAATGCCGAAGTCAAAAATACAAAAAGTAGTTACCAGCCATGGATCCAGCTGCATCCTTTCTTCACCCTGGGCTTCTCAGCTTTGGGTTTCCCAGAGTTGTTCTTCTGGGGGAAACACCTTTGTACAGTCCAAGTTCCAGGTATACTTGGTGCTAATAATGCCAAGGTTGTGGATGCAATCCCTGTATGCGCCATTCACTGGAGAGTTGGAGTCAATGATCCGTGTGGCCCCTTTCGTCTCAAGATATTCTGTGATTTTTTGTATGAGCTGTTATTTCACCGTTTGCCACAGTGGGAACTTTTACCTGGATACATTAACCAGGATGGATTAACCAGACTGTACCTCTGTCTGGCCTGGAATCAGCATCTTCACGTTGCAAATTTCTCCCTTCTGGGCTCATTGAAGTTCCTGCTGTGGTGGCTTATTTTATGGCAGGTTCCTTCTGTGGCCTCCACAGTGTTTTGAGAGAGGCAACTGCGCTCTTTAAGTCCTTAGAACTATTAAAAATAGCAATATGTTAATTGGTAATATCCTGCCACATAACAGGAGACATGACTACAAAATCGAAGTAGGCCTTATCTGATAATTGCTCATCTTTTTCTGATCTTTATAATCTTTAAGACTTATTTTTGATAGAAATATTTGAATATGTTTGACCATAAAAAAGCATAGGGAAACCCCAGAAAATTATTTTATCTAAATGTTTTTCTTTTGTAGGCCTTAACTAGATGAGTGACTAGTCCCTAACATAAGCATAACAAACCTAATTGAATAACAGTATTTTGAAAGCAAGACCATTTCTTCATTAGATAACTGTCACAAAGAAATTCTATTTTTAAACATAAGAAAAATTGGCTGTGCGTTCCTTTTCTTAAAATTCACGCATTTTAGATTTGTTTCTGATATATAATTATTTCTTTAATGATTTAAAAAAATCCTATTTCTGTATAGAAAATTAGGCTCAAATGTAATTAATATTTTAAATTCTGACAGAGCCCATAATTACAGGTTTGAGGTATTTAAAGTGACTTCTTAATTTTAGTAAAGAGATAACTCATATACCCAGTACTATTTTATAAATCAGAACTGATTCTGTGGAAAGAAAAGCATGAATCCAAAACCCGTTTATTCTCTCGAGACTTCTATGTTATTTTGGCACCTGAATGGGTGATGTTTGAGTGATGCCCCAGCACAGGTCACAGTGATCCTTTTCCACTCTGCTGGAATTAGGATTTCTTCACAACTTGTTTATCAGTAGACCTCTGACTCAGTCTGTGCTGCAGTAGTTTGCTTTCAAAAACTACTGGTGAAACATAGTGTGATCGAGGTGAAAAGTTTATTCAAACAGCATTTGACATTTCTGTCTTTACTTAACCTACCTATGGAGTGGACTGAATTAAAAAAACAGTGGATGGGTTTTATAGGGGGCAGTCTTTTTGCGAAGTTGATTTTTCAAAAATTAAGAAGTGTCAGTATGTAAGTTACTCATGAAAGCTTAATTCAGTCTCTGTGCACAAATTCATTAGCATAGCCTTTAATTACACAGTCACACAGTGTTTCCCTTAGGCTCCCTGCCTCCTTCATTGCATTGGATGAATGGTGTCTTGAGTATGTGGCAGCTGTTTAATATTTTTAAGTTCATCATTCAAGTGTTGGCCTTTGCCTTATTTACTGCACAGTCTTTTAAAGCCTGAAATAAGTACACAATTATTCTCTATCAGTTTTAACATATAGATAATTTTTTTTAATGATAACAACAATTATAATAATTGTAATTGTAAAAATTGTAATACTTGCTTCTCCACTTCAAGAGAAAAAAAATATCCTAGCATCATATGTGGAGAAAATGGGATAAGAATAAATCAAAATTAGTGGCAAAACTACTCTAATAACTTCTTATTGCATGATGCACAACTCAGGTTTTATTTCTCCTAACCAAACTGCAATATTAGATGATGCCTTTTATCTCTCATGTGCTTTTCTGTTATTTTTTATTGCTCAGGTACCAGGATCTCAACCTAGACACTCCAAAAATTAAATACCCATGAGAGATGACCACATGTTAAAATTGTGGTTTTTCATTCTTTCCAGGCTTATACATTAATTGCTATTATGCATTTAATGGTGTTAACATTTATATCACATCACAGCCTCCAACTTCTTAGATTCTCCTCATCACATATTTAACTGCAACAGTCTGCTCTTGTCTCCAGGTGTCTAGAAGGACATTTTACTAGTTAGTTTCTATTCCCTGTAGAAATTGTCTCAAAAATTTTCATCTCAAGCTATAGTCTAACTCTTTGAACAGGAGTAACTTACATAAATAAAACAGTGTTCATCCATAAAACTAGTGTTTAAGAAACTGCTATAAATAAATTTATTCCATCCACATTTTCCCAACAATAATCCTTTATGTCTTTTTTTTTTTTGGTTATACAGACTTAACACCTAACTATCAGTATACTGATCTTCTTGCTGGGCAGTAACCTTTAGGCCAAAGGAATTCTGCTTTCTTTGTATTGTGGTATCTGTTAGTTTGCCTGAATGTTAATTTCTCAGACCAAGCTTACAGTTACATTATCAAGGAGTAACACATTGTCCTAATAGGTCCTGATAGCTCCTCCCAAATTAGTTGTTCTTCAGGTGTTTTTCAATAACTCCCAGAACAGTCTTCTCCATAGTTTTCCCAGGCACTGAAGTGAGACTGACAGTAGCTTCCAGGGTCTTCCTTCTTGACTTTCCTAAAAGCTGGGATGCATTAGCCAGCTCGCAGTCAACTGGTGCCTCTCCAGGCTCCTAAGATTGAAAAATCGCTTACAGAGGTTTCCCCATGACATCTGTCATTTCTTTGAGTGTTCTCAGATGAATCCAACTGGGATCAAGATGGAGCAGCAGGTCCCCCACAAGTCTGGAGTTCGCTGGGAGTTTATCATACTCGCAGTCAAGTTCCCCTACCTCAGGGCAATGGAAAATCCATAACCCATAACTGTGACTGTGGTCACAGGGGTTTTCAAGGTGAGAGGAGGAGACAAGAATGTTGCCTCCATGATCAGAAGGCTTGATTTATTATTTTATTATATATATATATATATATATATATATATATATATATATATATATATAACATTATAATTATACTAAAAAGAAAAGGAAGGAAAAGGTTTCTTCAGAAGGCTGCTAAGCTAAGAATAGAAAAGAATTAACAAAGGCAGCTCTCTTGGACTCTGTCCGAGATAGCTCTGTCTTGATTGGCTATTAATTATAAACATTTAAGGCCAATCACAGGTGGACCTGTTGCATTCCACAGCAGCAGATAATCATTGTTTTCATTTGTTGCTGAAAGTTTTCAGCTTCAGCAGGAAAATCTTAAAGAAAAGATTTTCACAAAAAGATGTCTGTGACACATAACCAGTGTTTAAGGCTGAAGCAAAGAAAACATTGACCATCCCTGTCTTGTCTATGCCCCTGTTTTTCAGGTGATTGTCTTGATAGAACTGGATGATGTTATTTTTCACTACCTTTTGCTATCAGTGAATTTTAAAAAACTCTTTTAAATGTCCCACATATTTCTGGCCAGATTCAGCTCTAATTGAGCTCTGGCAACATGAATTTTCTCCCTGCAGTGGAGGGTAGCCTTTCTGTATTCCTCCTATGTCACTTGGCCTTGCTTTCACAGGCAATACACTTTATTTTTTCACCTGAACCCCAGAAGATCCGCGTTCAACCAAGTGAACCCTCTGCCTTGCCTGCTTGACATTTTGGAATTGCCTGCTCCTGTGCACTAAGGAGGTGGCTTTTAAAAAGTGACCAGCACTGATGAATTTCAGCAACTTCAAAAGCATCTGCTCTTCTTATGTTCAGAGGTGAAGTTTTTCCTGATAGATTTCCTCTAGCCACTGGAGATTATAAACCCAACTGCTTTATTTTTCATATAGCAAATATGGTCATCAATCACAGCTTGACCCAGGAACCTGTTATGATCCCACTTCTGACCCCAAAATAATGTTAGAGTAAGATTATTAAGAGATGCCTCTGCCCTAATCAAGGTGCAAACAAGACCACATGCCAAAGTCAATAGTACAGATTTTACTTAACAATAAATGTGGGGTAGCAAGATAGATAGGAAGAGAAGAAAGGAAGGGGGGAGAAGAGAAAGGAAAGAGTAGGGGGAAGAGAAGGGGAGTGAAGGACAGAGTTGTGGGGATGGAGGGAAGGAGGAGAGAAGTGGAGAAGAGAGGTAGAGAGATAAAGATACCACCACCTGGGTTCTAGCAGCATCTCAGCAGCCCTTCTTCTTCTGGTCTTCTCAGTGGGGAGGGGAGGAGGGAGGGAGAGGCTCTTTTATACACTCTGAGTCCCAGGTATCCACAGAGTGTAAATGCTGCTCCCACAGCTTTGGCTGATGTGTATAAGGGTTTGCTTACTTTCTCACATTTTGGTATGATGGGAATTTTTGTCCAGATAGGGTACCCAGATTTGCCTCACCAGGTCTGGCATCTTCTTGTCGTTGCCATCTGTGCTTTTCCCCCAGTTTACACAGCAGAATTTTGTCCTGTGTGCTGGTTCCAAACCTTCTCCTCTGTTAAGTCTGGTATTAATGCCTTCCTGTTTTCCATCTGTGCCTAAATTCCTGTATGGTGGCTTATCTTATGGTGGCTTATCTTTGACAGTACTTGAGACAGTTCATTGTGCTCTTCAAATCTTGACAGAGCCCTTCTCTATTAACAAGCAACAAATCAAAGAGAACATTTTTCCTGGTCATCTCCTTTAGTACCTGTATCAAGAAATTGTCAACCAGATGCTCTAGGAATCTTCTGGAACTGTTTCTATCAGCTGTGTAACATTCCCAGTTAACGTCTGGCAAGTTGAACTCCCCAACTTCAGTTTGGTTGGAGAGACAGCCTTGATGCTGTATCAGGACCTCGTAGCAGTAGCCAAAACACTTGAGTGTCACCAGCATGTTCTAGCTACCAATACAAAGCACAGCCCTATGAGATCTGCTGTGGGGAAAGGTGACTCCATTCCAGCCATACCCAATACATTTTACACTGCTTACTCTTGGTGTAGAAAGTCTGTCTTGCACTTTTTTCTCCTGAGATTTTTTTCATGTCAAAACTGAGATTAGTTTATTCTGCTGCACCAAAAAACAGCTTGTCCTCAAGTTACATTCTTAGACAATTCTCTTTGGAGTATGTTCACCAAAGTGATAGCAAAGAGAGGATTTAATTCCTTCCTGGAAGAGAAATATACAGGAAAAATTTTCATTGTTCTGAAAAGCATGAGCTCATAGAGGAAGCAAATAACTTTCTGATTCTTGTCTTACATAATAAAAACCAAAATATACTGCTGCTGATTATTTCACTGCAGGTGAAATCATGCCATACATTTTTTTTCCTTCTGTAAAAAAGGAGTTTTAAAATGCTCTATTGTAGCACTTAGTGAATATTACAGAAGGCTAGCCTAAAACTTGCTGCACAATATTTGTTACATTAGGATATAGTACAACTATGTTTATTTTACTTTGTATTTTGGGCATCTCCATAAATATTTTATCATGACATGCACATCTTTAGTTTTAGTTTAGTGTTAGCATTCTTTTACTGCTTTACCTAATGTCACTGTGCTGACCTTCAGCAGCCTAACTCCACTGTAACTTAAGTTTAAGGTTGGAAATAAATATTATTCACCTTTATGAGGTGAATTAAAAAACAATTTCTAATGTAAGAATATTTATTGACTTCCTAGTTTTTTTCTAGCAGAGGAAGAAATTCCTATGTGTAATTTAACAAGAAGCCTATTACACTGTAGAACATCAACTTGTAGTAAATGTCTTTCAAGATATTTTCTCTGAGTTTTTGTTTTGTAAGCTTTCTTTCAAATGTCTTGTCATGTTTTCAGTCTCTGCATTAGTTTAAAAGCAGCATAGTGACATTTTTGCAGGAACAACTCTTATTTTCAGGAAATTGTCCAGTACTAAGGAGGTGATCTTTGAATCATTGAAACTGCGGGCTCTCTTTAATATAATACATGGAAGAGTGGAACTATAGAATAGCAGATGATGTAGTGGAAGAAGTACTACTTTCTGACCATTTACGGCAGGGCAATAATCAATTGTTGCATGATAAAATTTTCCTATAGTGCTAGTTAAAAACTTTCACTAAATATGATAATGTAAAGGAGCAGATTGTAAAGGCAGTGCAAGCTATAGGTCTTGCATGAGATTGGAAAGTAAACAACAATTTTTATCAGCTTCATGTTGAACATCGAGTTCTGACAATGAGAGTAATTGCTGCATAATTGCTGTTTTGTTCTAAGAGTTTGATGATTTGCTGAGGCCCAGGTGTATTTTATTTGCTGGCATATCACTTGGAATAATAAATCTATAATTATCTCCATCTACTTTGTGGGGAAAACTCATGCTGTACTCATAGTGTTACAGCAGAGTGGCCCAAGATTGTTAGCCTACCTTGCCAGGAAATCATGCTCTTTGAGTCAGAAAGAGTAAACAAGAAACTGTAGTTGCTCTCTTGACTCATAATATTTATCACTGCTTTAAATTCAATGAAGCTTCTGAGAAAGATAACAGATTTCTAACTGCTGTTTAACTTCATTTTTTTGACTTCATCATCTGTATTTTTGTTTTGTATGTAAATGAAAATGATAATAGGCAGCCTAAATAAACTTTATGGCTATCAGGCTATTCCCATTGTCGTTTGCTTGAATCCTTTCAACTCAGCTATCAAGTGATGTATGCACAATTTAAATAAAAATTATTGCATCTTCAAGTTCTCTGACATAAGTCCTTAAAATACATTTTTTTTCAATAACATAGAATGGCTTAGCTTGATATTTCCTGAATTACATGAACTGTATTTTCTCTTTCTTATCAGATTGAATGGAAATTCCATTAATAGAGACTATGAAAAATGAGGTCATTAGACCTAAAACAAAGACATTTTATTGTGTATCAAGGAAAATTAAAATGTTAATGAACTATTATAATTGAACTATTATAATTGAATATGTTTTGAATCAGTCTGAATCAGTCCTTTTGTTTTCTGTGATCTTAATTTCTCTTATATTTCTGTTTCAATAAGTAACATCACTATTTATATTCCAAGTTGTATAAGCTGTCAGTAAGGTTCAGTACAGGTTAGAGCAAGGGGATGGACATGAGAAAGAAAAAACAACAAGAGGAAGAAATGAGGTCCTTCAATATTTTTTTACATGGTTATGTTCAGTGTCCTGTAGTTGATCTAAAGCTTATAGGTTAGAAAAGCATTAAACAATCCATTAAGTGTCTTTATAATTTAGAAGCCATACTTTTAGGTTCAGTCATTACTGATTTTTATCTTTAAAAATTTAATATTAAATTGGATGTACATGCAATTTGGAATACTATACTTTCCTCTTATGCTTTTTAGGTGATTCTTAGTCTTTTATTTTGTGTGTAAATATGCACTTAAAGCAAATCACATGCAACTTATAGATAAATTTATTTTAATACATGGACTGCAAAATTTTCTCTCATCCTCACATTGACCTTTTTCCAATATTTTACTATTACAGATTGGACACAGTCACAGTAGTAATCTTTCTGGTGTAGAGGGGAAATTCCTGTCTAAATAACACTTTTCTCTGATTTGTATATTTTAACTATAATAGAGAGTGAAACAATAAAACATATTATTGGAAAAAAGAATTCATTGCTTTGAGGTTGAATCATAATTTTGCAAGTAAGATAAATACCAGTTTAATTATTCTTTACAGTTTAGAAACTCTGAACTTAAACTGGTTTTTTGGGCTGAAGTTACCTGTGCTCAATGGCTATCTCACTTGAAGTGCTTATGAGTAAATTCGAAGAAAACACTTAGTATCTTTAAATACCATGATTTCAGGAAAATGCATTCCATTGTGACCAGTAAAAAAACAAACAAACAAACAAAAAAGAGCCTGATAACCTTTCTGATAAGTTCTGACTTTCTTGTTGAATCGGTGACCTGAAATTTGGCAAGGGGACATCTAACCAGATTTAGTTTGTAAAATTATGATTTGCATAGGCTTACTCACTTGTTTAAGAGGATTTAGCTTACAGAAACTGAAATCCCCAAGAGCTTAGTCCGAGCTGCAGTCTTATCAGAGCTCCTAGCAAGGTTTCTGTCTCTTATTATGACTTTCTTTTTTGAGGTGTAGGGGGTGTGAGAGCATTCCATTTTCAACTTGGATAAAGTCTACATTCGACAGCCAGGTTTAGATGAAATTTATATGCATCTCTGTGCTGGATAACCTTGGCTGACTGCAATATGTCCACGAAGCTGCTCCCACTCCCCCTCCTGAGCAGAACAAGGGAAGAAAATAGGATAAAAAACTCATGGGTTGAAATTAAAATGGAAAATAACTTACCAGTTACTGTCATAGACAAACAGACTTAACTGAAAAATGTTTAATTTGATTTATTGCCAAATAAAAACAAAGTAGGATAGTAAAAAGTGAAAACAAAACTAAAAATTTCCTCTGCCTCTTTGTCTTCCCAGATTCCACTCCTTTATTCCAACCTCTTCTAACTTTTCCTTCACCTGGGCAGTAAGGGTGGATCGGGAATGGGGAATGGGATTTGTGGCCAGCTCATAACACTTGGTCTCTGCCACTCCTTCCTCCTCATGCTCTTTCCCTCATTCAGTGTGGAGTGCTTTGTGTCATCTGTAGTTCTCTTAGAGCTGCTCTAGCATGTGTCTTTTCCATGGGGTGTGGTCCTTCAGGAATGGACTGCTCCTCTAGTTGCAGATCCTTTCAGGGCTTATCCCCTTGCTGCTATGTGGGGTCATCCACAGGCTCCAGCAGAGACCTCCGTGTGCTGCAGACAGACAGACAGACAGACAGACAGACTGCTTCCCAGTGACCTTCACCACAGGCTGCAGGGGAATGTCTGCTCTGACACCTGGAGCACCTCTTCTGCTTCCTTCTCTGACCCTCATGTTTGCAGGGCTGTTTCTCACATATTTTTATTGATCTTCTGTCACAGTTGCTTTGCAGCATTTTTTTACCCTTCTTAAATGTGTTATTACAAGGGCACCACCATTGTTTCTGGTGGGTTCAACTTTGACCAGAAGTAGGTCCTTCTTGGAGCTGGCTCTGTTCATCATGGGAGCAGCCTCTTCTCACCGAGGTCACTTCTGCAGACCCCTGACTACCAAAACCTTGTTGTCTAAGTCCAGTACAAATGTATTAAATTACTTTTGGAGCAAACCCTGCTTTGTGTTCATAGCGTTGATCTGGGAACTGCTCTCTGTGTGTGTGTGTGTGTGTGTGTGTGTGTTTGTGTGTGTTTGCCAGATAATAGTATTTGTTCTGTGTTTTGGGATTGGGGTTTTTTGTGTGTTTGGTTTTAGTCTGTTGTAGCCTCCTTTTGGAAAGATATAGTTGCCTGGGCTCAGAAAGGAATAACTGATTGAACCAGAAAGAAGTAGGTTGAAGGATCATGGGACCAGAAGCTTGGGAAAGAAAACAAGGCACATAAATAAGTCTTGGTAACGGTTTCTCTAGACTTTCCTTTTTGCTGTGTTCCATGACCTAAAAAAGGCAAAAGCAAGGTGGAACTAACAGTCTTACATCACGACTAGATGTTTAGCTCAGCAAAACTGAAAAAGTTTAAATGACAATAAAGTTGGTACCAAATTAAAACCTTGGTAGTGATCTATAGTCACATGTATATTCAGAACATGGAACCATTATGAAAGATATCAGAGGACAAATATATTGATTGCCATTAAGGAAGAGTTGCAGAGCTGGTGCAGGTTGCCTTGATCAATAGATTTGAAAGGGTCAACAGATAATATACTAGCTGCAAATAGATTCACTGTTGTCACAGACCAACTCTGTAGGTATCATAGATACATTCTTGATATTAGCCTCAACAGTCTTGGGTTTGGACTTCTATCTGCGCACATTTACCATTAAAGATTAAAAAGAAGAGCACTATTTATAGCAAAAGGATCAAAATTATCTGTACAAAGCTGACCGCTATGTTGCCAGAAAAATATTCCTTGAATTAGTTCATTTTCATTTATATGTTCTTCGAAAGCATACTGACAGTTGGAGAGGAAGCTATTTAGTCCAGTGGAACATTTTGTTTTCCCAAAGATTTTCTTAACTGGAGTGAAAGGCCTTAGTCAAATCATCAATGACACAAATAAGATTCCTCTTACTCATATTATTAAAGCAGGGTATTGCATGTTCTTATCATAACCTAGAATACTTCATAAACATCAAACACATTCTCTCAGCTGAATCTCTTTAGGATGATTAACAACATGCTTTCATTTTATTTAGTCTAAGGAAGAAAACCAGTCTTCTTTTAAAATGAGAAAGGCCTCACCACTTAAATAAAAATTATTCAGACACAGTAATTATAGAATTTGTCTAACTGCTAATAAATGTATTTTAGTCTTAATTTTACCTTGAAAATTAATTCAGACATTTCTGCATATGGTGACTGCCCATTCATTTTGTTTTTTTCCTTTTGACAAGTCAAGCAGTAACCACTGGTCTAAGGGATATTCTCTGTATTCACATTGAAACTGTTCATGTAAAGGATTGCAGACTTAGATAAAATTGTTTACTATTATTTTTCCATTTATTCTTCACTGAGATTGTCTAGTGTCTGTCTTTCCATAAGGAAAGCTAGTAATGTAGTAGTCTGCTACTAAAAGTTATGTAAGTGAGAACTGCTGAAATTCATGGATATTTTTTCTCTTTAACAAAACTACTTTATTTTTTGAGGTTTAACTATGTGATATCGCACACCAGAATATCAAACTGCATTTTAAGTTTTAAATTTGAAAAGTTACATGAAATGTTCTTCAAATTATTCAGTGATCCATCTTTGGTCCAACTAAAGTCAGGTATATTGAGGAAAAGTCATCCTGAATTAGTTAACTATGCCCCGATGTAGCTGCTTCAGACTGAATTAGCTGCATAATGAAAGCAAATATAATATAACTCCTTGCATCCCTTTTGCTTGGTTCTTAGTAGAGGGAGATTAGCTGAAGAAGTAAGGTGTGATTGATTAAAAGCTCTAGTGTTTGGGAAGCAAAGGGGATTGAAGAGGCAGACAGGAATGTAAAGATACACACACACACTGCAGCTTCAGAAGAACACAATGTCTCTCTTGACATGCATCTTCACATCAAAATTATACTGAAACAAAGCAAGTGTTACTTCAATATGACTGAAGGAGAAAGACCATAGTGACAGGGTTTGGGACAGTATAGTTATGAAGGCAACAGAAATCTCTTGAGGCAGCATAGATTAAATACAAACATTGTTCCTAATTCTCACAACTTTAACTGAAATTCTTTAAGAGATAAAATACCAACTGTTTTTGCAAGCAAATATGGTATGAACAAGATACTGTGATTTAGAAGTGATTTATTAAAAATGTGAATATTGATCTAGTACCAATATCCAACTGATGGACAAAGACTCTCTAACAGTTTAAAGTTAGAAAGTGTATGTTTATTGCGACAGCCGGGCAGCGGGCAGGATAGCTCCCAAATACACACCGCAATTTACAGGTGATTACAGACTCCTTTTATCTGTACAAGTATTGAATATCCAAAACACAGATACATATTCATAACCTTGGTACATCCCATTCCCCCGCTTAGTGTGGTAATTAGTTAAGCATGCATAGTTTGTTTCTTTAAATGGGTCAGTGGTCCCTTTCATGAGGAGGGTCCCAAAATGAGGAAGTAAATTAAGTCTTCCTGGTTGTGACCTTTCCACCTTTTCAATGAAAATATGACAAATGAACCCTTGGTAGAACTCCCATTCCCATCTTTTGGTTTCAGAACAGAGGAGGCCTACAATTGTCTTATGTTCCTACAAGCTATTTATCAGTTTCTATATTCTTTATTAAAAACCCAGCTAACCAAACATTATGTTGACAAGCAAACAATTATTAGTTAACCACTAACTCTTAACTTCATCAAGGCCTACCCATTTACTTTAACTCCAATGAAGCTTACCTCTAACTAAAACCTCGGCTCCTCTAAAATCCCTAAATTCCTTAAAGATTATGTCTCAGAAGTATTTCAACAAAAATTTAGGAAATACTCCCATTTTTGTTCATTTTTTATATGAATGGGAAGTCTCACGGTGTGATTAAACTGTTTGTGTGGATAGAGTTCTACATAACAGTTTGTTTTCTAAATCTAAATTAAGCGAGTAACTTATGTTATTGGAGGTGCAGTTATTATTTAAGGCCAGGCCAGCTTATTTCTGGCTGACTAGTAAATAACTCAACTTTAGATATGGAACACAGTCCTGAATAGGAAGAGAAGGAATATGTATGTCCATAAAATCTGTAAGTACCTCAAATATATAACAGAACGTAGTCATGAAATATATTATGGTAGTAGTAGAAAACTTCAGATAAATTATGGAGTAAAAATCATATTGATATATCTGCTGTCCCTCTGAAAAATCTATTGTCATGAAGAATGGCTGTAACATGTTTTTTCTTTATACTAGAAATGTTGAGTGTTAATGATATACTTAAAATGTTACTTTTAATGGTGTCTGCCATTGTTTTCTTACTTCATTCTCAGAGGATCTTCATCTGACTTTTCTATGAGTTTCATTAGAAAAATTATCGTCCTTTAATTCATTATCCCCATTTTTTTCTTTGTGAAATGATCGCATTCTGGCTCATCAATTTATATGATCAGGAAATGAGAAGTACCTTGACAACTGGCACAGTTCAGCAAAGGCATAGAGAGTTATCACCACCTACATAGTAAGGAAAGAATAACTCTTTTTTTATAGATTTATTTTCTCCCCATAGAATTTGAGCAGAATAGAACTGACCCTATACCCCTGAATGGCTGTTCTGTATAGCACATTATAGACAAAACATCTCATGAATTCATATAGGGAAAAGACTGTTGTGCTTAAATCCTCCTCATCATCTCCTTTCCTCCCTTTGCATACCTGTTTCTTCTGTAGAGGGAGCCAGGAGCACAGAGAAGGTGCTGGCACACTGTAATGGGTGTCTCACCCAGAGCAGTCAGGCACAGATGGAGTTTTCTCATAGTTTGGCTACAGGCATCATTCCATTCCGCTTGTATTTAAAAGCAATGCAAGATGCATTCCCTATCTTTACACTTGCCAATTGCTTAAAAAAATAGCCCCACTACATATTACACAAGATTCTTATTTCCTATCTTTTAGGCAAACAAGGAAAGAAAAAGGAAAATAAATACAAAATAAATATAAAACTATTCTGGTCAGAATTGAGGGTGAGAAAATCACACTAGTTGTTCTGGGTAAAAATAGAGGTTAAGATGAAACAAATTTTTTATATATCTGGATTTCCCAGGACTGGAATCTGTAGATAAAAATTTGATCATTAGAAGGAAATAAGGATATTGATAACCTTTGAAATACAACTGAAAATCACATGGAAATAGACATTTTATTCTTTCACAATAGAACTTTCATCTTTTTTTTTAAAAAATACTCCCACTTTACAGTAACAGTAATACACAAAGCTATCTCTTTTATTTGAAGATACATACAAACATTAAAATATTTAGGAGAAGGACTGTTAAATGATTCAAATTTCTGTTTGTTTACAGATACCTAAACCCTATTACAAATAAATGCAACCAATCTCCAATCTATTACCATGTAAATTGGTAAGAATCGTCTAAGACTGCTGAAATTGGTCCAAAACTGTTTGTCTCATATGTTTCTTTATGTTTTTTGAGTATACATACTATGAAGACACATGGTGTAATTTACATTATTTATTATCCTGGCTTATACTGAGAAATGTATATGTTCTTCATTCATAAGCTATTAGTTTTTATTTTTCCTATTTCTGCTTTTTCTGTGCCTTTTCTCCTTAATATTTCAGTTTGAATTTTCAGGATAAGATAGATGATGTGTTGGATTGATTCCAGCTGAATGCCAGGCGCCCACCAAAGTAACTCTATCACTCCACTCCTCAGCAGGACAGGGGAGATTAAGCATAACAAAAGGTTTATGGGTCAAGATAAGGCCAGAATTACCAGTGACCATGGGATGGAAAACAGTCTTGACTTGGGGAAATTAATTTAATTTTTTGCCAATCAAAATCAGAGTAGGATAATGAAAAATAAAGAACAAAATGTTTAAACATTTTCCCCCTGTCCCCGCTCCCCCCACTCTCCCCCCCAAGTTCTCCTTTCTTGGCCTTAACTTTATTCCAGAATTCTCTCCCTTCTCCCTTTCAGTGGCACAGCAGGACAGGGAATGGGGACTGCTCAGTTCATCACACAGTCTCTGCTGTTGCTTCCTCTTCATGGGGAAGGACTCCTCGCACCTTTCCTCTGCTCCAGCATGAGACCCTTCCAAGGGGGGCCAGAATTCCACAAACTTCTCCAGTGTGGGCTCTTCCCACAGGCTGCAGTTCTTCTCAATGTGATCCTGCATGGGTCCCTTTCAGGGGCACAGTCCTTCCTCTATCAAAACCTTGGCACACAAACCTAAAGATCATTATGCTAACACTGGTTCCTTGGCCTTTGCCAGTGAAAGTAACTCAAATTGCCTCCCTTATTTGAGATATTCATGAACTGTCTGGACACAATCCTGGGCAAAGTGTTGAGCAGGGAGGTTGGACCCGATGACTCACTGTGCTCCCTTCCAGCCTTACCTGTTCTGTGATTCTGTGAAATATATGATGGCCTATTTTTCTAAATTTTTGAATAAGAAAATCCTGTACTGGGAATATAAGCACAACAATTTCACAACTAAGTTAGATATATGTATTCAGTAATGTGTGTATAAATTGTGCATACCATGGTATTTCAAAGTGGGATTACATAAATTTTTAATGTATTATCTTGAAAAATGTCAGTGTATCTATATATGGTGGTGAATGTCTGTAGCTTTTGCATAAAGAATTCAAATATCAAACAGCAGGTTTTACCTTTTTGAATTACATACTTGCACTTTCTTTTCAGGTCCTAGTATTTAGTTCCTCCAGTATTCTTTGTTTCAAAAAATACTGTGTAATGAATTCAAATGCTCTTTTACTAATGACTAAACAAATCTAGTTGCATGTCATATTTCCTTTGATGCAGTCAGTAGAACAAATAATGAGCATTATTCTGAGATGTTGTTAAAATATAGAATGTTTGGTCTTGCTTGGTGTTTCTCTGAAGGACTACTATTTTGAATCTCTGCTGAAGTAATAACAAGTCTTCAGTATTGCCCTTTTCCCGTGTGCACCAGTGATCTCTTTTCTTTCAAAATTATTTTCCTTATAGGAATCACATTCTTATCTTTTATTCACTCTTGAGTTACAGGAACGGAAAGATAGACAAGTTACCTCTCCAAACCCTAACTCCAGTGCATTTCTGTCAAAATGCATTTGTGTAGCAAGTGACCATTTCTTTTCCCCAAGGCCCCCTTAGTCACCTCCAAAATGGGCTTGTCCTTCACATGAAGAGAAGGGTAAAAGAAAGAAAAAACAACATTCCTATCTTGATATACTGGGGGCTGTTGTAGCCTGGGCCTCTCCCTTCAGTACATCACTGGGTAGAAACCTGCAAAATCTTTCAGTGAGATATACAAAAGTAGTGTAAGGATAATTTAAAATGAAAGGAGATGGTTATCCTAATTTTCTTTATATTGTTCTTTTACTCTTCCCTTAACCTGATATATTTTCTAGATATGTCTTGTTCGAATACTTTGGCAATTATTAAATTAATTCAATAGCTGTGAAACTGCTAACTGTATAGATTTTTTTAGGATAATTGCTTTTTTACAAACTTAGTATCCTAAATAGTTTCAGCAGGAGTTTATCTTTTTAAAAAAGATGTCTTTGTAACATCACCAGAAATCATCCCTCATTTTACTGTTAATGTCTTTCTTTGTGAAATAATTTATGAAAACAAAAATGGATTTGTTTTCTATCTCAAAAAACTTAAAACACAAAATATGTGTGATTCATTGTTAACACATTTAACAATTTTATTTATTGGTAGAGGTTATTGCCCTTTTTATCAGGCTACAATGAAATAAGGACTATTTACCATAAATAATATTATCATAAGGTGTTGTTTTTTCCTTAGGCACAAATAGCAATACTTATCTTTTGTATCACAGTGGTAATGATCACAGGAAAGCAAATATCCATCCTAGCCATCTCATTGTAGCTAACATAAAGTGCAAATCTCAAAAAGCAGAATGAACTATAAAAGAGATCAAAAACCAATACGTAACACTACAAAGTAACCAAAATGTAAAATAAAATACAAAAATGTGCTTAACCAACAAATTTACTTTTGACTTTTCAAGGTAGCTGATATATATAATAAACTTATTCCAATTACTTAGACTAATATATTACAGAAACAGTGTTTCTAAACTAAAATATACTCTATAACAATTTCTGCTGTGAATGGCACCTTTTTTACAGCTGTATTGCATCAAAGACAGCATAAAAATTACTAATATTTTAGTCCAACAAATACACTAAGCAATGGACTCTTACATGCAGTTTTATTGACAGGCATTCAAGTTATTTTCCTGAAAAGTAGCCCATATACCTTCTTCTTCTCTTTACAATTTGCTGCCTCACACTGACATTTCCAATTTTTTAGTTGTGGGGATTTTTATGTTTTAATTATGGCATTAATAATTAAGCTGTCTGAAAATTTACTGTTTTACTGCTAATCGTAAAACAACAGTAAATTACGTCTGTTTATCATGAATGAATTATTTACAATGAGGGACTAGTATGAGTGTTTCAAGAAGAGAGGCTCTGTCAGGCTCTGGATCTAACTGCTTAGGAAGTTTTGAAACAAAATATGTAGTGCAGGGAAGCTGAAACACAAGTGGTAGAACTAGCAGTAAAAATCTGATTTTAATTTACTCCTTAGTGAATTGAAATAAATATTAATACGCTTTCCTAAAATCATGCTATTTAAAATGTGATTATATGACAAAAGCCCAGGAATCGGTTTGTTTTTTTTCTCTCTGTTTTAAGGAAAGTTTATTGACATTCTCGAAAGAAATCTAAGAAGTATTTGCCCTTCAATTAACAAAAAAAAAAAAACCAAAACACCAACAACTAAACAGCAGCAAAACCCCAAACAAAACAGAAACTCGAACAAAATTATTTCTGCTCCTGTGGAAAATTAAGTAATGACAGAAATAGTCTGTTTCAAATTCAGAGATGAACTGATGCTAATACAAAATTTAGAAAGTGTATAAAGTGTTGCAAGTAATGCATCCAGAAAAATTTTAAAAGTAAAGAAAGAAATATTTGCTATAAATTTAAATTAATACAGATGGGGTTTAGGACTGGTTTAATTAATTTAAATCTATTATTCATACAGCATTTTGTTCAACTTGATTTTGTTTATGAAAGGAGATTCAGCATAAGGCTATGGATATAATCTCTCAAATACAGCAATCACATAGAATTTTTTTCCCAACTAGCTCCTGTAAATGACTTTACTCTGCTTAAAAATTTCTTGAATGAAGAGCAGTTCCTTTGAGTCCTAAAAAGGATAGTTTTGATCAGCTACATATCTTTTCAAATTTGAGAAAAAAACATGGAATCTCTTGCCCAGCTACATCAGAATAGAAGACCCAAAAAAGAGTAAATTGCAGTAGATATAAATCCATTTACTGCCTGCATTTTCCATACATTGTTTGAGAAAACTACAGTAAGTTACATGATGTAGTCACTTGCTAGAGAACTAGTTTGTAGAATTCATTTGTATATAGAATATATTTGTTTTCCCAAATGAAATATGAAATGACTTCAACACTTAGGATTATATTCATCCACCAGGACAGCCTAGGAAAACTTTATATTTCTTTAGCAGTTAAAAACTGAGCAGTTCTGTAGATCTGACATTAACAGTCACATGAAAATTGATGACAGGAGAGTGAATTTGTGTGTTCTTTGGGATAGCTTATGTTGTTTCTTCAGGAAAGCTGTAACTTTTTTTTTTTTTTTTTTGAGGTTTGTAATCTCAGGATAAATTGAACATGGGTTTTTTTGTTTTTATAATAGTAAATTGTATAAATCCTTTCATAGAACTGTTTGGAAAAAAATACAAATAAACCAAAAAGAAGTGTTCATGGTTTTTTGTGCTTTTTATTAGATTGTTTTCTTTTGTGGTTTTTGAGTTTTATTTATCTAAACAGAATAATAAAGCCTTCCAAAACTCTGTGGAGTATATTTTTAGATAATCTTCAAGTCTTTTTCAGTTTCTTGTTAAAATTGAATGGTCTTCATTTGCTTTGTGTGGCATTTTAATTGTATTTAGAAGTTTAATATCCGAAAGCTTTGAGAAATCAAGTGTATGCTGCTGAAAACATTACCCTGGAAAAATTGTTGGTGTTAAAATCAAAACACTTGCTATTCTGTTTTTACATTGTAGTCAAACTATCATATATGGAAATGTGAGAAAAAAAGGCTTCAAGTCCTTTAAAGAGAAAACCTCAAACTATGGTACAGGGTGTTTGATGCTGTCATTACATGTAAATTTTTAGAACATTCTTCCATGCTTGTAACCACTGAAAGTTCCACACAGGATGCAGCCTGTGAGAATATCACAGCTCTAAGATTTGTTGAGTTAGTAATCATTCAGATTCCTTGCTGTTAAGACTACTGTGGTAAAATGTTATTTGACTATAGAGAAATTATTTTTTGGATATGTTTACATAATGCATGTGTATATAAATTTGTATATTTATTTATGTCTAGCCTCCTTTTATGCTGTGGGCAATTCTTTTAGTGCCACCACTCCCTTACCATGTCATTGGTACCTCAATTTGAACTGTGTTGGAACCTGCACAGTGTTTACACATTGGGGAACTGATCTCTCTTTCTATTTTTAAGAGTTCATGTTCTAGTAGCACTATTTTACTTAATGATATTAAGGTTTAAAATTTTATGAAATAAAATAGGGCAGAAACACTTTTCCTCATATCTTTTAATTTTCAAGTATTTTATAAACACAAAGAGTTTTGATTTTTCTAATCCCTTGTAGTGGTTGAATTCTAGCCAACAACTAAGCCCAACACGACCACTCACTCATTCCCCCTTATGCAGAATTTCCTCCCTAAGAAGCTGGGGTATAAAATCAGATTCAGTGGTGCATTTTGACAGCTGTTCTTACGTAGATCATTTTAATTTGCTTAGAATTTTCTACATGTCAGCATATACATGCAGCAAGTTTGTTTTATTCTTCTATGAATAAATCCCTTATTTATTTCAACAGAAATTGAAAAAGAAAGCTGTGGGGATCCTGGAACACCATTGTATGGTATTAGAGAAGGGGACGGATTTTCTAATCGTGATGTTTTAAGGTTTGAGTGTCAGTTTGGATTTGAATTAATTGGAGAGAAATCTATCATTTGCCAAGAAAACAACCAGTGGTCTGCAAACATACCAATCTGTATTTGTATGTACCACATATTTTCTTCTTATTATTTTTAAGGCATTGTGATTAGCTTTACTTATGGGTAATAATTATGGGTAATTATTTGTGTGATTGATTTCAGAGTTAAAAAGCTATTAACTCTCCTGATAGGATGAATTTACTTTTTCTTAGCAGGTTTGCCTAATGTACATCCCCAAGGGATGTACATTATATACTTATACCAAGTCTTAAAGCAATTCTCTTTATGTGTTTTGATATAGTGGTTTATTATTGGCTTTTTTTTTTTTTGGTAGGATTCTGTTGATTTTATGATGTAAATTATGTATGATACAATTTTGATAGCCAGTCTTAAATTTTAATATATTTCCTCAGATTAGAAGTCGCAGAATTGAAATCAAGAGTTTAAATTATTTAAATTTCCCCCATGTATTTTATATAAATACCTATTATCACTTAGATTATCATAAATATTCATAGCTCTCTTCCAGCAGCATTCTATAGGATAAGTAAAACATTTGCACTACATAGCATAAGTAAAACATTTGCACTACGTGGCATAAGTTATATTATATAGCACAGGTATATACAATGCTTTGATACTTATTTGTGGCAGCACCTACCTTAACTTTTCCACTAAATAGTATGGATCAAATATATTCAGAGTGCAATCAGTTGTTTTCATCTCTGCAACTCAATTTAATATGGCTCAGCTGAATTTATTGAATATAATATGTTATCCTGATAACAACAAAACATCTCATCTCTTTGAGGCTTCTTAATTTCTTGTGCCTCTGTGTGAACAACAAATGATAAGGGCACTATTGACTTTCTGCGCCTTTAATGCACTCAGTAGGAGGTCTGCTCATCTAAGCAGCTCCCTGCAAGAGAAAATAAGTGGTGCCAAGGGATTGTTATCAAGAGTAAATTGTAAGGACTGCCATGGATTTCCAATGCAACACATATGTTCTGTATTTTTTGTGAGCTCTGCTTGAGAGGTAGTTTTATTGAGAAAAAGGAAATATGAATATTGAAAAAACAACCTTCTTTCCAGATTCACATATCACCACAAATAATGGATTATTCAGTTGAGGTACTCAGCGAATTTTAAGATTTCTTTCAAAAAACTTAGCACTAGAAAAGTCCTTATTGAAGTATTTTAGTCCATTATCTAATTTATCTCTCCTTTTTTTGGCAGTTCCTTGTCTTTCCAATTTCACTGCACCGATGGGAACAGTTCTTTCACCAGATTATCCAGAGGGATACGGGAATAATTTAAACTGTATCTGGACAATAATTTCAGACCCTGGGAGTCGAATTCATCTCTCCTTTAATGACTTTGACTTGGAATCTCAGTTTGACTTCCTTGCAGTTAAAGATGGCGATTCTGTAGATTCCCCCATAATTGGAACATTTACTGGTGCTGAAGTTCCTTCCCATCTTACCAGTAATGGTCATATTTTGCGTCTGGAATTTCAAGCTGACCATTCTATGTCAGGACGTGGATTTAACATCACTTATAACAGTGAGTAATCTTATTTTTTTTTGTGTGCGCGGTTTTGTTTTCAACATACAGTCTAGGAGAAAGGCTTAAGTTTTTAAAAATGATGCTATGGTAATGCAGCTTCAAGTAAATCCTATATACCTAAAAATTCCTAATATATTTGTTTGGATTATTGCTCAAAGTATTGCTCTCATTTATGGCTTTAGAGATCATTGTGATAGGAGTGTTTGGCAGACTGACAAATCAGGCCAGTTCCAAATTGTATAATAGGGCTTAACTAAATTTGCTGACAATGCAATGCCACATAATATTAATTACCACCACTGCCTGAATGAAACTGTTCTTGAAAACTCATACGTTCAGCTGTGAACTTATGTTATGTCCTGGAGCTGATGGCTGCAATCTTTTCTAGCTCGTAGTCATGGCAGTTCAGTAAGCAGCCGTAGGAGCTCTTTGATCAGTCAAACCACAATAGACTTGTCTTTTTTTTTTTTTTTTTTTTGCTGTTTTCCTTCCTTCCTTACTAACCACATAATAAAATTGAAAGTGATATCAAATATCCTCTCCAGTATTAAATACCATTAGCATTTATTCACCTTTTTGCTGCCAAAACTGTTACATTTCTTGTGAAACACATATGAAGAGCTGCCTATCTTGCATTGGTACCAAGTAATTTGGTATTTATTACACACTAAAATCCAGACAGGATATGTTCCCAGCTAGTGCAGACATGGTGATGCAAGGCCATAGCATGAATAATTGCAAGATACCCTGTGAAACTTTCTTGGGAGCGTATGCAAAATTAAATTTTGTCACTCCAGCAGTATCCTGAAGTGTTAGGCTTGCTGCTATGGGTAGAGTGTGATAGGAACAAGAGAACATCTAGTAGGGAGTTCAGCAGTACCCTTCAACCAGAGCTTCACCACTTCATCAATCCCCCACATCTGGAAATTTGGATTTCTTTCTTTTCTTTCTTTCTGATGGTAGGGGTAGCAGAGTTTTCAATGCCAACAGACAGAGAAAAAAAAGCAAAATACAATAAGTATTTTGATATTTCCAAAATGTGATGTGATGTATAATTAGTCCCATTCCTGTCTTTCTCCCTAACATCTGAGAGTATATCTAATTCCAGAGGCTTGCTTGAGATTTAAGAGAATATACAACAACATGATTTGAAGGAGAGCACATCTCTCTCTTCCTGTATTGCCTGCTGGACTATATGAAATAAAACCAACTTTGTTGTTTAGGTTTCTTTACTCTTAAAAAACCTAAACAAAAACTTAAATCAAAAAGGAAATGAGACACTAAGAGAAGTTGATAAGTGACAGACCTAGACTTCACATTTTTCTCAAACAAATGTTAACCGTTAATATTGTTTTCATAAAATTTCAAGGACTGAAGTCCCATGTGGCTGCTTACTTTTCTTGCATTATCTTTCACCTCTCCATGTTTATTTTCCCTCTTTTTATTTTTGTTTTGGTTTAGGTTGTCAGTCTTTCAGGGAATGATTTATTAAGATCTACATTAAACGTTTCTGTCTGAATAGGAAAGAGATAAACTGGCACTAGATTATTCTGTAAACATTATTTTTCTAATTTTGTCTTATATTATCTTATATTTTTACTCTCAGCCCTCTGATTCATCCTCAGATCATTTGTCACAAATGTAGAATGTAAGCATGAAGAATATGTGATATCTTCTTGGTACCTATAAAAACCAGTATTTTCTTACTGGATTTTATAGGTACCAATCATCATTCCAAACTAACCTTGAACTTGTAGCTACATATCTCAGTACTGTAACTAAATATTGGAAAGTCAGGGGTTATTCAGAGCTACCAAAATATGAAATCAGATATAAGGAAAATGAGATATTGAATCCATGTTTCTTTCCAGATGTTTTAACATTTGCTCTTTATTTTCTTTTGTCTCGTGTCCTTTTAACACTTATACCAGTTCTCTTTACTTTAAAGTTTCATTGTCGTGTGCTCAATGCTGTCAAGCCTAAATCTAAATGAGAAAACCAAAATCAGCTATTGGAGAATATAAGGTAGTCTTCCAGGATAAAAATTAGGACTGGGTATAAGTGGATTTTCTCAAGTTATCCGATTTTGTACAACTAGAACTAAATGTAGATCAGTTAATGTAGAATTTATAGTGAAAATGAAAGATGGAGAAGATTAGTATGGAATGCTCCTCATATTTAGTTCATTTTTTGAACTTCATAGAAATATACTTATCAGATAAATTCCGCTTCTTTAAAAAATTTGCAGACTTCTTTGGGCATATATTAGTTTTATCATTTAAATTATGCACCAATAGTATCAAATGATACAATTTTAATTTTGAAAAGAAGCAACAATCCAATATCAACTTTTACCTGTTGTATAATGAAACCACTTAACTCTGAAAATAATTTAAAACGTTTTACACATTTGAACAGTTTAATGCATTTATATTTTTATTTCTTTTCATGGGTGTGTTTGTTAAACTCTGTAGCTAAAATCTACTTACAAAAGCAGCAATATCTCCAAGTAATGTCTATTATTTCTTCAGTAAAGACAGCTTCAATCTGATAAATTACAGAAGTAATCTTTCCATATTAAATAAAGGCAAAAACAGATAATAAAAAAGGCGTGAATTGAATTTCACTCTGTCTTAGCATTTGTAAACCCAAAGTTAATTAAAAATATCTGTTTTCTGCTAACACTCCAGTTGATATATTCCAAAGCTATCCATCTCTTTTTTGTCCCTTTCAAGAGTAGAAACAGTATATCTCAGAAAGAGTATGTCTTGATCAATCTTTTCTAATAAGAATGTAGGCTAGTAATGTAAATAATTTCATTGATGTTTTTGAGGTGTAGAATGGAGAATTATAAAACTGAGTTACTATTACATAATCTGATTATTTCATGGTATTTCTCAGAAAATATTTCAATGCCATATTTATTTTTATTACAGGAACATGTCATCTCAGATTACTCTCTTTCCAGTAAAATTGAACATAAATCTAACTTTTGTTGGAATTAAGAAAAATATTAGATTTCAAGTGTGTCATCTTTGAGTTATTACACTAAGTCTAACAAAGATTTCCTACTTAGTTCAATTTAGGGACTATATCATAGAAATATATGACATGAAAATGGATGATACAGAAAATGTTCCAATAAGCAAAGGTATAGGAACTGAAAGGCTGTGATTTTCTGCTTGGAAAAGGAGGCAGAAGAATGTTTCACTAGGTGCAGCAGAACACAGGGACACAGCAACCCAAAACTGCATCGGTTTAAGTTGCTATGGAAATGCATACTTACACCTGATTCCTTGTTTCTCCTTTATATCCCAAACCCAAGAGCTGCTAATGATATTTCTGGTGCCTGTGAAGATATTTATAAAGTCAGTCATCCCCTAATCCTGCCTGTAGTAAGCTATATGCATTGTACTACTCAGTTCAAGGAAAGTATGAGCCTTTCATCGTACTTGTGACTCCTTTATGAATGCTTCCCACTTTATATATATGTATATATATATATCTTTGTTTAATTATAGAGAACAGAGCTAGACCTAGTAGTGAATGTAGTCACATAAATTACAAGAAATAAATTTATATGGCCTCTTTGCTTCAGTGTAGATTTCCTAGCTTAGGTTAGAACAGATGAAATGCACACCTAAAGTGCAGTGTGACAACTGAAGCCATGTGACAGACAATGCATATTTACTGCCCGTGACAAAGGAGTTGATGCAGAGAAAACTCAAAAATTCCTAGGTCCTCCATGAGCAGAAATTCCACAAACCAGACTCATGCTAACCTTCCTGTGGGCTGAAGTGGATGAGTATTTTGAGGTGTAAAGCATCGTCCAGATTGCTTGATTTATGCTTGTTGTGGACTTCTTTGAGCTTTTCCTCATTGATTGGGGTATAGTGCTGGGCAATTATCTTTGAATAAGCTTGAATGAGCTGCTGCTTCTTATGTAGATATTTTTGTTACTTTTTTTTAATTACAGCTGTTTAATTGTACTAGCAAAAAACCTTATGAATTACATAGCAGCCTGACAAAGGTCAAATTATGGGCCTCTGACATCAGCCTCATTACTCCAGTCATTTCAGCTCAGTGGAGCAAAACATGGAAAATGCCAGATGATGTGTTTATGTACAAAAACTGATTTAGTGTGGTTTATTGCTGTGTTAGAATATGTTCATCACAACACAATTTTCCTGCCAGTTTCTCCTGTTAAGACTTTGAGAAAGTCTCAGTACTTGTCAAGCTAGAACTCTTCAGAGGGTAGTGTACTAGAAAGAAGTAGGAGTTTACATGTGATGGTACTGAATAAGCTGCCACTTGTGTACATAGCTTTAAATAGTCTTTCACAATGAAATATATTGTTATAATTTTTTATTCCCTTAACTTTTTTTTTTTTCTCTGATATTTTCTTCTGAAAGTACTCTCTTTACTTCAAAGTTATTGCTATACTTACAAGCTAAAACTCTTGGTAGGGCAATCCACCAAAACAATTAATTGCGCCAGTGGACCACTCCTTTGTAGTCCTATTTGAAAGGACCTTTCAAAGCTGGCTTTAGATGAGATGAGCTGTGATTAGCTAGATACCTGCCTTCCTATCTCATGAGATCTCTGCAGTTCCTTCCCTCTGTTTTTTTGTTTTGGTTTGGTTTTTGTTTGTTTTATAATGCAAAATGCATATTTTAATATACTTCTGAGTTAAAAGCAGAATATCACCATTGCCCTGATCTGTGATTATATTTCCTGACATTTTTCCAGATATTGCCTTATCTACTTGTGCAGTCATGATAGTTGATGAAGATAAATACCAGGAAAACTGTGTTTCCTCTTTATGTGTAATAGTTCATAAGGAACTTTTTTGTGGTTTCTTGATTTTTTGATGAGAAGTAAAATATTAATTAATCATATACCCATGTATTCTTTTTCTTTTCAGCCTAAGGCTAGTATTTAATATTACAGCTCCACCATGAAGCTTTCTAGAAGTATCAGCAGATGGAATATGGCTCATTGAATAATATAATTGTAGGCAGGCTGAGCTACGAGTGACTGCTGTTGGTGGGACAGATTGTCTTTCACCATCTTGCCTCCCAAAGTCATTCTATGCAGTAAAATTGATCACATAGGAGCAGCAGTGGCAGCATTTCCTGAGCTGAAATATAGAGCAATGAATTGATTTTTCAACCATAATAAGCTGGTGTCACACACAAGCAAGCTAAACCTGGAGTCAACATTTATCTACATTTATAGATAACAATATTGAAAATCTATCTCTGGGTTGTCTGAAAGTAGTAAGAAAAACAGACAATCAATGCCTTCTCTAAAAGTGATGACTGTGAGCAAAGAATTGGAAAAGTTTTTGTAACTCCTCTGAAAAAGTATGAGATTGCATCACTTTTAATGCAATCTTTAAATGGTAGACAATTATTCAATGAAAACACTCTTTTCTTTCCCAGTATATATGGCAATGTCTGAGTCAAAATGTCGATAAATAAATGCTTTCTCTTGTCTGTTATTATGATTTAAAATACCTCTGCAATGGAACATCTGAGAAATCTTTCTAGTAACTTATTGAAATATTACTTTAAAAAAATCATTAGGGGATTTGTATATGTTTTTTCTAGCAGAAACTTCAGGGGGAAAAGTGAAAATCATCTTTTTAAGGACTTAGTAGTTACTGATGTCTCCACATGTAAACATGTTTAGGAAGATACTATTTGCAGTCATCATACATAAGGAAGGTGGATATTTGTTCTCACTGAAAAAATCAACATTTTAAAAAATATAAGATGTGTCTTTATCAATAAAACAACAAAATACAATAACTAACTACAACATATAATTTAAGAACAATGCTACAAGTATGACTGTGCTGATTTCTGTTGGAAGATGATCTTTCTTCTCCAAAAGTAAGGTATACTCTGCAGTAAAAGACATGTATAGTCTTTGTCATAGTATCTACATGTATACAGGGAAATTAATTTTTTTTCAATTTATCTAGACCTAAACTTGAAATGTTCAAAGTTTCAAGTTTTCTTCTATGGCCAACATGACCCTTTTTTTCACTGTTCACCACCTCTAAATACAAGAAACAAAGTTAATTATGGTAGGATAAAGCCCTTGAAGGTCAATATGGCTCAAATGGTGTGATTTACAAAAGATGAGTAAAGTTTTTGTATCATACATAAATGCTTGCCCTGCCCTTCTGAAGGAACATTCTGTCCCATTTTAACATTAAATAGGATGAGTGTTGTTGAAAAAGGAGAATTTAGCCATCACTGAAATCTGCCAGCAACAAGCTGTCCAAGCTGAGATCGATGCTGTTATAACTTCATATTTTAAGCAATTATTTATGCTGTTTTGCATAAATAATTGTTCTTGAGAAAATTCTTGACTCTTATTTATCCCCTCAGTTTCCTAATATAAATTGTTTGTTTTTACTAGCGATGAAAATCTTCAAAATGTCATCTCCCTTGTAAGAGTTCTATGTCCTCTACCACTTTTCTTTTTTCCTCTTAAAAAGCATTTGGACATAATGAGTGCCCAGATCCTGGAGTGCCAATCAATGCTCGGCGTTTTGGGGATAACTTTCAGCTGGGGAGCTCAATTTCAGTTATATGTGAAGAAGGATTTATTAAAACACAAGGAACTGAAACAATTACTTGTATGCTAGTGGATGGAAAAGTAATGTGGAGTGGACCTATTCCTAAGTGTGGAGGTATGTATGATATTTCTTTCTAAATCAGGAGAACTTGATGTAATGCATTGCAAACTGCCACCAAATGCAGTTGAGATTTTTGCAAATGAATAGCACAAAGCTTCTGTTATAGCTGATATAGTATTAGATTGGAATGAAGATGTTGATCTCTGCTGGCTATGGCATTTAAAACTGTTTAAGATGTTTTACCTATCTGTTGCAGTGACTCTAGGCTGTGGAAGACTCTCTTAGCAATTGATTTCTCTTTTTTATAGAAATTACATACTTCCATACATAGCAACCTAAAATCACACTGTTATACATATTTCCTTTGACTTGTTTATACTAACTGACACTAAAATACAATCTTTGCTTCATTACTTGTCTATATTCTAGGAACTTTGTACCTAAAGGGGAAAAATTAATTCAGCTGTTTGTAATAATTAAAAAAAACAAAACAAAACAAAACAAACCAACAAAAGACAGTTATAATATAATCTTTGGTTTCTTAGCTTTTACTTTAAACAACAGTTTAGTTCTTATTTTCACTGTGTAACTGCCTTCCTGACAAAATTTAAACAATTTTAATACATTAGTGCAACTGCTTGCAATATGCTTTGCATCCATGTTTACTTTCTGTGATGAATGATTATTGCTTCACAGATATAATATAAGGTGTGTCAGTTTCACTGGACAGGATAACTCATAATACCTTTTCTTTATTATAAGGTGCATGGATCTGTACAACGTTGCTAATAAAGGATAAGGTTGCATTTTCAATGTTACATTTAAATCTTAAATTACTGGGAATATTTTTAAATGTCAGTCCATGCACAATGATAATATGATTCCCAGGTGGTCTGAGACTGAGTGGAAAATATTTTGGAATCCTAAAGTTTGAGACACAGGTATATTTGAATTAGATGGTTTTTATGAGCTGTAGAATTAGATATATTTTAAAATTTATAATAAAATTGAAAGGCAAATTAAAATATTTTTAAATTGACAATTTAATTTGGTCTGTTGGGGTGTTCAGAAGTTTTATTTACTGTGTACACATTTGTCTGTAAAACAGATAAATGTTTGATATAAGCTGTTTGATATAAACTCTACATATACCTGATAATTTCATTGTCATATATATCAATTCAAAGGCATAAGCTCCATATACTGGCTAGGAGGTGACTGCTGTGCAGTTTTCCTTACAGTTGAGAATTGTCAGAAATTACAGTATACAAGAAGGAGCTATTTATTAATCTGCTGCAGATTAACAGGCTCAACATTCTAATTTTTCAGGGCAATCCTGGCTAGCCTCTGCTGGGACTTCCTCCCAGCCCTGCCCACAGCCCAGGATTCTGTTTCAGCTCAGACAACCACTTTGCTGTCACCAAACCCCTTTCCTGTAACAAAACCAGTCCTGTTCACCTTTCTCAGGTGGAATTGGATATGTCTGTGAAGACACTAACTCCGTGTGTGAGTGTGTACGTGTGTGTGTGTGCATGTGCCCAAGTGAGCATCCCTGGTTCTTGGCTTCTTTTTTTAGTGAAGAGATCCTGATTTTGCTGCTCCCTGTTGAATTTGAGTTTGGGATTCCTGTCTTCATGCCTTTCATCTTTCCTATGTGAGGGTTATGTGGAGGAATTTCCCATAATCTGTTCTAATATTGTGCTGTTGTACCCATGCTGAAGCTCTAACCTTGGTCTTTCTGTGTAACTCTTTTAGGGCTTAATATCCATTCTATAGCAGTAGTGATAAGCTCTTCAAAAAAACATTTCTAAAACTATGAGTCTACAAGATGTTTAGTGTTTCTGTGAATAGCCTGTTACCCTACAGGCATTTTTCTTGCTCATGTAGGAAAATTTCCTGTTTCAACCCATGCACCTTGCTATACAAAGAAATAAATACAAATGACTTTGTGAGAATTCTTAGATCAGATTGAAATTGTTCTTTACTATTTGACATAGGCCTGTTTGATAAAGAGATTCTGCTTGATGACCATCTCTAGTTGTGTTATATTTCTAGAGTTTCATTTTGAACACATGAACACTGTGTATGAACCTGTCAGACAACCATCAAACAAGACTGTAGGAATGAAGAGGGGATTAAAATCAGTGTGAAAAAGGTTAGGGAAAAAATCCTTTGGCACGATGACTCGAGAGTTTTATTTTCTAAAAAACAAGGCTTTTTAAGATAAGCTCAGTAGCTCAGCTATTCTGAAGGAAAGTTCTCCTGGGTTTAGGAAATCAGCATGTAATGGTGAAAGTCAAACAAAAAAACCCATTTGATATTTATTTGCAAGAGCCACAATCAGAGGACAGATAAGAAACATTTTCTTTAAGGAAAACTGGCAGCAAAACACTGCTAAATAAAATCGAGAAATCATTCCAAATTTAGGCAGTCTTACAGTGTGCCTTACTTTTATTGCACTATTCATAGGAATATTTTTGTAATAGAGGTTTGGAGCTTTTTCCATATTCTAAATGCAATTTGTGTAATGAAAATTTGGTGAGAATATGGAACTTTGTACAAGTTTAGTAACACTATTGTAAATATGGAGTGTACTGGAGTGTAAGGCCATCTGATTCCTATTTTGTCAATATATTTTGTTGTTTGTAGGCTCTATATGTACAATGAATATTTCAAAGTGCTTATATACAATAAAATATAGAGATTATGAATGTTCTAGAGTTAACCTTCTGATTGTTGAGGTAAATATGGGTTTAAATAACTTATGTTTGACTGATACTGTTTACTGAGGGTAGTATGAAAAAACAACTCTAAGATAAAAGGTGAGAAACGCCCACGTTAAATCCATCACTGAGTAAAAAAAGAGGCATTCATCTGCATATTTATTGTTTGCAACATACTGAATTCTGAACTCTGTAACTTTAGAAACCTTTTCTTTTCCCTACACAGGATGGAAAGATGGAGCATTATGTCCTTAAAAAATATGAAATAAAAGAAACCAAAACAAACCTGTTTAAAACAAATTGACATTTAAATATAGGGCCTTGGTATTCTCCTGACAAAAATGAAGATCAGACAAATGTGTAATAATTCATGGTCTTCAACTTGAAGCTTTGTCAAAGAGAACAAAATTAATATATTTTTCTGTAATGAAGAAGTTCAGAATAATATAGGCAATGATATGTACTGTTCTACTTTGTCAAAATGAGCAACCAAAACTTTTTGCAGGCTCTGCTAGGTGAAAAACCACAAACAGAAATGGAATAAATAGCCATGATTTTGTCAGAAAATGTTGTGTGTTTTACACTATTTTTAGTAGAGACTCTAGCTTGTCAACGGTACCTGTAATAGCTTTCCAGCTTCTTTGTGATATACAGTGATATGCATCGTTAGCTGTGACACTGTGACATAGACTTTTGGGGTTTTTTGGGATTTTTTTTTTTTTTCTGAGTAGCCATGCATTCATAAAGGCCACTGAAACCATGGTGTTATGAAACTCTATGGTGCAGCCTTCTCTTCCTACAAAGTAACGTGCTTCTGCTCTCTGTCTAAATGGCAAAGGCCCCGGGTGTCCTCATGGACACCAAGTTAGACTTGTGTCCTTGATGCAGAGAAGGTCAGTGGTGTCCTGGGATGGATAAGGCAAACCCTTGAGAAGGCTGAAGCCAGTGATCTTTCCCCTCTACATGAGTACTGCTTGCAGAAGTATATATTGCAATATTTATATATATTTTTCAATTAAAAAATATCAACTAATGGTAAGTATGGTAAGAAGAATGGTAGGTATGTCTTTTTCATGAATGAGGAATTTGAACTGCTAACATGCCAAGCAAAACATGTGGTATAACAACAGATTCCATGATGTCAAATTTAAAGTAACAGTTCACTGATTTCTAGCTTTAAATTCAGCTGAAACTTCAGCAAGTTTTTCAAGACTCTCTGCTCACAATTAAAAGCAAAAATAATGATATTTTGTAGAGACTGTGTTTTCTTTACGTTCTTTAATGCAGAAAATGTATTATACGAAAGAAAAAAAACCTTTTTCAGAATTATTGAGCAATTTATTTCATCTATTTAAGGCCTTAATTCGGTTATCTCCATCTAATTCTGAACACCCCAGAGCCTGTCAGTTTTGAAGAAATTGCATCTTCCTGCAACTAGATTTTAAATATTTGTTCATTCTAATTGTCCTATATTGAAATTGGTAAATATTGCACTTAATAAATCTGTACTATTTACCTTTCTCTTTGTTTCATTTTTAGCTCCATGTGGTGGGCATTTTTCATCTCCAAGTGGAGTAATCCTCTCTCCAGGCTGGCCAGGGTATTATAAAGATTCCTTGAATTGTGAGTGGGTGATAGAAGCTGAACCTGGACACTCTATCAAAATTACATTCGAAAGGTCTTGGCTAAAGTTTTTCTTACTTCTTGTTTTCCAGTTTTTACCAGGAAACAGGAGTTATTAGCTTTATCATAACATTAATTTGCATTATCTAAAAACAAGCAATTTTATTGTCACATAGGACTTTTGGAAACTTCTTCAGAGCACAGATATTATCTTGAGTGTAATTTCTACTTTGATGTGCTGAAAAGCTTTTGAAATTTCTACCCTCTTACCCATATTTAAACCTGTCTAGCCCAATAAAAAATGCCTGTTTTAAATATTAGCATGTTTCATTTGCTTTTGACTATATTGCTATGATGAATTATAATTGCTATGTTATTTTTTTTTCTTTCAAAATCACATAATTGTCAACTCTGAAAATTTGAATCAGCTGTGAAAATTAAATTAAATACAGTCATAATTTCCCCTACTCTGAATATTTAATTATCACAATAGCTGAACTATTGTGAAAGGATTGTGTGCTCTCAAGATGGAGTTCCAGTGTCCTCTAATTACTGCAGCATTCCACCTTCCTAGACTAATGTCTGTTACTAAAGTCCCTTCCTTATTCAAAAGACTGAAATGTGCTGAAGCACCTCACATTTCTCATGGTAGAAAGATGTTGACATTTAATTTGAACTCTTTATCAGAAAACAAGACAAAAAATGCAATAAAGAATGATATTCTTCTTATGTTTTGGATATTTTTTAATTGTAGATATTAAAAAATTTAGATGAAAACCCAGTAAAAAAGTGCCATTGATGATCAAAATTATAGTGTACAAATATCATACAAGTACTTTTCAGTTTATATTTATACAGCATGTTTTGACTAGGCCTGCTCACACTTGACTTAAAAGAAGGTATTTCTTCATGTTAATATAATATAAAAGGAAAGGCTTTTTTAGCAAGGGATGAATTTCGTATTCTCTTAAAATTTGTCACTGTGATAAGATTTTTCAAACCTTTTTTTTTCTTACTATAGCTTACTCTATAATAAAATATACATGGGAAAATATAAACAATCAAAGGACATGTAATAAGTACACTTTACTTATTTTCTATCCTTACTATAACATGAAAACTAATCTTCCAAAATCACTTAAAATTATGATTTACCAAATTTTTGCCAATTAGACTACAATAAAAAATTGAATAACTCCCTCCTGCTGAAACTTCTGTTAAGTTTTTGAAAAGAAAATTATAATTTCAAATAGGTGATTTTTAATTCAGTAATTCATTTAAACTACATATTTCATGTGGAATGTCATTTCAAAGTAAAAAGCATTTGCCTTTATATTTGCCCGTTGCATTTTCTTTCTTCACACCTGAATTTCACTAAATCTGACCCTCTCTTGCATACAGTTTTTGTTTGTAATACATTAACGCCTTGTCAAAAAATTGCGCAACCTCTATTACTCTTGTAAGAAAGATCAAAAAAGAACAAGATGTGGTTTCTTTGGATCACAGAGAAAGCTTCTATCCTCTTTATGGTACTTTTTTTCCCATTGCTGCTCATTTTTGATGCTCTTGTCACTTGTCAGAATTGGTCTGGTACGCATATTGCTCAGATGCAGCAATCCAGAGAGGCCCCACTTGCAGACAAACGTGCACTCCTATGCATCTCTGTGCAGAGGTACACTTAAAAATACATCTATGTATGTTCACACAGATGCACTTAGATATATATAGCTATGTGTCTGGATGCAAAGAAAAAGTTTTTCATAAATTAAATGGTGGAATAAAACTTTATAGTGTAATGAAAGAAAACATTTTGTTAACTGCTGTTATGTTATTTACTTAGACATTAGTATTTTCCACATAGTTTAAATTTGCCTTCTGAGTAATTTATGCATAGGCTTTTAAAAGGCTCATTCTTGTCTTGGCTACCCTTGTTCTGCTGCTTCTGCTTGCAAATTTTCAGCTGCACTTTCTTAAGAGAAAAGGATATTTTGTTGAAATCACAGTTTTAAAACTATAGCCAAACTACTTTCCTATATGATTAAAAAAAAAAAACAACTCATATTTTTCCTATTTCTTTACCTTTTAACTTTGTCCTGACAACCACACATACTCTTTATTGGTAGCCTTTATTGGTGCAAATACCAAAATTTCCACAATATATGTGGATGTTTGAAAGAATTTGAATTTCTTGGTCAGTGATAAATATTTATTGTACATATCTATACCTTTTAAATAATTTTTGGATTTTCTAAGTTTCTTACTCGCAGAGTAGTTTCCTTTTAATCTTCCTACCTTCCTATGTCTTCTCTTTTACCACATTGGGTAGGAGTGAGGTACTGCATTCCATAGCTGTATGCTAAACCATTCCTGTGCCAAGGAGATAGACATGAGAAAAGAAGATCTAAAGACAAATCAAATAAAAATCACTATTAATTTTGTGCTTTTGGCATGCAAAAAATAAAACTTTTTCACATATTTTTATATGATTGTGCATGTATTTTTTAAAATGTTTATTCCTGTTCTACAAGGAATTATCTAAGATAGATGATCTGTTGATATTTTGGTTTAAATCAGAATCTTTTTAGGCTCAATTGAAATGGCAGAAGCGAGGAATGGCAATGCCATTCTTGATTGTAATGAAGTGTTTATCATGAAGCCTAATTATGAGTATTTAAATGTGAGAGATGCTGATAGCAAAGTACTGATTGGGGTACTAGTCACGTTTGTGTATTGAGTATTTACTGTGGAGCAGGAAATCCTGACACTGCAATGAGTTGATAAGGATGTCTCTTAGAAACAAAGATGTGTGTTATAAATATTCAGGCACCTTTGTCTATTCAAATAAGGCCTCCTAAAAAAGTGTATATGGGATCTCCTGTTTTAAAACTTTTTTCACTCCTGTCTTCTTGTGAGCCCTTCACAAGATTAGACGTGACATAGCAATTAAGACATTCAGGGTAATTTAACAGTAATGATCAACTAAGTAGGAAAGAACATTGGAAGGGTCTCGCATGAGCCTAGGGTATTTCTTATCCAGTTTCCTAAAAGCCCCTACTCTTTTGTTACATTGAGGGGAAAAAAAGTATGTAAATATAGCAGATATGTTGAGCATCAAGGGAAAAGATATTGAAGGAAAAACTGATATAAGCATGAGATTTATAAATGAATGTTTTTCAGTCTTTGAGCTAAATGACCAAGCAAAAGCATTGAACATAATGCCTTCTTCAAATTTGTTCCAGTTTATCTCACTTAAAAATAGTTCTTACATTTTTTTATGGGTCATTTTTTATTTTTTTCATTTTCATATTTTGTCTGATATTTGTGGGGATATAGTCTAAGCAGTTTTGAGAGAATTTCCTTTATGTCTTTGGAGATTCAACTTAATTTCAACTTGACTTTAGTTGCGTTACATTTATCAGATCCATGGCTTTTAACACCTTCTGTCTCAAGTATGCTTTTGATATAGGTGCTAAGAAAGTTGAGCAAGACTAAATTATCTGTTTCCAAGATTTCTCCTGTGTTATATGGATTGCTGGAAAAAAGACAAAAAAAAAAAAGAAAATATTGGAAAGAACAAGTTATTGCCTAGTAGCTTTTCAGCAGGATGTCATTGCAAGTTACTGGGGGACCTAACCAAACCCAAAATTTTCAGTTTTCCTGCTTCTAGGATTATCCCACTTCATTTCTGTAACTCCTTATCACTTTAGTTCCAGGCTCTTTTATACATTATTTAGTGGGAGCAGAACATCAATAAAAGAAAATACATGTTTTGTGGGTTTAATTTGTCTTCTTGTCTTTTGCCAGACTCCTTTAGATCTTTAGGCTCTCACTCATGGGACATAAATACTGAAATATTGAGTTCCTCAGTACACTGACTTTACTCACACAGTTCTTTGAACGGATTTCACCTAGCTAAATTAGGTGTCTGAGTAAATCAAAGCAAGAATTAAGACTATCTAAAGATCATTGTAAGATCCTGCTGTTAATTGTTGCTTTTTAATTCTGGAAAGGTTTTTCAGTAATCCATCAGAGTCCTTTATAAAGCATTATGATTGATTTAAAGTCTGTCATAGCAAGAAAGAGATAAGCCACTGTCAAAACACCAAACAGGTGTTTAGAATTGCTGATACCATCTAAAAGAAGACAAGCAAGGAGATATCTAGCAGCACTATCACACTCAGCTTTCCTTGACAGGGAGAGCACACATACTGTATTTAGTGCTTTCTAAAAAGGATTTTATTTGTGGGTTTTTCTTCAAATAACTTCTGTCACTACTTTGGACTGAGTCTCAGCTGGCAGAAAGCCACTGGAGTCAAGAGTCAAATAATTCTATTCCTGCTTAGAGATGATTGTAAAGTAGGAACTCAAGAGTATGGGCCCTTGATGATACAAAGTACTTTGATATTTTTGCCAAATGCATCAATATGCCCTCTATATAATTTAATCAATTATTCAAAAGGAAAAATAATGTTATAAAATAGCATATGGATTTTTAATTGTTAATATTTATTAACAAACTGGTTTTAGCTTTTGTTTCCTGCCATACAAACCAGCTCAAGGAGTTTAAATTTATTTCTCATCTTTCGAAGGAACTAACTTGAAATTTTATTATTGCATAAATTATATAAGATAATTAATATTATTGCAATGGTATTGAAAAAATAGATATGTGGAGAAAAAATATTTCATGAAAGGTGCATAGTTTAAAAAATATGTGTTTATTGAATTTGCTTTAACTGTCTCTTAAATTTTGTGCCTCTGTGTTTTTCCACAATTCCAGATTCCAGACTGAACTGAATTACGATGTTTTGGAAGTTCATGATGGACCAAACCTATTATCTCCACTTCTGGGTTCTTACAATGGTACACAGGTCCCACAGTTTCTGTTTAGCAGTAGCAATTTCATGTATCTTCTCTTTACAACTGATAACAGTCGTTCTAACAATGGATTCAAAATTCACTATGAAAGTAAGTACCTCTATGATGTATTATTTGATCTCCCCTCCCCCTCAATGCTTACCCTAGTCATGTACAGGCTTCATATTGGCTAATTTCCTGTTATTTCCCAATCTGAGAAAGATTTAGTAATGTTTAAGTGCAAAAGAGATGACCACTACTTTTATTTATGTTTAATGTCACTGATGTACTGCTCTGTGCGTTGAGAATCAAAAGATGAGAATAAGAAGTAAATGCCTTTCTTCTGGAGGCTGCTTTTATGTCCTAATATTCTTAAATTTTATGCAATGAATTTTTGTGAGTGTAAAATGGCATGAGATCAGGAAGATTATGAAAAACTAAGAAAAAAACTGAATTAGTGTTCTGGTTAATGTATCTGCAGCTTTAACTGAACATAGGGGAAAATGCAGTTTTCATAATGACAAATCAAGAAATGAAATTGGTTGATTATGGATTTTTTGGATTCTAAAAACTTGCTTATATGATTTTTTTTTCTGACATAAAAATACTCTTTGTCCTTATTTTAGTCATATAAACTATGTCACAGAAAGTGTCTGTAAGATTTCATACTTCAATAATTATTAAAATGCCTATGTTGAAATATTATAATTCAATTTACATTTTGTCTTTCTAAATATAACTTCTGTTGTAATAATTCCTACTTATATGAGAAATAATATTTTACTGTAATTGCTATCTTAATTGCTTTGTAAATGTTATTGGCACATTGCTTGTACTTCTACTTGGAGTTATTACCAAAAATTTCCAGATGTTCTTAATTTTTAACATTATTTTTTGCAATTTTCACTATTCCTGGCCGCTATAAGGGTACTAAAACTAACATGCATAGGGAAGATTTTGCCAGATAAAATTTGGATTGATTTGAAGTCCAGTGAATGCTAAATTCAGGCTCTTTATTGGAAAAAAAAATTCATATTATACCAAAATTATTACCTAGCATTCACCCACAAATGTTTACCTGTAAATTCTTCTGCATTATGAAAAAGTGATGATTTTGTTAGTTTTCATCCATTCAGAAGTTTGAAAGAAGGCTATCCTAACACATTAGGAGCGCTAGATTAAGATTGCCCACCAAGACACTAAATTCCTAGAAAGACTGAATAATGTTAAATGGTAGAAATTATACTTTGGGAATGTGAACAGCAAAAAAAGAAAATCTGCACTTATTACAAATAATAAACAGTTTCAATTAAATAAACTTGGAAAAGAAATCTGAAATTTCTTTATAAATAAATTCTTGGATTTCATTATAAAATCCTCTTTTTTGTAAAAGTGATCCACACCCCACAGTTCTCTACACCAGTGGAGTAAAAGGCTAAATTTATACTATCAGAGAGCATGGAAAATGTATATTCTTACCCCTGGTACACAAAATAAACAATTTTCAGTACTTTCTTTTCTGTTTAATAGCCTCTGTTTATAGACAGAAGTCTAGTATTCATTTCATTTTTGCTTAATTCTTACTGGTTTCTTATCTTGCATTATCCAGTACAATCCAATTCTGCTTTCCTTTTTGGAAACACGAATAATAATGATCAGTGGTCTCCTATTCATCAGTTCTTCTCCCTTCAAATAATGTATTGAAAGCTTTTTATATCTTTTATATGTTCATAACTTTTATGCTAATTATATCTTTCCACAATGAATTTCTTTGTAATGAAAGACTTTTTATGACTTCTATGTAGGAATAAAAGGAATAACATGCATTAAAAATTTTTGCACTGAATACTTCTAGTAATTTACTAATTTCAGTACTATCTGAAGAGGGTTGAGGTTTTTTCATTACTGTTTTATACTGGACTTCTTTATATAAGCTTTGTATATTAACTTCTCACTGGGAAATAACCTAAAAGGCTTAATTTTTTAGCACACATTGAAATCCCTTAACAAGTCAACTTCTCTTTAATCTTTTCTGCTATTCTTTATCTTCTCAATGTCTCATATATCAAATAACATTAGGTATGAGTATGATTTATGTAAATAATTGATCTATGTAAATATTTAAAATATAAATATCAGAAGAAATGTAACCAATTTCACCTATGCTAGCAAATTTTCTCCAGGAAAAAATAAAGGCTGAAAATCAAAATTTTGAGTGATCATCAAAGCTTTTTAATATCAGCATCAGGTACAAAATCATTTAATGTTACTAAGACAGGAACAAAATAATATCCTGTAAATTATGGGATATTTTTCTTATTTTTCTCTGCAACAATGGCAGGATTCAAACTGTGATCTATAGTATCTTTTAGTGGTAACACTGAGAAGAATAGTGGAAAGATAATTCACTGTAATTGTGAGATAATGAAGCCTTCACCACACAACCATCACAACCAATTACTTAAATTAATTTAAAAAAATCTATAGGTCCTTTGTTTAATTATTTTCTTTTCCTTTTTTTTTTCTTTTTTTTTTTTTTTTTTTTTTAATCTAGGTGTAACTGTTAATACTTACTCTTGCTTGGATCCTGGCATACCGGTGCATGGACGGCGTTATGGACATGACTTCTCTATAGGTTCCACTGTCTCATTTAGTTGTGATCCAGGTTATAGGCTCAGTCATGAGGAGCCTTTACTATGTGAAAAAAATCACTGGTGGAGTCACCCACTCCCAACTTGTGATGGTAAGGATGAACAGATTTAATACAGAGTACTTTGAGTTTTACAAGTTTTGCCAGACTGTTATTAGTCAAAATTATTTAAATGCCAGAGCCCGTAAAACCTGTATTTTTAGGAAAGTGAAAGAGTAATTAGAGGAAATAAATGCCATATATCTCTGTGATAAGACATATGAAACAGAGAATGATATATAGTTATTTAATCCTGCAGATTACTGAAGGTTTATCTATCTGAATTTATGTAACTGTGAGCTAACTGATTGCAAACTTAGTGTATATCTGGTTGTAAAGCACTTATTACAGCTTAAAAACATTTGTGTTTGGGTATCCATCTATGGACAGAGATTGCTGACGTAAAACCCATGAAATTAAGTTCATTTGCACCTGACTCAGAAACTTCATTTTCTCCTGTTTCATGATGATCCCTCTGTTTATGGCTTATTAACAGAACTTCACACCCTTCCGTCACTGTGGAAATTTATCAGGACCACATTATATCTGATGATTATTAAACCAGACATAAGTGGTCTCTGCTATATCATTAAATCTGAAAAATTATCCAACATTTTCAGTCATCTCTTGTAATTGGAATTGTTCATTTAATGCTTTCCCAGTTGGGGTCATATCGTTTAGATGTACTATTAAGAAAGTGGATTGTAATGTTCATTCAGTCACATTATTTGAGATATTTACTTCTTAAAACAGTTTCCCTCTTTGCAGCATGGTGCATGTTTTTGATGTTAAAAATATTTTCAGGAGTAATATAACCATTTAATTTCTAGTATTTTACCGGAGAAAGTCCCCTGAGCTTTTATGAGCTACAGAATGTACATGATACTGTATTTTTTCTAATACAGTTCTTAGTGTCCCAGGACAATAATTTTGAAAGAAAGATTTGAATGAAGACTGACACAAGCTCATTGAATCATGTGTGATTTGCCATATGGAAGACTACTCATTCCTGCTGCATTACTTTATTTAGAAAATGGCTGGGACTTCTTTGGCCTGCAGATTGTTTGATTAGGAAATGCTTTGGGATTTTAGGATGTTCAGGAAGGTGAAGGTGTCAGATTATGATAATACTCAAAATCTGTGGTAATAGGAAGGGATGTGAATAATCACTTTGCTGAAAATGGTCCTCTGTAGTTCTCCAAGTCCGTTTTCTGAAAGATTCCACATCTCAGTCAGGTTCTTGCAATGAAGAATTGCAGAGTTCCCACAATTTGCAGTCAAGGGGATGATATTTTTCTGAATAGAGCACAAAACTAGGATGTGTTTTTTAATGGTGATAAGCACTAGATGCTGACCATGTAAAACAAACAAATAAACACACTCCCTATGAATACTGTTCTCTGTTGTGGAATAAACTTACATATTATGATCAATTTCTTCCTAAAGATGCCAAACTAGTATGCAATTCATTAGGTAAATGAGGTTTCTTTTTCTCCAGAGCACATTGCTAAATGGTGATTTTACATTCAATAAATATCTTGTAAAGGTAGGATTGAGTACATTTATTCTACTAAATATAGTCAGTTTATGGTTGATGTAATTTTCATTTCATTGCTGAATTTATTCTCTGGTGGAATGTTTTTTAAAACAATCCAGAGTCCTTGCACCCCAGGCAAAAAAGAGCATTTGCTAAATGGGCTGTTCTTTCCATAAATTATGAGTTTGGGTTTGTGTTAATCATACCACTAACAAACACATCAGTCACTATCACTGTGCATTCAGAATGTTACTCTGATGGTTTCTGAAGAGACAAGTTCTTTTTTGTTTGCTCTTTTGATAACTTCATCTCCTTTTGTATAATTATATCGTGTAGTGATGTGGAGACAGACCGTGGTAATTGTGCAGATAGGTCATGGCAACTCATGAGTGGGTGTGGTTTGGAGAAATGACTACAAGACAAAAAATTTTAAAATTCTTAAAGCAAGTTCCTCCTCAAAGTAGAACATGGTGTTGACTGAAATTCCATTTGAAGGAGTGTAAACTAAATTTTTCATTATGTGTTTGATGTTGCCCAGATAAACAAAGAGGTAAAACAGTTTAAAAAAATGGTTACGAGTTTTTTCTGAGAAAACACTGTTTATATTGCATCTCTACCATTCCCATATACCAACTACATATGATCCATTTTTTACCTATGTATCTGGAATGCCTTGAATTTCTTAACTGTAATCACCACCCAGTGCTTAACTAAAAAGATGAAATTATATCTTATAATGTCCTTTCTTTATGAACACTATGATAGAATTTTGCTTTTAAGCTTTGAATACATGTGAGGAACCATTTGTGAGAATTCATACTCTACCCAGTATATGAATTACTGTAGTCATCCCATCAAAAAATATAGGAAAATGAATGTAAAAGTTAGGAGTGTAAAGTGCTGTTTATTCCTTTCATCATTAAATTGAATGCTAATAGATAATTCTTATTCATAATTTGAATTAAAAATATTGTCATTCCCTGATCTTAATTTATATAAGAAAATTAATAAATAGAATGAAAATATTCAATTAAGATAAAAAAGAAAACCTTTAATATTTATATTAGAAACCCCTAGATGACCAAATGAATTAGCAAATATGACTCATGCAGTACATGAGGAACATATTCAAGGAATAATGCAGAGGTATTATGTCCCTTCTGTTGACATCTCTAAAATAAAAATAATACTTCCACTAAAACACAGCTATTAAAGAACCTGCTTCAAATAGTGGAATAGAAGCAAGAATTGAAAATGGAAAGCATGTATGGTCTATTTTAGATTTAAATGAGAAGGTAAAAATGCAAGTTTATATTGTGAATAATCTAGGCTACATTAGTTTATATTAAATTAATCTCTTGCATAATAAAACTCAAGTCCAAGGTTTATTTCTTGTAGCTGAGTATGGTAATTTGATGTCCATATCTTTATTTATTTACCCCTACTTAACTACATCCCATTTTAAGATACATTACATTTTCTATGATTAGGGAAGACAAATGCTGAATTACTTGGTCTGTGAAGCACAGTATATTAGATTCAAGCTCTAATTCGCTGTTTCAATAATTTTAGTCTATTCTATATACCACTTTTCTTATCCAATTGCACAATAAATTAAAATCATCTCAGAATTACATGTGTAGATGGAAGTTAGAGTCAATTAAATAAATTAATGTAATGAGGCCTCTGTGTGTTTGTGCACACATATATTTGTATTTAGACTTATATATACACAAAGATATTTCCATATAGATAGATTTTTCTTTTTTTTTCTCTGCAGTCCTTTCTAAACTAGCATATGTTATTAGTCTTCTTTGACGATGGTTCAAATCTAAAGCTAATTGTTATTACTAATCAATTATAATTGTGTGTTTTCTCATTCCATCACTTCTGAAAACCAAATAGTTTCCACTTATGTGTACTTACAACAAATATAACTTCTGCAAAAAAGTTTGTGGTTGTTGATTTTTTTTTTTCTGGAAGCTTTTCTTCTTCTTAAGAGAATTTTATCTTTCCTGAGAAAATTGAGATACATCATTTTATGTTAGTGTTTGACTTGCGGGTGGTGACCTATGGCCAGTCTCTTGAAAAATCTTTAAATAAGGAAATAATAGATGATACCATTTGAAAATGTGAAAAATGCTAATTTCACAGATATCACCATCATCAATCATGCTAAAAAAGTAAAACACTTTTTATTTTATTTTTTTAAAGTGAATTACTAATGAACACTCAGTTGAAATGCATCAGAAATACATTTATATGAATCTGTATCTATCTATCTATTTATCTATCTCATACATTTTCTTCATATTTTCTGTTCTTTTTGGATATGGGGACTGTTATGATCCAATTTAAACCCAGAGGATCAAAGAAAGTGGAGTTTCTGTGTATAAACCAGAAATAAGTTTGAAGGTTCAAAATATACCCAAAAATTAGATTAAAATCAAATGAGGTTAGAGGCTGGTGCCAAAGAATGGATATGATTAATTTAATAGTAAAAGAGGCAAAGAGAAAGGAGAGAGAGGGAGGAAGGGAGGGAGGGAGGGAGGGAGGGAGGGAGGGAGGGAGGAAGGAAGGAAGGAAGGAAGGAAGGAAGGAAGGAAGGAAGGAAGGAAGGAAGGAAGGAAGGAAGGAAGGAAGGAAGGAAGGAAGGAAGGAAGGAAGGAAGGAAGGAAGGAAGGAAGGACAGGGGTTATGTGAAAGCATATCACCCACCCAAGGGTCCCAGCCATGTGTCATTGCTCCCCTCCATGTGGTCTTCATGTTGATCAGGGTCCCCTGTGGCTGCCACACACTGCACCACACTGAAGAGTGCAGAATTCCATGGGTTAATCCACACATTAGGCAGGTGGGAATGCCCTGTGCCTCCCTTGCAGGAGGCCAGTTTGACACTGTCCCTTCCAATACTGAGGGTCTGTTGGACCATCTCTGGTACTCTGGTGCAGGGTCTGGGGAACCCTTTAGGGTGCCCTTTGATGGGCCATGCCATGTTTTAGTAGAGGTGTTAGGGCATGGGTTGGACTCGATGATCTTTAAGGTCTCTTCTATGAATTCTGTGAAATCTGTGAACTCCCTCTGCTGTGGATGAGTTTTCCCCGGGTGAAGGGCCCCTCAGCCGGGCTCCTCAGCACAGCGGAGGGTGGAGCCACTGCCTCTGACCAGAGGCCTTTCCAGCACACACCCAAGGCCTCTCTGCCCCACTCTCTGCTGTGAGGGTCTGTGAGCCTGGCAGCTGATAGCCCTGGGGCTGTGGCCTCCACCCTGAAGGGACCAGGCCTGTGCTTTGTCAATGTCCCCAGCCGGCCCTGAGTTGTTACTACAACTTGTTTTCATCAGTGAATGCTGTAGGGCCTCTCAGAGCCCCATCCAGGGTATGGTGATCTTCTCTGCAGCTTTTGTAATACAGTTTTAGAAGTCCTTCATGAAAATGCTTAAATCATAAACTATAATATTTCAGTCATAAACTATAATATTTCATTCTCTGACGGAGACCCCCTTCCTCTCATATCCAGATTTCTAGACATTTCATATCACTATGCTCTTCATAACTCTGAGAATGACTTGTATCACATGAAAACAAACTTGTTTTAAATAGATTGTAAATTGTATTTGTAGATCTCGGGTGACAGCAAACATAATTAGTGTTTATTGAGTTTTCCTGATGGTTATAAAAAGCAAAATTTACGAGAGTTTTCTGTGAATAAGTGTTAAGCTAGCTATGCAGGATGACCCTATGCAGGAAGAGAATATAAAAACTGACTTCTACAGTAAAATATAAACATGCTAAAACCAGAACAGAGGGCATGTGAGAATAAAATGGAAAACACAAAGAAACAAATATGAGAAAACATGTCATAATCTAATGTGAAGTGTCCTAGAAATATGTTTCTGTGGCATAGATGCTGTGGCAAGACAGCTAAGTACTTGCAATTGTTAATGCAGGGTCGTAGAGATGGAAAACATATCCTACTGAAGTAGATTTAAAAAATCCTGTCTCATTACTGATCAGAAATCATAGATTCTTACGTGGTTTGCTAGCCTTCCCAAGTGAGACCCCAAGAGGGAATTCAATATAATGACAGTTTAGCAGAAGATCAAATGGGTAAAAATAGACTATGAATAAATTTAGGCTGAAAATTATAAGGCTATTTCTAGTATTGCAAGATTGATTTCCTATAACAGTTTTATAGTAGCATGAAATATGGTCTGAAGTGGAACTTTGCTATGAATGACAAAAGTCAAGTGTTTTTATTACAAATATTAATGTATTTTTGGGATGAAACATGGCCTGCATGTCTCCCACTGAGACATGAGTAGCCTGACTAAAGGTTCTGAAATTATTTGGGCCAAAAATTATTTTCCAAGTATATTTGGAGCCATTTTCTAAACTAAGCTTACTTGTTGTCACTTTTTTTTTTGTGTGATTGATCATGTTACTGAGCAAAATGAATGCAGTTGCAACAAAAGAGAGTGCAAGTATTCAGCCCAATATTGTAAGAATTTATTTCAGCAGAACATCGGAACCAAACTCCACTATTAAATTGGAATCCTCATTCATAGTTATCCAAAACTTGCTTCTTAGATTGTTACATCACTTCTGATCACCACAGAGTATACTTCTACATACCACTCTGTATTTCATAAAACCACTTTTATATTTTGTTCTCTTTACTTTTTTGTTCTTTTATTCTCATTGTTGTTGTTTTATTACATTTTTTAAAATTTTATTTTGCTTCTCACTATTTGGAAAACAGTAATGCAAGCATGTCTTGATTCAACTTCTCTGATTGTGTAAAAAAAAATTAATTGGTGTGTTAACATAATGTTCCATTTTCCACATTATAAATCAAAAGTATTACCTCAATTGTTTCCTTAATTGTTCATTCTACTTTTACTCCTTCCTAGATTCCATCTTGGTATAATCAGATAAAGTAGAAAGGTAGAATTTGGAAATAATGTGTATTTTTCCTTTGCTGTTCTTATTTTTACGTGCTCTTGTTTTCCTTTGAACTCTGAAAAACAGTCAGATACTAGTAGTGATATTACATGCTTGGGCTGTTAGCCATCTTCTCAGGGCCAGTTGCACATGTAGGGTTTCAGATTTGTCAGCTTGGCTTTATTTTCTAAAAGGCTGCTCCCTTGATGCCTTTTTCTGCCATCTGCTAGCCTTCACAGAGTTACACTGAAGGCCTGATGGCATGCCATAGATGTTTTGTCACTATTTGCATTCCTGAAATGTTTTCCAAACACCTTCTGTAAAATATATTATTTGGTCTGTAGCCCATGATTATAAAAACTGGCTGTATTTATTATTTAATGGATGAAGTAGATAGTTACCATCAGGAGCTCCAATAATATGCTGTCACAGCCTTGGCTGTATTTTGCTAATGTCTAAATATAGCAAGATCAGATTATAAAGTGGCAGTATTTGCCTTCACTGTCTCTTCATCAGAGAAGTGAGGAGGAAAATTAATATGGAAGGAGGTTATTTGCCTGTGGCAACATTGGAGAGATTGGGCAAATGTGGTCCTAGAATGTCTTATTTCAGCCTGTGGTACTGGATTTGCAAATTTGCATCTTACAATTAGGCCAACAAAGGCTAGAAAGTTGGCAGGAGAAATAGCACATACAAAGCTATGAGGCATTGCCGACAAGTAAGCATGTTTAAAACAGAAATATATTTAGTTAGAATGACCAAACAAATTTTAGCTTGGCAAGATAGGGCAGCCTTCAACCTAGTATATAGGATGAAATTCCATTTCTGATTTATAAAATAAGGCTTATTAAATGTATACTTCTTTTAGTGCCCTGAACACAATGATGATATACAGTGCCATAGCCTCATTATGAAAAATTTGAAAAATAATTGATCTTTATGAAAACATTTCACAGTGCTACTGAAAATGCATGTATTTCATTGACACAAATGTCTGCTTAGGTACAAGGTGAGATTGAAGGTACATTCTGGATATTCTCTTGATTCCCTTTCTTCTGTGTCCTCAAATCAGTTATGAATTTACATCTGCAAGCAGAAGATTATGACATGTCCATATATTCATTCTCAAATATATAACATTAACAGCAAAAGCATAATGAGTGTAACTTCAATCATTTACTCCATCAAAGTGTGGCAGAAATTGCCATAAGCAGCATAACTATCAAGACATAGGAGAAGAAACAGCATGATGCAGCAAATTACTCGCAGCACCTTGCTCCTGAAGTATGTAATGCTTGAGCACATACTGAAAGGCCAGACTTGTCCCTCCTTTAGGAGTCACACTGCTGAGTGCTGCCTTAGGAGGTGCTCAGATGTTTTGGGAGGGGTAGGAGCAGGTTAAACCAGCTAGGGCAGGTGGGGCAGCATCTCAGGAAGAGGCATTGCTCCTCCAACCTTCGACAGGCTCCTTCCCTCACCCTCATCGCTCTGGCAGCAGGGTGGGAAGCACAGACATGAGCAAGAAATAGTTGAGTGACCGCTTATAGAGCAAGAGGAGGGTTTGATATTTGTATCAACTGGAGTTACAGACAAATAGCTGCCATTTGCATCTCTCCAAAATTGCCTTTGAAGACCTTTAACATCTTCTAAAGATAAGAGAAGAATTTGTGTTAATTACTTTGGAAAGACTGCAATCAACTGCTGGAATGGTCTAAATTATTTGACCTGAAACTGGTGACAATAGTTCATTGCTTTTATTCTAAAATATTTCTGCGAAATAATTTTGGTAATGCATATAATTAGGGTAAGGAAAATAAAAGGAATAGATGCTTTTAACCTTGAGGAAAAAAAATAGAACTAGTAATTTGTTTTATAATGTATGGCCTTCTGAGATAATCTATATTCAGAGAACTCTGACGCAATGACTTGGTACTGAATTTTAATAGCTGTTATTGATATATGATAATTCTAAAATGCAAGACTCGTCCTTACTAAAATTACCTGATTAATGTTGTATTTCAAAAACCCTGGAACAGAAGATCATTGAGCTGTACATTTTTGCCAGTGTTGTAATGACTAAATTTTTGTATTTTGCATTAATTAAAGCTGTAATTTAATTTTTGTATTGCTCAATTACTGATTACTTTTACAAAGTTGCTAATGAAACTATAGAAATGCTTATTCGTATACTGGAATTTCTCATTAGCACGAACATCATAGCTACAAACACATAACCAATAATTATAATTGTATTCACGAAATGAGGTCAACCATCCCTGTGCAAATATTTTAAGTAAATAATTTTTCAATAGCCATGATCCACCATTTTGACTCTCCAGCCTTGGCTTCTGTTTAAGTGATATTGTTTGGCTCTCTATCATCTGCCTGCATCTCTCTGCTGAACTTAACAATTTTCACAGAGGCTTCAGAAACCTGAAAAAAACAACTAATTACTTGATTTTGATTTTCTTATGCATATTAAACAAAAATTAATTAATAATTTATTTCATTTCTTTTTCTACTGCATAAAAATGGTCTTTAGTCATATCTTAAATTGCTAAATCATTTGAGTAATTACTTTTAAATAATTTTAAAAGCAGGAAGTTTTAGGTTTGTTCTCTCACATTTTCTATGTTTTCTGTTATTTATATTATTATTATTGTAATTGTTATTTTTTTTTTTATTTCTAGCTTTATGTGGTGGAGATGTTAGAGGACCTAGTGGAACAATTTTATCCCCAGGTTATCCTGATCTATATCCAAATTCACTGAATTGCACATGGACTGTGGATGTTACCCATGGAAAAGGTAAAAAAAATCCTTTTCTCTTTTTCCACTTTTTTTGGGTGTTTTTTTTTTTTTTTTTTTTTTTTTTTTTTTAATGTGTAAGTTCAGTATTTTCTGCTCTAGAAGGAGACCTAGGTTAGCACCAAAGCTAACCTAGGTTTTGCATAGCTGATTTTTGGGTTTGTTTAATTTTCTTGTAGTAATTCCTAGAATTCCAGAACTGGACTAGGCCCTTACACTTCCCACAGAATGAAAAATCAGTGAGAAAGAATTATATAATGGCTGATTACAGAAGCTGAAGGAAAAATGGCTTTTAAGGAAGAAGTTGTTATTACTTGAAGTCAGATTTCAGGAAAAAGATATAACAGGAATTTTAGCTCTTCTCTGAGAGGTTAAATAATGCTTAGGACACAAATGGAAGCTAGTATTTCCAGGTAACAAAGTTTCCTAAATAAATGTGTCCTAGTTGCTTTCAAATGAAAGGTTTTGGTACTTGATGAGATGGATCATACTTTTAGGTTTTTGTTGGTATTTTATATTAAATGTGGGAGTGACTCTTGGAAAAGCTAGAGCAGTATAAGATTTAATGTTAGGGGAAGGAGACAGAGATAGATGTCACAAGAGAAATTTAGTACAAATAGAGTAAGCTGGTAAGAACAAAAAAAGGAGAATTATATTGTAACACTGGAAACACTGTAACAGTGGAAAGAGTACAGAAAAAGAAATGAAAGGAAGAAGAAGGAAGGCAAGTTCGATTCTGAATTTCATCAGTGTTCTCTGTGAGGGCATGAAAAATGTGACAAAGTACGGTGATGATGTATTCCTCTAAGAAAGAGTTATTGATAACATAAAAATAAGACTTCAGATAAAGAGAACTGTGCTCATCTGTGATCCCCTTATTCTATTTTGTACAAGTAGTGTGATAGTTTCTCTTCTAGATATTAAATCACTCTGACTGGTTGTCCCATTTAAAACTCCTTAAAGCATTAAAGTGGTAAAGTGTGTCTCTCAAAATTATTGCTCCAGCTCTTCCAGTAATAAGAGTAGTCTCTCTTATTACCAAGTGATGCCTTTGTGTCAGTGTAATTTGATTCTAAATATCCACAATGAAAGAGCCTCCTGAACTTAGTGATGCTACATCACATATTACATTTGCCTTTGTTACCTCTATGTATCATACATGGCTTCTGGAGTTGTGGGAATATAAGGGACTGTGTATCTTTTGTTCTTCTGGATAAGAAAAAAGACTAAAAGAAGGTGTAAAGAAACTGTTAGACCTGTAGTCATTTATCTTGCACTCTGTCTGAGAAGTCATTGGATAACAGCACAAGCTTTATAATCTGAGAACTGAAGGCAAGTAGCAGAGATGGATAAGAGTTTAGCTTCATGTAGTAATACATGACAGAAAATGATGTGAATCCTACAGTAAAAATGAGGTCAGATTAAGCCACATTTTTCAGGATTCTTGACAGACATTTTATTAACTCTTTAATTGCTCTTAAAATGAAAAGAGGATTATGAAGAAAAGTGCGTGGCAAGTTTTGGGAAGTTTTGGGGGTTTCTTTAATTTTATTTTCCTTTTTAGAAAATGAAGCAGCTCTTTTGTGATTCATCCTTTTTTCTTAAAACCTCAGCTAGAGAAATAGTTAATAGTTGGGAAAAATAAAAGCTGAAATTCTCAATGTTATAATATTTTACATGAGCCTGTTAAGAAAATCCACCATATATAATGAGACTCCTGGGAAAACAAATTTGCAGAAATAAAGTATAGAGGGGAAGACATAATAGTATAAATATGGATATTTATAAGCACATATACACTGAAACATGTATCCACACATATTTATAGACTCGTAGTCTTGTTTGATTCAATGTCATGTAATGTTACAGTCTCGGGGCAGAGTAGCTGGAAAGCAGCTCAGTGGAGAAAGATCTGAGGGTGCTGGTTGATAGCAGCTGAACATGATCCAGCAATGAGCTCAGGTGGCCAAGAAACCCAATGACACCCTGGCCTGGATCAGAAGTGGTGTGGCCAGCAGGACCAGGGCGGTGATTGTATCTCTGTACTCAGCACTGGTGGTCCTGTGTCCAGTTCTGGGCCCTTTTCATGATCCATCCTTACGAACGGGTTTCGTGATGGTTCATAGGGTGATCTCAGGGTGCAAAAACCAACACAGCACAGGGGATTTGCAGTAATAAACAAACAAGTGCAACTTTATTGAAATAACCACAGCAGAAATGTGTTGGGGAAGGAACTGGGGAAAAAGGAGGAAATAAGGGAAAAGAGGGAAGGAAAAGAGTGGGTTTATAGCTACCAAACGTGGTCTTCGTAGTCCTTCGGAGCCCAGCTCACCAGGTCATGTCTGGGGAGATCTCAGAGGCACAGTTCATCTGGACCCCAATTACATTCTTTTTCTTTGGGGGAAGGGGGAATAAATTTCACAACCGAAACAAAGGTCTTCAAGGGGGAAGAATAGCGTTTGAAAGGGGTGTACACAAAGTCCAAGCTAGACAGCAGGTGAGAGCCGTTGTTTTTTGTTTTTGACGGCCTGCACCTGGGACATCCATCTTGCTTTGGGCAGCTTTCCTTCCCCCCAGCCCCTGCACACCTCCCCCGAGTTGGGAGTTTCAGTCCCAGTCTCTGGAAGAAGGTGAGAGGGGGCCTTCTCACATAGGGATTTCATGTCTCGGTCCCTTGATGAAGAGGCTTCTTACATCTCTACTTGTCTGTCACAATGGCTAAGGATGGGTGAGAGGGGTCTTCTCTTGGAGGAGGGACCACCCCAAAGCTCAAACCAGCCAGGCCAAGAGCTATTGTGCAAAAAGGGCAGGGTGCCCTGTGAGCTCAGTGTAGCATACAGCAAACAACAGCCGTGGAAACAGTGAGCTAACAATACTTTCAGACCTCAGGCACGTGACTTTCCCCCTCACCGGTTCAGCAAACAGGGGTTTTAATTATTCTTTGGTCTCTCTCCATGACGATTGTGAGGCAGATCAGGGCCATTTAGGATGCACTCTCACAGCCCTTCAGTACAAGAAAGGCATCGAGGCGCTGGAGCATGTCCATGGACATTAGGAGAAAATTTCTTTATGGAAGGTGTTGTCAGTTATTGAAACAGGCTGCCCAGGGAATTGTCATCCCTGGAGCCATTTAAAAAACATGTTGATGTGGCACTTAAGGACATTGTTTAGTGGTGGACTTGGCAGTGCTGGATTAGTGGCTAGACTCAATGATCTTAGAGGTCTTATCTAAACTAAATGACCTATCATTCTGTAATTTTTATATTGTTGTATGGAAATGTTATTATTTATGGAAAAACATTAAGCATGTATGCAATGTCAAAATTTGACTTGGACATTTTGATTCATGCTGCTCAAAGAGCTGCTGGAAAAAACTGTGGAGTGGGTATTTGCTCTGAGTAGGAAATAGTGTATGAAATCTTCATATTTTGTACTTGTTGGCAAAAGGCTATTAATTCTTTAAGCTCTTCCTGTTGTACTGCATGAGGAAGATAGCTGTCCTTTTATGATAATGTCACAGGCTTACCTAATTTAAATTTCTAACAGTTAAGTTCTATGTCACAGTGAACTAGTCAAATAGGACACTTCTGTATTTAATGGAAAAATGCATGTATCTTTAGGATGTGAGTCATTGCACCCTGAAAAAGCAGGTGGAATGAACTATCCTCTGAAGGTACCTGTTCATCTCCATCCATCATGCAATGTCCAGTGGGATAATATAGTCCTCAGAAGAAGTGTCTATGGGGAGACTGAGTGACTAAGGCTTACATGGTTACCATTTAGAAAAATTGATCCCATACATATAAATGGGTTATTTTAATGAGAGGGAGAAATAAACTTTGTTCTGGATATCTCATTTTCTGCTCTATTTCATGGCTAGTGTAATTTCAACTTCAGAAACCCAAGGAGTATCTTCTACTAGCTACTAACTAGTGAGATGATTTTTACTTTAAACTATTTTGAAGTTTTTTTCTATAAAGTTTTGTAGTTTCATGTCAGACTGCCAAGAGAAAAGTATATAACTTGTAACTCCAGAATGCTGTGAGGTACTTTCTTATACACACATCTTTATGTTACAACTTCATACTGCTATTACATAAAAACTGGTAATTAAATGTATAGTTTTAGTTATTATGTGTATTTTATGTCTGTATATGTTGAATTGCTAGGAAATACAGTTTCTGTGTTTGTATATACTGTTTTAAATGACAATATTGCAATATAAATATATGTGGTTTTAATAATACTCTTCAAGTGTATCTTAAGTTTTAGAATTAATTCTTCATTTGTGTTCTTGTGGACCAGCATTTTGATTCTTGAGTGTCTATTAAAACTTGATATAATTTTCTTTCATTTAAAAAAAAAATGTATTAGCTAGAGAATTGAACATTTATCTTAAATATAGTTAATATGTCTATTAATCACTATAATGAAAAGAAAAGGGAACACCTATTGGCAATAATTATTGCATTTTGTCTCTGATTAGAATGCAATTTAAATATATGGTGAAATGAAATGTGTGGAGTGTCAGTGGTATGTTTTAAAAGATCTATTATGAGATCAGTTAATTGACCCGTCCCCCAAAAGTCTGGATTGTAACACAGAGAAGTGACATTTCACATTATGTCTTCCTATCTTCATTTCAGATTTTAAATATTCCCCTTATAAAAAAGGCGAATGTGAGGCAGAATGAGATGGAATCTACCTGAACATATCTTTTAAAATTCTTCCCTGGAGAAGACACAATCTGTCACACAGCACTTATTAATGTGATTAGAATATTTTCTGAAGAAAACCAAATTGTACAGCTACTGCTGTAATATACCTTGGGGTTTTGCTAAGAAATGTCATGGCAATCTGCAAAATTGATTGAAACATTCCCTTGAGTTAAACCTTGTGTGATGTTTGAACAATACTCAGTGAAGCTCAGCTGTGATTCACAGGAATTTCATTATTTTGGATTAGTACCATAAAATTTTCTTTCGGCATTTCTGATTTTGTTGTTTCAGTATACATGCATGCATTAAAGGGACCAAAATTAATTTGGAGTGCAGCAAATGCAAAAATTATGAGCTGATATTCAGTCTTATTCTGTATCTATATCGCATGGGATTTTTTAAGAGCTCTTTGCATGTGAAATCAACACTACATCCTATATGAACTAAGTTAATAAAAAACTGCAGACATTTAAGAATTTATTAATTCCAAAGCTATAATTATATACATTACTTCAAAAGATATACAACCCCATCTCAGTTCCAGAATTCTGTGTGTCATTTTTGCCAATTTATTTTCACACAAGCTGGGAGAATAAATAGAATTATCAAAATAGATGAATGGCTTTGCTCATGCAATTAGTAAATTAAGAACTTTTAAAAGCCAGAATAAATCTTTTGGACTATTTATTTTTATCATAAGTATAAAATAAAATCTCATCCAGTAATTTCAATATCAGTGCTACTTAGTAAGAATGTATTTTTCTGGATTCAGAGGGAGTATGTGATGTGTGTGGAGTTTTAAGAAGAAAAGGAGTTATCTACTTGAAAAACCTGAATGGTTCTCCAGTCTCTGTGAAGGGAAGTAAAAGATAAAAGTCTCCAAGATCCAAGGATTTTCTCTGATTGCTCCTATCTGTATGTCCAGCTGGTGGCAAGACTAAGCATGTATTAGATGCCAGTATGTATGGCAGGTCACACAGCTTAACAAGGGTGGAGGCAAATGTCTTATTGGTCTGCATAGAAACCAGCAGCACTGAAACAGACATGAGCACTACAGGCAACCAAATCCTATTTCTCCATCCAGGCTGAGGGGAAAGGGCTCTGTTAGAAGTGACACTCACAAATGCGCATGCATGTGCTCCCCCAACCTTCCATATTCTGACCCAGGAGCTGGAGTTCAGATTCCACTCCTGCTAGGTTCTGCCTGGTCTGTGATCAATGGCTCTTTTTCCAGTTGTCCCCTGATCTCATCCTGCTCCCCAGACAGTCCACACTAATGTTCACTAGTGATCACCCATGTGCTCACTCTCTGGACAGAAGAGACATTTGCACGCTAATAAGGAGTAGAGTTTTGAAAGGATAGAGGACATGTTGCACTGGTTAGGTGCAGATATTAGAGAGCCTAAACTCTCTCCTTTTGCTGACGCATTTTTCACTCTTATCTAGCATGATCCTTTCCCTTATCTTCCTTTGGCCCAAAACATCTCATTAAAAGTTTTAAGGTCTCCAAGTACCATTTAAAAAAAAGTCTTCAGTTTTATTTAATCTCACAAATTCCCTCAAATACTCCATGGTAAATTTCTAATTTTCATGACACCTAAGATAAAATTCTTTTATCATCAATTACTAAGATGTAACTACTTTAAGATTACAATAATACTCTTAATTTACCATCAGACAGAAACATAAGAAATCTGGTCTTTGTTGGTACTTCCACTTAATCCTGCTCATTAAAGCTTATGTCTGTGTGTAAACCATTCATTACTTCTCTCATTTCCTGTCTTTGCTTCCTGTCCTGAAAGTCCATTACCAGATTTATAAACCAAGTGTCCTTGCACTCTAGATACCCATACAAGCTGTATTCCTTAGGTGTGATTGAGTTGCTTTAACATAAATGTTTAACGCTATTCAAGCAACCTCAGAAATATTATAAAAACAAACAAACAAAACCAATAATAGACAATTGCACTGAGAGCTTCTAAAGCTGCCTGTGAGGTCTAGAAAAGGTAACCTACAACATCTGAAGGGGCATTCTATTTCTTTACTTAGACAGCTTAGTCAAGCAGAATATATCTAGCTTGGATTTTATTACCCTGTTTGGGAAATTTGGGGCTGGTGGTGGCAGGGGTAGGGCGAGGGGTGCAGTGTTGGGTCTGTAGGAAGGGGAACTGTTTCTTTGCTTTTTGATTAAATTCTCTTTACTATTAAAAATATATTGGCCATGGGTCATTACTATTCATCTGCTATGTTAATCTGCAATCACATGAAAGGATCATCCTAAGTATTGCATCATCAGATATATTTGAAGAGACTGAATCATTGGTTTATAACTTACATGATAAAACTGAAAATAGCATTACATTAGAGGTATCCCTAATCACTTAAGCTAGCTAATGGATTCTATGGATTCTTCTGTTTATTTTTCTTGGCTTTTCTGTGCATTCTACCAAAAGATCATGCTCTAAATCTTAGTTAAAAATGCAGAAATGATATAATTGTTTGTCTTGATCTTTAAGTCTTTTTATTGCTACTGGATTTCCAGGTGATATCTTCCTTTCTACATGTGTGATGTATATATGATGATTGGCAAAAAAATTGTACTTTTGATGTATTTAACATCTTATTTAGAGACCTCCCCTTTTTTTGGGAGGAATTGGTGATGCTATTGAGGTGTCATTAGAATTTAAGATCATACAGTTTATAATCTTTTCTTTCACTGGTGCTACTCAAGGATACTGGTGATTGTAAGAAATAAGGCTTACCTTTTTTGTTCTGCCATTAACTGTTTCTATTTTTGAATACACATAGCGCGTCACTGGATTTTACACAAAAATGGAAGCATCTATGTTTAAATTCTATAAATCAGATGTCCATATTTTGCAGCTAAAGACAAAAGTTAAATATGACGTCAAAACAAAACCTACTGCAAAGATATTTTCATTCCAAAATCAAGACAGATACTAATTTTTAGAAAAAAATTGATTTTAATTTTCCAAATGATTATTCATAATGTGACGCCTGAATTTTAACTTTGGCTTAGTGCCATGGATGTTAATAGGGTGACATGTATATCTAATTCTACTTTTTCTAACAGGTGTGCAATTCACCTTCTACACATTTCATTTGGAGGATCATCATGACTACTTACTAATAACAGAGAATGGCAGTTTCACACAGCCATTGGCACGTCTGACTGGCTCAGAGCTTCCTTCACCAATCAATGCTGGTCTCTATGGAAATTTCAGAGCTCAGTTGCGGTTTATTTCAGATTTTTCAATATCATATGAAGGATTTAATATTTCTTTCTCTGGTAAGGAAATACCTGTAATATCTGGTTATTGAAAAACTTGCTCATTTGGGGTTTTTTTTTTGCATACTATATAAAGAAAAAAATAATTTAAATTATTTTGATGAATATATATACTGAAAAATTATATTATATATTTTTTTCCTAAGCGCAATAATTTAAAAGCAAATGAACCTCTGTGCCACATGTGGAATAAGATGTCAGTAAACTGTAAGACACATTATCAAGTGAGGAGAGGAAACAGAATTAGTCTAATTTCAGTTACTCAAATTCCAGATGACTTGAAGTGTCAACTATTTAGTTTTTGTTATGGATTTTTAAAAATTTGTTTTATTTACTGGAGTTATTTATGGCTCTTATAAGCATGATAAATCATGTTGTGTCATGCATGCTTAAAACATTGTGAATGTAGTAATATGCCTTACTTTCAACATAATCTAATTATCAATTTAACATTCACATTATAATTTTGTTTTAAAATCTGATGCCTGTATTGATATTCAGGTGAAAATATACAGAAATTACTCGACTGCAGGACTACATATATGACTGGTGAAGAATGTGTTGTCATAAAAGCTGACTTGCTCTTGTTTACAGAGTATAATCTTGAACCTTGTGAAGATCCCGGGATCCCACAATTTGGTAGCAGAATAGGATTTAATTTTGGCGTTGGAGATATTCTGACATTCTCCTGTTCGTCTGGATATCGTTTAGAAGGAGCTTCAGAGGTTATTTGTCTCGGTGGTGGCCGACGAGTGTGGAGTGCACCTCTGCCAAGGTGTGTGGGTACGTGGTCAGCTGCTTTCATTTGCTTGTATGTGTAGTCATTGTCCATGGACTCGCAGATTTAGAGCATGGAAAACCATGGTAATACACCTCTTTTAATGTACTCTCATACTCTCCATATCTCCTTAGTCAATTTTTTACCTTTTTTAAAATAAATTTGGTATTATAAGTGAACTTCAAAGTCTTTACATGACAGCAATTCAATTTAAGGGTGCAATGCTTACTCCTCTTATTTGTATTAATAGGTTAGGAAAACTGGGTATAAATTTAAATCAGCATTTACCAGTTCAGATGTCAGGTAGTTGATTTTTTTTTTTTTTTTGGTCAATGCAAGCTTCAAAGTGATAGCTGTATTATAAAATTGTGGTTTGATCACTTACACCAGATTTGTTTCATAAAACTGGGTCCATTTATAGGAGTACAGTCAACCTGGACATTCTATGTCAGAACCATATCCTCAGAATATTCTTAGAACAGTTTTTCTGGTTTTTAAATGACAGCTAAGACAATTGAGAAGAAACACTTTCTGATAATTCCTACCTAACACTCTCCAGTCACTGTAGAGGCAGCCTATATATGTAGATTTGACTAGAAATTTAGGTTTAAATGGCTAAAGAATGTTGATTGAGCTGAATGCTTCCTAAATTATTTGGTTTTCAGTTCCATTAGGAATTGTTAAAACAATAAGGTCTCTAAAAAGTAGGAAAGTTGCTTAAATATCTGCATTATTTTTATTTAAGGGTACATATTGCTGAAATGTAGGTACTATATGGAAAGGTTTATACATGAAAACATCTATATCAGTGTGCATTTAAAATATTTTTTCATACTAAATTTTATGTTAGTTAAACATAAATGCTTAAAATTTATGTTTAACTAACATAAAATTTAGTATGAAAAAATATTTAACATCTTTCAGATGTTGATTGCATAGTAACTATGGATTGGTTATTTGTTTCCTCTTCTTTGTTGTTAGTTACTGTATCAAGATTTTTTGGTTCAAACCACTCCTATTCCATTTCCTTTACCTCAGTATGAGGAAAATTATGAATTTAGCTTATGCATTAGCAACATTTATATATGTACCTATAGAAGAGATAGTTTAGAAGCTGAGTGAGAGCAATGGATGAATACAAGTTATTTTTGTGTTGGGGTTGATAAATTTTTTACAATAAGAAGAATAATGAATGTGCGCACAGTCAAGAAGATAGGTTAAATTTCAGTAACAAATTTCAGGAAGGGTTAATAAAAATGAATTAGTAAATTATCAGCAAAAATATTCACAGCAGCATAAAAATAAAAAAAATTCCTATACAGCTTTCATGACAGAAAAATAATGCTTATGTTTGCTTGTTGGAGGAAAAGAGAAAACCTGTAATAGAAGGAATAAATTACTTTCTAGTCAACATGTTTTCTCCTTACTTTTGGAAATAAAAGATAGTCTCACTAGAATGGCTTAATTAGACATTTTCACTCCTTAAATAGCCAGTGCTTAATTTCTGTGTCATAATAGTGAAATTCAAACAAGACAAGAGTAGAAATTCCTGTTGATCACTTATATTGGACTCAAAATTTATGTATTGGTACTGTTGCTCACATTTGGCGTTTTTTGTCAAAATGATTAATGAGAGAATGCTTCTGATACAACATGCACTTTCACACACACAAAATCAGTTGGGAAGTAACCACTGCTCACAATATTTGTGTTATGATTGTCAACACAAGAATAAAATGCAAGGAAGACAGATAAAGTAGAAGTTTGGTGGAAGGCCAAGCATCCCTGTCTGGATACAACAAAAGCTAATATGTTGGGTTTTGGAACAGAGTAATCAGTCATAATCAGTTCTAAACCAAATAATTTGCCAGAAAATTAGCAGCTGTCTTTTCTTATTTAGAAGACGGATAAATACTTGTAATTTATTAATTAATGTTATTATTCAATCCATAAAAATAATTTTTTTAAATTTACTTAAGACTTAAGAAATGAAATTTTGAAATTAGGAATTATTAAATTAAGAATTCTTATTTACTAATACATTATTGCATTTTGAAAAAATATTCAATTAATTATTAACTATTATTAAATTATTAGGAATTATTAATTAAACATTAATCATTATCAATGTTCAAATAGCAAACAAATATATTCTTACTGAATTTTTAAGGCTGAATTTCTCAAATGATGGTATTATCTCAATTCAGGAGGGCTTGATGTTGCACTGAAATAATTTTCATAATAAGATTTTTCTAAAAAAAGCATAAAGGTTCTCCATGTTTCTGTTCACCCTATGATGCAGCACTTCTTGGGGTAGATGTCTGTAGTCACTCAGGGCAAGCACAGTTCAATGGTAGCTGAAACTTTGGTGTCTTATCTACTCTGTGTTGGCTGACAAAACTAAAACATGCTCTGTATGAGATACTACAAAGCAACTGCCACACAGCCAACTGAACAAGCTGGTGATAAATGGATGTATCTAATGATAACAGAAAAAAGTCCATAATCTTTAAATTGCTTTCTTTGAACTTTTCCATGGACAGTGAAAAAGAAGTCTCCTTCTGAATCTAAGTAATATATTTGTAAAAAACAAAATTTACAATAAGTATGAATGCATGTTCACTTTTGACTTTATAAAAAGCAAAATCTAAGCTCTGGGTGGTCCTAAGGAATCCCATTTTCCTCAATACGCTAGGCGCTTGTCTCCAGCTTGTAATACAGAGCAGAGAAATCATCTTAAGTTTGTGAATATGGAGCTGCTTTCTTAGGGTTGTAGTGCCTCTGAAATGTTCTGATGCATTTGAAACTCAGACTAGTTTCTTTGCCTAGTTCCCTTTATAATTTTCAATGCCACAGATAGCTTACAAGAATTTTCCTGTAACTGTGTTACAGATAGGAACAAACAAGAGCAATTATTATTGCTTTAAAGGGAAAAATAGTGACAGTGATAAAATTAAGCTTCTCTTATCATCAATAATGAAATGAAGATGATTAAAGATCTTTTAGAACACTGTTATTCCTTAGTTTCATGATTTATCTTTATGCTGTACTCAAGTGATAACCAAATGCAGAGTTCATATTCAGCACACATATTTCTTTCTTAGAATTGCTTTTCTTTTCAGTAAAATATGGAAAGTTGTTTCTATTATAGCAGGATTTCTTATATCTTTTTTTCCTTTCACTTGCCCTTTTCCAGTTTTTTTTTTTTTTCATTCCTTATAAGGCTGTTAAAACCCAGATTGTATTACCTTTCATTATAACTGTCAAGTTTGAATTTATAAACCCTAATTGTTTCTATGTCTGTGTAAAATAATCTGTCTTCATAGCTTCCCAGCCATGTCAAGTGTTTTCCTTTGGCTTTCTTAGGGCTATATGATTTCTTTCCAGACTCCTAAACCTTCACTGGAAGACATTGAAGCTAAAACTTTTTTCTTCTATGCTACTTTCACTTTTTATTTTCATTCTTCTCAGTAGGTCCTAAACAGTCTCTAATTCTGGACTTACAGATTTCCAAGGAATTATGCCCCTGAAATGATAAAAAGCATAAAAAAAGACATAAAATATCTACGGGCAAACTCAATAATTTCTGTCATGTTGCATACTTTTCAGATAATATGGTACATCATCTTTTTCCATCAGAGATTTTTTGCCAAGGTGTTCAGTGATGCAGCTTCTTTGCCAAGCTTTAGTTAAAGTGCTTTTCAAAGAACACTGAGAACAGACATTTCAGAAATATCTGAAAGATTATATTGTTTGAAAGAAAAAAATAACTTCAGCATTGACTGGATATGCATTAATATGGAGCCAAGGAAGGGAAGGTGCTACCACAGAATACATCTGTAGTAAGTTCCCTTATTAGCAGGAGAATGATTGGTACCCTGTGTGCATCTTATTCTATATTCCATTAATCTTACTCCATCTACATAGCTCTATCCATTTCTGTGCATACAAAACATTCAAGATAAAAAGTGCTTTTAATATATTTTGCTTCAAAAAAAATGTCCTTATGCTAGTTTTGAGATTTTTTTTAATATGTGGAATGTTTGGGCAGCATGAATTCTGAGTTTAAGGATTGTGATATCCACTTACAAATTTCATTGATTCATCTCAGAACAAATGAATCCTAAACTTTCTTCTGTTCATCAGAAGTAATTTTATTCCCTTAAATATTTCTTCTGTTGGGTGTGAAAATGTTACATATCTATTATTTTCTTCAGGGATAGGATTCCTGTAAAAAGCAAAACACAGTCATTGAGGTCTCACCATATGTTAGTATAATAGCATTATGATGTGATAAGACTTTTTTTTTGTATTTCTTATGTATTTTTAGATTTTGCATCAAGTTTTAACTGTTCCTCTTCCCCATATGGAAATTTTTGCTAAGTTCCAACAGTTTCAGCACTTCCTGAGTTATTTTGTGGAGGGGTTTTTTTGATTGTTCATGTTTTTGGGATATTTTTTGTTAGTGTTGGGTTTTATTATCTGAATATTAAATTAGTTTAAAGGAAAATCATGCACATTGGTAGTTTAAATTCTTCTAATATAGAATGTGGGTTTTTTAATACAATTTGCCTTGTTAACATTAATTCAAAAGCTCATTTGTCATGCTATTTCTTCATCCTCCTTTGACTGATTGCAATGCAGGAGCATATTATTTAATGTATATGGGACTCCTACCCACTCTTGTCAGCTGGAGGGATCAATTATGAAAAATAACATTAATAATGTAAGTAAGTCTTTCTAAAAAAGCTTTCTTCTGTGTTTGGCCATTGGCCATTTAGCCATTGATGTAAAAATATCTTTTTGTAAAATTATTTCTAGCTCATAAATACAGGATCTTCCCAGATCTGGAAATACTACCTTTCATTATAAGATAAATAATGTAATCATAAACCAGCCAAAGTATATTAAAAGAAAAGTTTAGTACACAAACAGCTGCATGAATCTTTTGATGGTCAGATCAAGTAGGAAGGAGATAACCTCTATTGCAGATACACAATAAGGAATTTCTGTTAATAATTTTTGTCTATATGAAAGGAAGTCTTGTATTTTGGAACAATGTAAAATAAAAGGAAGCCCCATAATTCTTACTGATTGAAGAAGATAATGTTTTTACTTTTTTCATCAGCATAGGGCTCCCTGTCAGAATATAAAAAATGCCTGGAAAACTTGTGATAACCTTATGATTCATGCTATTCACGGAAAGAAAGCTTTAGCAACAACTTAATCCTTTCAGAATTTTTGTGTTACTGTCTCTTTTACTGCTATGTTTTGACAAGAAAGTATTTTCTGGTTTCTGCCAGCCTTCAGTTGAAGAGGTAGAACATCTGAAGACAAACAGCTTTATAAGAAACCCTTTGTTGAGCACTGAATTTAGATACAGTTTCTGAAGTAACTGTTTATTTACAATCTAGTACAAAGTTGTATAAAGATAAAATCCTTTTTGGAATGCTTCTGCGCACTTGCCTTGCCAAGCTGTTGCAATACACAGCCTCCTAACCAAGAGATACCATCTTTTCAAAACACAGGACTCCTAGACATAGCTCTTATCTTTTGATTCTAAAGGGTTGCATTGAAGAAAACAATTTCCCTCTCTCTGAATTTTGATCTGTAGGAGCACAGAGTGTGTTTTTGATTCATAATTACTTATGGCAAGAATTTTAATCTTCAATTCATTGAAGAATTGAGTTCAAATGGTTAAGTTACCCAAATAGATGCATTTCATTCCTTGGTTACAATCACAATGACATTTCACCTGCTTACAAAATTTAAATGCACTAATAAAATTCATCTGTCTTATAATGGAAAGGTGAAATGAACACACATTCATAACCAAAAGCATCACAGTCTGTTACTGCAATTATCTTGTTATAGAATTTTTTATTTTTCATTATTTTTCTTTTGATTTTTTTTGTTTATTTTCCTTTCTAACACTGAAATAAATCTATTTTTTTTGTCACAGTCTGAAAACAGTAATTGACTTCAGTAATTTACTTGCTGTTACATCCTTCTACTTTATATTAGGCTGAATTTAAGTATTTGTGAAAATATATCTGGATGTGGAATATTTTTCCTATTTTTCTTTGTACAAGAGCAGTGTGTAAGGCAGGTTCCAAGTTTCAGCAGAAACAAGAAGAATTTTTTTAAAAACACAAAACTTTATTAATAAAGCAGCCTGATTTTTATCTCCGTTGAACAGGGAATATTACTAAAATGAAACATAAATACAGTAACAAAATATTTTTAAATTCTGATAACAGCTCCACGTATGATTTAAAGAATAGTTACAGACTCTCTGATCCACTGTAATTTTTCCTTTACTTTTGAAGTACTGTTTTGTCACCTCTTTTATATGCTTTCCTGTTTACACATATTCCTTTAATTTCATCCTGGTTTGCCTATTAAGTTTCTTTTTAACTTTCATTCACTGTAATGCCTGTTAAAATTATTTTCCAAACACTTTGAAAAAATTGCATGTGTTTAATATTTGGATTTATTTTAAACTTAAGAACTCCATTGACATTACTTTTTCTGGACACTTTTTTACTCAGCACTTAAATGCAAATATAATTATTATGGTCTTTTTTTATCTTTCCTTCAGTATTAATATCAGAGAATAGAAAGAAACTGTAAGTCCCATGAAGCTCTATGTGATTTTAAACAATATATGTTTATAGATAGGAGTGGAGATTCTCACATAGAACTCTCTGTGCTGCAGTTTGGAATGTCTTGCAATATTAATTGTGGACCTTCCCAGTTTGATTTAGCACTTGTTCCAAAATATAGCCCTAACTCCTGTCTTTGTCTGAGCATGTGTTTGATGCTTTGTGGTTAGTTGTTCTGTTGTAGTTTTTTAAGCCATAATTTGCACTGACAGGAGGCAAGGAGAGAAGCCAGGAACTAACTGTTGATTTTGTCAGAATTCTGCTGAGAAGTGTACAAAAGAAGCAACTGGAGGACTGTGTGCCTCCATGGAACTGTGATGTTGCTATGGGAGAAATTCTATTGTACTGTGGTTTTTGGCACTGTGTTTACTAAACTAGCTTTCTTGTCCGCTAACATAAGATACAAAGAATCTCAGAATGGTTTGGGTTGGAAGGAACCTTTGAAGATCATGTGGTACATCCATTTACCGTAGGCAGAAACATTTTTCAGTCAATCATGTTGCTCAAGCCCTATTCAACCTGAATTTGGACACTTCCAGGGATAGGACATCCACAACTTGGAATACAATATTCTCTCTAAATTCAGAAAATCATATTGATAAATACGATGACATGAAACACAACAACAAGTTCACATCCTTCTTCTTAACAGGAAACTTAGCATACTTGTAAAACATTAGCTGAAATTGTCTTAACAGTTAGCTTACTGCTGTGTTCAGATTTAAAAAAATTGCTTTGAATTACAGCTCTGAAATAGCCCAGAGTTGTTGGATCAACTTAATACCATAATTACCTTGTGCCTTTTGGCTTTTATATCCCTCTGGATTGTGAAAAGAGATCTCTCAATCCTGAAATTACAATCATCTTACTCCTTTCTGTTGTAATTCAAAGTGACCTATGCATCTTTGAAATAGGAAATACCCATTTATTTGAGAGTGCAATAAAAGGATAACTGTGATCGTGTGGAATAGGAGGTTTTCCACTTCTGCCTAGATTGGGTGTATCCCGCTGTTCCAGGACAAAATAATGTCACCTGAATTATTTGGGTACTTGTTCTATATTGTTGAATGAGATGTAGTCATCAAGCATTTGTTCTTCAATCTGTGCCTGATTTGGATTTCTGTGCAATGTCTGCTTCAGCTGCATACAGAAAGGGTAGTTTATCAAGCTGGGGTTTTTTTTGTCATTGCTGTCATTTAATTTCATGTACAAAGGATATATTTTATTATCCTGAATATTACTCAAACAAGTCTAGGGTGGAAATTATAAAAATGCTAATAACAAATAAAAGCTTTTAGAATAGACACCATAGTTTGCCTAAACATCTTCTAAAACATTAAGATTACCGTGGAGTTTTACACAACAATATTACTTATTCTGTGAAATTATAAATCAACTAAATTTCCAGGTTTAAATAAATGAGATGCATTCTCATGAGGATAAAATAAGTGGCTACTGAAATAATCCTGAAAACAAACATAAACCCAGAAAATTTAATGTTACAGTTAAATTCAAAGATAATCTAAATCTGTTAAAAAGACAGGAAATACTCCCGTACTTTCCACTATAATGGCCACATACAAAGCTTAAATAAAAAGGGAAGCAAAGAATTGTAATAGTATTTCAGTGTCTACTTAAAATACGTGGTAACTAAATGCTAAAAATTACTTAATTAAAATTATATATAGTCCAATATATGATAGGAGATGAAAGTTAGTTTATAATACCTAATGAAGCATTGCCACAAGTGTTTATGTTTCTAGGTTTTTTTTTGTTGATTAAATGAATTGCCAAAGTCTTGGACTACAAGGTATACTTCTTGAAATAAAAACTTGAATTACTTGTATTACTTGAAAATTATTAAATTAATTATTTTTCCCCTGAGACTTATGTTTCTCTTATTTACTTGTTATTGATTTTTTTCTATATTTATCTGGTAGCTATAACATAATATTTTACTACTGTAATTTACACCATTGACTATGTTGGTTATCTTGGTTAAAAAATACCAGAGGAAAAAAATTATTTTTTTCATTAATCTATGTGAAAATTTAGGTACCTACACATATATATATTGATTAATATGTGTGTATAAATAAATAAATACTCTATAAATTTATAGAATTCTTCTACTTCCATTTAATTTGCACATCTTTATGAATTTCAGTGTTGGAGAAATTGAAACAAATACAACAAAATTCAAGGAAGATCCTATAAAACAATATGATTATCAAATATGTAATTTATATGGTTTTAACTCTCAGTGGTTTTTACCTACTTTTACTAAAGTATTGCAATTTAAAAATATTCTTGTAGTCTCCAATCACCATCATGATCATGTACTTAAAACTGGATTTTAGATATTAATAAACATTATTAATGTTGAGCTAGGTTACATTAACATTACCATTATCACCATTACTAAAATATTTATGTGTTTTATTAAAGCATGCCTTAACTTTTTTTTTTTTCAATTGCAGCTGAATGTGGAGCCTCCACAACAAATAATGAAGGAATCTTACTGTCCCCCAATTATCCTCTTAACTATGAAAACAACCATGAATGTATTTATAGCATTCAGGTACAAGCAGGGAAAGGAATCAATATTTCTGCAAGAACATTTCACTTAGCCCAAGGAGATGTTCTTAAGGTATGTAATCCTGTAATTTATTTGTTATTTCTCAACTTCTAGTACCTCCCATCACTGAGGTTTATCTGCAATAGTACAGTACCAGGTAAGTGGATATAAAGCATCTCTTACAAAATATCTTTCTAAACTGGTTCCATTTTTAAGAAGTTAAAAATTAGGCACCCTCAGGTGCCCCCATAGTCTGTTTCTTAATACATGTTTTTCTAACCAGAGATAATTAAAAAAGAAGTTGAAAAAATGAAACAAATGTTGCCTTAATGGTTATGAGTATTGTATCTTCAGTGTTAAATATTCATCAATTACTTCTTTGGATTTGTTTTCTTCCACAGTATCTCCATAATTTGAGCTGCGATGTAAACATAATAAGACATAATGCAACACCCATAACTTTAATTTAACACTGCCTAAATACTGCCTATTGTACATAAGTTTTACATTTTAAATTACTCTAATCTGATGTGCATGGAAAAAAGAAATAACAAGAGGGAAAGAGGGATACTATAACTTACCAGAGTTTTAGACCGTGTTTTCCCCCTGTCTTTGATTTGTTCATAGATTTTATTATTGTACTCCAAAAAATATACTTCCAGATACATGTATTACTTAACCATCTACACATTTAAAACCGATGTTGGTCAGGGTGTCTTTTCACATATGCCATCTGCAATAGCACACCAATGCAATAAGATATCTGTGATTAAATAATTGTCCAATTCTTCAGAATATGTAATTTAATTAAATTTGCCTCTGTGAAATCAAAGGAACAAGAGGTACCATGCCACTCATGTTTGATGTAAAAAAGTTTTTCTGCCATATTCTTATTACTTATGTAATAAGTACCCTGTACTTATTAGATAAGAAGGATTATGAAAATATGTATTCCTAAGAAACAACCCGGATTCATACTGGGGTTTATCTCATCTAACTGTAACCATCTGTGCATTAGGGTGGGGTTTCTGTCTTTAGTTGTCAGACACAGGCATTTCCAAAATGGGCTAATTATATAAAGTATGAGCAGACCTAAACCACTAATGTAAAATTAAATTGGGCATCAAAAAGAAAAAGCAAATCAAATGGTTTTTAAAAAATACTATGCTCTTCTTAAAGCAAAAGAGAAGCAAAGAAAAATTAACCAAAAGGTATTAGATACCCAGAATGCACAGGTGTGTTTATTTTATATTAAATTTGTTGTTTATTTGAGAACCAAGTGGGATACCCTTTAAGTGTTACATTAATTAATTTTGAAAGATTTAATTTGAAAGCTGTTTAGCATTTATTGAAATGTAAGCAGTAGGGAAAAAATACCTCAAACCAACCAATGAACCAATCAGAGCAATTGTTCAATTAACTGTTGGCCAATAAAAGCATCTGAATGGATTTTTCTCAGGATTTTTAGGCTGCAACCCTTCAACTCTATTATCTTAATTTAAAATATATACTACTGTGAGAATGGAGATACAGTTGTGTGCAGTTAGATAAATAGAAATTAATATAAAAATAAAAAAATTCAACTTTTTTTTCTTTTTCTGATCTAATAATTTATGACTTTTCAAGGGCCATTTGAACCATATGCACCTCAGATGTTTAACTTGACAATCTTTACTCAGAGACTTAGAGAAGAAAATTTTGCTATAATGCTGCTACTCATTTAATGTGAAATTAAGAGCAATGCAAAATTAATTCTAAATAGATGGAGGCCAGCACTCAGCTGTAAATATCAGTGGCAGAAATATTTGCTGTATATTGTAGGTGTATTTTTTAAATGAAATTAGTGTTGTGTAATTAGAGTGTTTGTTTTTCAAGTCAGTAACCTTGAATTATAATGAGCTGAAATTCGTCCCTATTAAAAAAATCCAAAACAAACTCTAAGAGGTATTCTTGATTATGACTATCACTTTTTTCAGTCTATCTGACATCATAGCAAGTCAGAGGCACTCAGCCTTTGCAATTGTGGGAAGAAATAACTCTAGAATCCATTGTGTTTTTTCCGGCCTCCTTTCTTAGATTAAATTCTCACAAACTGTCTTAATTATATCACTCTCTTCTTTCATGTGTTCATTTGATAAAGAAAAATTCTTCAGGGAGCACATTACCAGTCACACATTCCTAACCTTTTCTCCCAGAATCAATTCTGCAGTTATCTGTTGATCCCTTTTTATGATCCTACTCTACTCTGAAAAAGGAAATATTTGACTGTTTTGCTGATTTTGGAGAATCACCTTTTGTCTACAGGAATAGAACATGGGGGTTATATTTTAGTTTTAAATGAATCATTAATAGCCAACAAATGCTTTTAACCTTAAATATATATCACTACTTTAAACATAACCTTTAATATGTATCACTACTTTGTAACTGGGAGGAACTGAAGTTAAAAAAAGAAAATATTCATCCTGTCTTCAAAACAACCAAATAACATATAGTGAATACAGGGTTTCATGTCAGCTGTGAAAGAGGGAGGCTGTAGTAGTCACCATTTTAAAACCAAGATACTTAAAACACCAGCTCCTAGAGTAGTATTCCTTCCCTTAAACACAAATGAAGCAACTCCATATTTCATGGTTAAAACTCAGTTTTTTAGTGACAAGCTTGGATAATCCATCTCTTTTCACCAGAAGCTAGAGATGAAAATGTTGGCAAGGAAGTTAGTAATGTGCTTTGTGTTACTTTTTCTTGCAGCTAGGACTTTTAGATCACTAGAGGTATGCTGCTAAAATTCCATTCAAAGTCTAAATAGACTGAGTATTCTAATAAAATTTTGACAAATTCTTTAATGAAGCCATGAGGTCTGCTGCTTGCCACATGGGTTAACTGACAGGCACTGTGACTGAAACAATGAAACAGCTGTACTGGGAATGCAGCCTTAGAGTGAAACAGCATATTTAACACAAGTAAATCACCACCCTTACTATTACCTCAGGGACAGAGAAGGAGGAGTTCCCATTTGTCAGTTCTGAACTGGTATAAAACAGAGGTTTCAGAGCATATAATTTGTTTTTCATTTGCTTCATTTAGTATTCAATTCTCTTGTTCTCCTTTCAATGTAACTGCTCTGGCTACTTACATTAATGGTGTAGTTCTTTTTGGGTTTTATTAGAAACTGCAATAAATATATAAATATCTCTACCTTTTGTGTGTGTGTGTAGGGATATAACCTGCTCTTGAAAGTGCCATATATTGCTCTAATATTTATGAAAGTTATATGAAGACATATGAGGAATTTAGGATCTGTGCAATCACTGCAAGCCAGTTTATTTAATATTAATCTCAGAAACTCTGTAACTTGCTTCCTTCTTTGAAATTGTACAGATAATTGAGTCTGTGTGCTATCTTTCCATAATTCAATACTTTTAGAGTAAACTACCTATGTGGGAGGCAAGGATAAATTATGCATTTTTTCCAAAGTATGAAAATATTTCTACCTGGCTTTTTTCCCCCTGCTTTTATCTCCATCCACCAATTTTACTCATAAACTCTCTAGTCTCTGCTAGCTGTAAGCAAGTCCTTGAGATATACATAGAAAGAACAGAGTTACCATTGTTCTACTTCCCTGAATAGTCCATTGATAGTAGTGAACGTGTTATTTGTGTTGTAAATCTGTTGAGTGTAGAAAATATTCTTTTATATCAAGGGTATTTTAACATACTTTTCAATTTACAGGGAAAAAGGACCTTTATTAAAATTGAAACTTGGACATGGCTAATATAATTATTTTCTTTATTTTCAGTAGATTTCAGCATAAATAAAAATGTCCCTGTGCATGGTACTAATTAATAGGTAGTTTTCTGGTAATGTTTAAATAAAAGAAAATGCCATAAAACAAACCACCTCCAAAAATTCTGCAGACAGATTTCATTGAGTAACCCTAAAACAAAGGAGACAGGAACACTGATTATAAAAATGACCCTTTTTCTCTTTTGAAGCAGACTTTGTGCTTGGCTTTATGTAGCATGAGACATTGTGATAGCTGATATTGCATCTCTGTGGAAAAATGGATTTAAGAATTATTTTTAATAACATTCTAAAGCAATCTCTCTTTTTCCTTTCACTAAAGCACTCACTGCAGCAACAGGCAGGTAACAGCGTGTCAGCAAACAGAACTGGCACTCGCTTCTCTTCGGCTGTGCTTGGCACAGCACTGTCTGTGCTCCTGCCAAATACAGAGGAGTCACTTTTACTGCATTTGTTCATTGTCTCCTCTGTGGGCCAGATTTTAAATGTGTGCACATGATCCAGTTTTTGAGGGGTTTGGGCAAATACTTTGAAGGGATGTGATGTTCAGATCTTTTTGTTAATTTGTTTCTTAAGAATCTTCATGTTTATAATAATAATACTTTTAGCAATATCATCCTGAATATGACTGAGAAAAAGGTAATAAATGCTGGGGACAAACCCCCCACCCCCTCACCCCCCCAAACATATGGACCCTTTTCTTTCTTTATATTAGTGCTTCTATTCACGTGTGATATACATTTGACAGGGCGTTGACAGCCTCAGTTCTGAGCTGCTGATTTTATGTTATTTCTTCTCTTTATAAAGGAACAGATCTTCGTATCCATATGCCTTTTATGTTTCAATGGAAAATTTCAAAAATAGCTTGATTAAAATGCACAAATTTTATACATTCACTTATGATACTCCCTTGGTAAAATTTTATATAGTTAAATAAATTAGCAGAAAAAAGGGCATTGATTTCCATTTAAAATTTGTTGGTAATGGAGCCACTTAAGAAATTAGCAAGTTTTATTTTCCCCCTAATTGCAAATGCAAATAACACTTCCTTCAAAAATTGAATATAACATCTATTAGTTCAAAAATTTAGGTATAGTGTTTCCTATTAGCATCCTGCCCTGTAACATTTGAACATATTATTGTGGTACGAAGAACATTAAGACAATTTTCTGTGCCTTTTTTCCTTTATGAGTTAATAATTTAAAAGATTGGGTCATTAAATACTTAATAAAGATAAACCTCTGTTTTCTGAATAGTTTGTTACTTGCATAACAAGCATTATCTAGTCATGAATAAATTATCTTTGAATTAATGTTACAGGTTGACTTTAAGAAAAATTTATCCAAGTGAATAATATTTTTATGATTATTCTTGGACTTATCTTTAGCACCCAACTGACTTAAATCTAGATGTACTGGCAAGGCCTATAAGAAAGTATATCCATATTTTTAAAAAAAGCTAATTGTACTTCCTTAATTCACATGTAATATTGCCTTCCAAAAGAATTATGAAGCTGAATTGCTAACTCTTTCAAAATAATTAGTTGCCACCTAGTTTAACAAGGTTAGAAAGAAAACATTGGTTCTGCAATTCTCAGAAGGGTCTGCTACCATTTTATGGCAAGCTAAATGGTATAATTTAAATTATTCTGTAAATTTCCATATTTTTTTTCCTGTTACATCAAATGTAGTAGGGAAATGAAAATGTGACCTAAATTGAGAGTTACACTACAAAACATGCATTCATTTATTGTCCTAAGGGAGACCCCAGTGTCTTAGGAAGAGGGATACTTTTAATGTCTGAAAAACAGCAAACACAAGAAAAAAATAATTCAATTTAGTGTTCAGATGAATCACAATCCTGCCTCAGCCAAATGCATTTCTCCTACTCAAATGAATCAGTTTCAGAAGTGTTAAATACTTTAAATTCTGTTCCTTCATAGAAATTATATAGGTTTAAAAACATACAGTGTGACAGCTGCTTAGCCCATGAAATAGAATGAATATTAACTAATGAGAGATGTCAGTGGACTAATGTGCAAGATTTAATGTGGTAGGACACCTAACAAAATTGGCAATAAATTGTGTCTAGGGAAATTGTAACATGAAGAAAATTGGTATCATGACATGGCTTGTTCAAAGTTTGTGTGAGACATTGAAAATAGTTGGTATCACTTCTTACCAGCTTCCTTTGGTTAAGTATTAGTGATACACAGATAGCAGGAAATGGTTTGCTCTTACATAGCTTTTAAAACTAAATAAATCCTGAATCCTGGGTTATTATTAATTATAAGTAGGTTCAAGCTGGGTTTTGTTTAAGTCTGTCATGATGTAAATATCTCTGCTGGATAGCAGCACTTCTCCTGAAAAGGATATTTTCCTTTCACTTGCTAAAACAAAACTAAGTGCATTTCAGATTTATTTTCCTGGATTGGTTGGGATTTTTTTGTTTGGTTTTGGTTTGGGTTGGTTTTAGTTTTGTTTTCTTTCCTTGGGGTTAGTTTTGGGGCTTTTTTTCTTTTTCTGAAAGGCAAGACATCTATTTTAATACTGCTTTATATATTGAAATTATTTCTTGGTTGATATGCATTAATTAAAATTGTTCCTTCTTTCCTGGTTTCTTACTTTTAGTCCATATGAGGAAATTGGCTTTTAAATTTAAGTTTGCCTGGAATTATTTGCTTGTGTCACTAAAAACCCGAGGAATCATGTCAAGTGACGTCGTGCATCTTAAACTCCTGTACAATTATTTTACTCATTACACAAAGCTAGAAGTCATTTACTTGTTTTATTTCAGCATTTAATTAAATATAAAGTCTTTTTTATTACTAGAGACATGAGGATTTCTGGAAAATAGGAATTAGGTGTGTAACTCATTCTTACAGATAGGGAACAGGCATCATAATACTTCACATTTTCTTTTTGTCTTACTTCTATTGCTGGTGTATTTGTTATGATTTCATTCTGATGAAGACTCCTGTCTAAAAATGCAAACTTTGTTTGTAAATAATAGAATTAAATAGAATTTAGAACTGCAGACGAATTAGTGTCTTTTAATAAGGCTTTACAATTTCCCCTTATTGCAATTTGAAAATTATTCAAAGGTCAATTTACTCATTTGCAAATGAAATTTTTCATAAAACACATCAATCAATGTTTTAGTTATTGTAGAAGTCCCTAAATAAATCCTACTGGAAATAATATGTGGGAGAGCAATTATAGTAAATTATAGGAATTTTTTTAGGAATTACAGGAATACAACAACCTGTGGTGTTTTAAAGCAACCAGATTTGTAGGGAAATTTCTTGAGAATTGTTAGAAGATTTTTCTATATATTTATTATTCTGATAGATGGAAAACAGCAACACTTGAAGAAAAATCAATAATAAAAATGCAGTACTGTGATTTACATATATATTACATACTCTTTCAGTTTACAGAAGCAGTGGTTAAATTTATTTCCTAGTCTCCTTTTACTTCCTAGTTATATTTTAACCTGTCTTCACAGGATAAAAAGCCACCTCAGGTTTCTTTAAAAGACCAAATATGTGAGATTTTCTGTTCCGCCACCTCAGACTAGAGGCAGACACACGTTATAGGTGTTTGCTGATAGTTAGTGATCAGCATGACAATACTGACCGTGAAAGAGAAAACACAGAGACCTCAACAACAGAGCTGATGTGGCACCTCTGCCCCCTTCTATTGTCATGTAAAAAATGAATTGACATATTTTAAACTACATTTGAAAATTCACCACACCTAAATCAACCTAAGTCAAGAGAGGCAAATAGTATATCTAAACAGTACTTCAGGTTGGCTGGAAATAGATCTCCCTTGACAAAACCGTTCTTCCTCTTAATGCAGATGTACAGAATTGTTTTGTGAGTAAAAGATATCTTCTTTTCTTTTTCTTTCTTCATAACTGTAAAACTCACATTTTTTACAGATCTATGATGGCAAAGACAACACTGCTCACCTGCTGGGAGCATATACTGGGGCATCATTAAGAGGCCTGACACTAAGTAGCACTTCAAATCATTTATGGCTGGAATTTAACTCGGACATGGAGGGCACTGATGAAGGTTTTCAGCTTGTGTATACCAGTAAGTATTTAAGTAGGAATAGATTTATACTTTTAATGGAATGAAAATTCTGCACTCATAAGATGAAAATGCAGTTAATTACAATTATGGAAGAAATTAACAAAAAATTACTTATCAAAATAATATACTTTCATTGCTGTACCTCACAAAAACCCAAAACACACAGCGTACTGAAAGCTGGCTTTGACATTTTATCTGGTACATAAATTGCTGTTGTTTTTCTAGAGGGGTATTTTTCAATTTTGGAGAACATAAGAAAAAACAGGGTAAGTTTAAGTTAATTGTTTTAGCACATAAAAATATTGAAGTATGTGAGTAGTTTAAAAGATGCAACCAAAAGGCATTGCTTCACAAAGATTAGTCACAAGTAAGGAAATTCTCCTTCTTAAGACTAATCTCTGATATTTACCTTGCTTTTTTTTCTAAGCTTGGATTATTGTTTAGAACCAAAATGATAAAGAAAAGTTCCTAACAAAAACCGATATATGGACATGAGCTATGAAGATGAGGAGAGGAAAACAAAATTTCTGATATCCAGCTTAGAGGTTATATGGAAGAAGCCATATACATGAACTTTACCAAGTGTCTGTTTCTGAAAATTGTTGCGCATGACTATTGACTATTGACACTATGTAGTGTGTATGACTTTTTAAATGTATAATTTTTTGTGCTGTCACTGAATTATTATGTAGAACTAATATTTTCCAAGCAGGACAGTGTTATAAGGTAATTATGCAATGCAGCTATCAACATATTTTCTTTGTCCTTGTGCTCAAATCATTCATTTTTCACCTGTTCAAAAATTGTTCATTTAAAGGCTCAACATTCAACATAATGTTTTTAAAAGTAATTCTGATAAACAATAGCATAATTCTTGCAGTATGAAAGGAAAATACTTCAAGATAATAAAAGAGTATGTAATTACTTTTCAGATGAAAGTTGCATAATTATATTCTGTATTAGCATGTGATAGGATAGGACTGTACCCAGTGATTAAAGATAGGATGTTCAGTGCTGTGTTGCTATATAAGTGTCAAGGAATTTAATTTTTCATATTTTTATAGGTAGAACCAAACCCAGCACTTGAACCTTATCAATAACATTTCCTGTCTTTTGAGATATTCATATTAGAGTACACTTCTTAGCCTGAAGAATTCTTAACCTGAAGAGTGATGAATCTTCTTTTGCTGATAGTGGTAGAATTTAAATAAAAAAAAAGTAGTCCAGAAGAAGGTAGCAGAGATGATCAAAGGCCTGGAACACCTCTCCTATGAAAAAAGGCTAAGTGATTTAGGGGTCTTCAGCCTGGAGGCTCTGGGGAGACCTTTTAGGATGTTCCAGTGCCTAAAGAGAGCCTACAAGAAAGATTGGGAGAGACTCTTTGCAAGGACATGTGATAACAGGACGAGGGGTACTGGCCTTAAATGGAAAGAGGGCACATTTAGATTGGATACAAGGAAGTGCTCAGTCTGAGCGCTGCGAGGATCCATAAGCCAGAAGAAACGGTGCAGACCTCCCAGTCAGAGCTGCCACCTGTGCTCTGAGAAGTGTCCACCATTCTGCCTTTAGTCAGGTTGGAATAGCACCAACAAACCAGGTAGTCTCTCTACCAAGGCCATGGAAGCTCCACCCTTCAGAGAGGCATTCTCCCTGTGTGCTGTCCCCCACACACTGCCCCACCAGGCCCTGGCTGGGGCACCACACCCTCTGCCTGCTCTGGTCACACGCAGTTAAGGCAGAAAAATACTGCTAGCTCCTGTGGTTGGGCAGTGGAGGTACATGGTCACCCTCACAGGGTGATCAGTTAAAAAGTTGACTTTGGTTCTGTCTCTGTAAGAAGGCTGTCCAGAAATGAGGATATATTAGGGATCAAGGCAGATTTGAACTTCTTTTCACAGTGTGGTCAGAAGTTTTCTTAGAAGGGAGGTAATTTTAACTGGTCAATATGTGTCCAGATCAGCATTGTCAAAAATGGTTCTTCATCTGGGACTCACGTTAATGTCTTTCAGAGCTTCTGCAGCATACACTGTACTAAGAAACAACAGTTTAGGAATGAGAAAAATTCAGCTCAGAGGTTGTGGAGGCTGAGACATGTTCAGTCATACATGAAATGAACTGAAGGAAGAACCACAAAGATACAACATTTGATATATTTTTTTGCTTTGTTTCCTTTTTTTCTTAGCAGCCTTACTGAACATTTACAATGCATTTACACGTATTTTGCCTGTAAAATAAAATAAAGAAGATTTTTTTTTTCAATAAAGAATAGTAATGCACCATCTGAGGAGAGATTGTGAAAGGCTACCAACAGTTGACCTGATGGACAGATACTGTGTGAATGATTTGTTGAACAAAGTAGACATGAAAATCCCTTCATTTCCTCCCATATTACCTATGTATAGGAATAGCAATCTGATACAAAGGCTCTATTTTTTTGCCTATATACATGATAGTGGTAAAATTATTTGATTAGGAAAAAAAGTGAAATTTCAAGTTGCTTCTCAGTTAATAACAGAAAACTTGATTTGGAATAGAAAATTTTTCTCCGAAATTGCAGTTTATTTTTCCCTATAAGTTAGCATACCTCCCTGTTTCCATGTAATGCATTGTTATTATGTTTTCTTCTTGTTTCCAGTCTCTTAAGTCTCAAAAATGTCCAATTTGTTAGGCTTGAGTTCTCTCTATTATGATTTTCATTGATTCCTGCACGTAGTTCTTAAATTTACGAACTACTGAACAAAAGATTAGCATAGGGATTGATGAAAAATAGCATTTTTTCTTTGCTGCCACAGGTGCTATTGTGCTGCTATTGTTACAATGCAAAATAATGAGAAATCTGCTGTTGTTTGGTTTATGAACCTTTAAATATCTATTAAGAAGTGGACAGTACCTTTAGCTTCTAGTTTATAATTCATCATAAAATTTAAAAAATGATTGATCTTGATATTGGATTTTTTATGTCTTAAATTGAACTCTTAGGAAAATTGAATTTATGACACAGCTTGGTCATGCTCTGGGAAAGGTGTATAGGCACTTATCCTACTTAGAATGCTTAATAACAGAGAAGAAATCCTAAAGATGTTATTATATGTAGTTTGAAAATGATTGATTTCCACTGAAAACCAGAAAATCTGGATTTCTTTAATGTATTTATCTGTTTGATTCTGTAAATGCAACATTTTATTCCTCACACAGGTTTTGAGCTGTCACATTGTGAGGACCCTGGTGTGCCACAGTTTGGATATAAAATTAGTGACCAAGGTCATTTTGCTGGGAGTACCATAATTTATGGATGCAATCCAGGTTACACACTCCATGGAAGTAGCCTTCTAAAGTGTATGACTGGGGAAAGAAGGGCATGGGACTATCCTCTACCATCATGCATTGGTATTACACTCTTCTATTTTTTTTTTTTTGTTTCTTTACTGTTTTGGTTTTTTTTGAATGCAAGAACGAAAAAATATTCTAAGGATTGTTATATCTATGTAAAATCTGATGTGTATGACCTGATCTGATATGTGTAGAGATCTATTTACACAGGCACTTATAGTTCTCTCTGCATGTACCTCACCTAAGTCTTTCTAGGTTAAAAATAAATAGCAATTCTTAAACATTTGTGCCCATGGAAAGTCCTAATACATGCCAATCTAGTTAATGTCAGAAAATGATCAACATAAAAAGTTTTATTATAAAGACATTGTAAAATTAGTATTTTTTTACTTATATATAAATATAAATAAGCTAGAAAAATCTCTTATATTTATGTGAAATAGATTAAATAACATAATTAAGACATGAAGAGATATAAAGTTTTTTTGTATTTTTGTCGTTCCTGTTTCTTTACAATATTACTATAACTTCATAAGTTTTGCAGCTATCTACAGGCTCAGTTATTCCCATAGGAGAGTGATAAGACAAGAGTTAAATATTATTGTATCTTTCTTTTTCATCTTCATTTAGAGGAAATTGGGATTGGTAAGTAGGTGAAGCAAGGGGTGAAATGCTTATTTGTTTTTTTAATATTATGGCATATGATCAGTTTAATTGTGTAACCTGTTCAACAAAATAGTAAATGTATAAAGTGGTTGCTCAGATGATTAGCTTTAAGATCATTCCATAATGTTTTTTATTAGCTGAATGTGGAGGACGGTTTAAAGGAGAGTCATCAGGAAGAATTTTGTCTCCTGGCTATCCTTTTCCCTATGACAACAATCTGCGCTGCATGTGGGTGATTGAAGTAGACCCAGGAAATATTGTCAGGTACTGAAAATGAATCCTAAAATTTAGACTTTTTATTTTTTGGGGTTTTTTTCACTGTAATCAAATCTTACGGGCATAATAACCAAATCACTCTCTTGAGTGAAGGGAAAAAAGGGGATTATGGGTGAAAAACTTAAGATGCAAATCACAGGTTTTGGCATTTTAGGTTTGGGTTGAAACTGTTGATTTTTAAGAAGCATTATCCAAAGAAGACTGAGCTTTAAAATTGGTTATAATTTTGTGAAATGCAGGAGGCAGAAGAAATCTTTAGTGAAAGACTATATTAAAAAATACCACAAAACAACGAAACAACACAACCTGCATTTTCAAAGCTCTTTTTAGTTAATTAGTTTTGATGGGAATGTGATATATAATATTGTTTTAGAAAAACTGAAACTAAAGCTCTCTTCTGAAAAGATTGTGTATATACTTATAGTTTATTTGAATGGCTAAAGTAATATATTATTTTATGGTGGAAAAATTCAAATATTCTAAGGTTTTTTTTTCTTTCAAATTCATTTTTGTATTGGGCTGTCATGCATTCAAAGATAAATGTGTGAAACATTATAAAAATTGCCCTTTGGAGTTAAATTTTATTTGGTTGTTTTTCTGTTGCTTGTTTGGTTTTGTTGTTAAAGTTATATTTTTGAGTAATATTAAAGCTGACAATAAAATCATTATGTTCTTTCAGCCTCCAGTTTCTTGCTTTTGATACTGAGGCATCCCATGACATTCTTCGAGTTTGGGATGGTCCACCTGAGAATGAGATGTTGCTCAAAGAAATTAGTGGCTCCCTTATTCCTGAAGGCATTCACAGTACACTCAACATAGTAACTATCCAGTTTGACACAGACTTTTACATCAGTAAATCTGGATTTGCCATACAGTTTTCAAGTAAGTTGATTCATTTAATTTTTAATTTATTATAAGATGAATTCACTCACAGATAATTATCATGCTAGAAACACTTGAAATCAGTGACTACATTTCTGATGTTTTAAGGGAAAAAAGTGGCACAGACTTAAAGATTTGTTGTAAAAATATTTTTTTATCCTAAAGAAAGAAATAAACAAAAATAAAATATCATGTTCTTTGCTAGTGTTGGTTTTCAAGGGCAGCTGGGACAGTGCGAGAATGCTTATAACTATGATTAGTGTTTTTCACAAAGGAGGCGAAGTAAGCATGCTAAAATCTCCATCCTTTTCTAATCAGTAAGAGTTTCTGCTTTCAGAGATATATGTGGTGAGTTTTCATTTCTTTTGTGATTGTGTGGGATGAAAACAGGAAAGAGCTCCACAGGAACAGCAATGTCCTTCTCCCTTTTGCCTTCTAGTGCTATATCATCTTATTACAGGCAGCAGGATGACAAATCTAAACAGTTGCCTAACTGTTATTAAATCCCTTTAGACATTTTATTGCTGAAACAGAAGAAATCATTGAGCCAGGTCCATTTTGACCTTCTTTTTCATCGGGTCAGTGAAATTTATATATATTTTTTCAAGATTAGCAAAGACTAGTCTAATATAATTTTGTGTAGTGGTAGCAAGGTTTCTAACATGGGTTGACACAGAGACTCAATGTTAACACTGTTTACCTCATTGTGCTTCCTGTGCTTGGTAGCTGTATTAGCCCTTGTATTAGCCCTACTCTTATTCTTTCCATGTGTATGACAAATACATGTATGTGCATACAGTAATTTAAAGGAAGGATGAATTATGGAAATGCAAGTACAAAGTGAAAGATATTTTATTTGTAGTGACAGAGTGCTTCAGCTCCATCAGCTTATTTTTGAAGCTCTGAATAGATGTTTTAATCCTTTGGCTCCAAGGTATTTTTGCCATTTTACTACCTTCCCCTCTTTCAGACCCTGTATGAGAGATTCTCACATGTTTCCGTTATCAGACATGCTTTTATATTTAATGTTGAAGCCAGAGAGGGAGACCATTATGCACTGGACTTATTTAGGCAGTCATTAAAGCTGAGTGGAAAAATAGATGGATGCAGAATAATAATGGAGTTACAAGGAAAAATGGATAGTACATGGGAGTAAAGTTACAAAACAGCTACTGATGCATTTGCATTGATTTATGTGAAAAAAGGGTTTAGAAATTTATCTGATAGGCTTTTTATTTGTTTCTCCATGCTGTTGCAGTCTGTTGAGTTCTAATGACGCTAAAGAAACTGAGAAGTTTTACTGCCTCAGCATTGCTCTTTGTCTTTAGTCCAGATTCTCAAAATCAGAGTGTCCTTCTCAAACTGTTGATGTGGCATGGTTTGGGTGTATATTCTCGGTAGAAAAACAGAGGATTTTTGTTTTGTTTTGTTTTTTTCCCTAAGTAAATATTTTAAAGTAATGTGCAAATATCTACAGAACCTGAATAACACTATTGCTCTATGGACATATTATTTCACTAACAAATAGAGAAAAATATTTGAGGAGATGGGGAAATGAGAAGGACAATTCTTTGCAACTTTGTTCCAAGTATTCATATACTTTCTTTGAGTACATAATATTGTCTGAGTAAAACAGATGGTGTCTTTATACTCTAGCTACATTGTAATTAACCAACAGAAAGCTCACACAAGGGAGGTATCTGCTTTTACTTCCCTCTTGCTATTTCATGAAGACAATTTAACTGGATTATTGGCCCTTTTACCTCAAGAGGAATGTTATTCAATGACAGCAGATATTTTATGTTCAAACTCATTTAAGAGTTTGAATGCTTTATTTTCTTCTCTATTATGTTCTTACCCTTTAAAGAAAAATGTGTTTCCAAAAATGGGTTAAGCCTTTCTATTAGTTCCTTACAGTTTTTTATTTCTTTTTATCAATTGTTCTTACACAATTTTGCATCTGTCATTTAATGAGCAAAAATTATCACCACTGATAATGTGGTATAATTTATATTTGACTCCTCTATAAGCCATCCAATGTTATCAGAAAAACAATTTTTGTCTGGAGATACAAAAGGCAGGTGAGATAGCATTCTTCACCAAATTAAAGGGTGGATGCAAAAACCTAAAGATAAAATGTTATATAAAAAGTAGAAAGAAAATTATATTTAATTAGTATTATGTATTACAGCAGGCAATATTAGAATTGTTTCTTTCTAGGGCTGCCCAAAGCAATCCTTTAAAAGTCCTGGAAGTTGTTATTATTTTTTAAAATTTAGAGGATCCAAAGGGAAAAAAAATCACAATGAGATTTTTCTTGCCCATTATGTTAATTAGTCTATTTTTTTTTTCTTTTTGTCAACTTGCCTTTTTGTGGAGGAAATAAACCCCAAAAGTTTATTTTTATCTGCAAAAGTAGAACTATTTTGACGGTTTAAACATTCACAATCTCTTTCTGTAATAAAATAATCACAGAATCATTGAATGGCCTGGGTTGGAAGGGACCTTAAAGACCACCCAGTTCCAACCCTCCAACCCTCTTGCCATGGGCAGGGACACCTTTCCCCAGAGCAGGTTTCCCTGAGCTCCATCCAGCCTGGCCCGTTGAACACTGCCAGTTGTGGGTCACCCCCAGCTTCTCTGGGCAGCCTGTTCCAGTGCCTCACCATGCTCATAGTAAAGAATTTCTTCCTCATATGTAATGTAAACCTACTCTGTTCAGTTTGACCCTTGTCCTGCCACTCCATGCCCTGGTCAAAAATCTCTCTCTGTGTTTCATGTAGGCTTCCTTCATGTACTGGAAGTCCACAACTAGGACTCCTTGTAGCCTTCTCTTTTCCAAACAGAGCAATCCCAGTTCTCTCAGCCTTTCCTCGCAGGGGAGGTGTCTTATCTCTCTAATCATCTTGGTGGACTCACTCCAATAGGCTCATGCCCTGTCTGTGCTGGGGACTAGGAAGCTGGATGCAATACTCCAGCTGGGGTCTCACAAGGTCAGAGTAGAGGGGTAAGAAGTTATTTCTTTTATGCTGAACTAAGGAATGCTGGAGATTTTTTTTATGGTTGACAAGTATAAATTTCTAATTTAACAAAATTGTGCATTACTCTCAGAGGAAGAAATAAAAATGGTGAATTTCAGATGAAATAAGGGAACTCAGCCTGATTGTTCTTCTCTACTTTCCACCAGTTATCCAGGGCTAGTGAAAGTATACAGCTTCTTTTATACATCTAATGTAAACAAAGAAATTAATGACTTCACATCATCACTAGGCATAGCAGAATTTTGGTCTAATATTTCTTTTATGTGTCTTTATGTCTTTCAATTTTGTATTGGACCTCTGCAAATTACCATAACAGTATCTCTTAATTAAACATTACAGCTTTTCAGTTTCTGCAGTTTTCTTTGAGACTTCAATGAAGTAACATGATAGAAAGCAGAGCCCACAAATCCTGAAAATCAAAGTAGCAAAAGACGTATAACAAAGCAGAATATTTCAAAAACTTTGTATATATGTGTAAAAGGAAAATAAGAAACTCTGGTGATTCAACAGTAAGACAAAAATATGAGGATTTTGGAACATGTATAAATGGCATGTGAATGCCTATGTAGCTATAGAACAAATGCCAGTGGTCTAACCTTAAAAAATTGTGAAAAGTTGACAACAGGCCAAAAGCAATATGCAAACAGGAAATGCCTGTTACAGTATATTTTCTCTCAGCTGAAAGAGACAGAACATGGGGAGTCCAGTACATACTGGAAAAACACCAATTAAATCAGCAGTAATTTTTTTTTTTGAACGGTGAGTTCTGCACAAAATAGAAAATTAAACCTTCAAGACAAGTGAAGAGAAAGTGAAGGGAACAATCATGTCCTTGCCAAAGACATGAGCTGTATTTCTCAGGGTCAGAGCAAAATATGAGGCACAGTGAAACATTTTCATCTGTTGATATCACTTCATGTCACCAAGATTAAAGTAGTAGCTGTGAAAAAAGACAGAGAACTGAAAGGAGAGTAATAACACTAAAATGTAAAACATTTGCTGATAACAATTGTGTGCATATTTAAAATAATATTTTTAATCACTTTAATATTTCTGAAGTGTGTAATATTAGATCAGATCCCAATGAAATTAATCAAATCCTTTCCACAGATTTCAATGGCCTTTGATTCTGGTATTACAGGAAAGTTTTCTCTCTGCTAACTTTAACATTTCGGGTGCCATTTAGCTTTCATGCAGAAAGGAAGGATCTGTATTCATCTTTAGTAGGCCATTATTTCACCACTGATAGCTGCACTACTGAATCACTTAGCATTACAGAATACATTCTGCTCAGATCTCAGAGTGCAGTCACATTTCTGACTAATTAAGCAGCACACAGGATAGAGCATTTTTGAGTATTATAATGCAGTCAGTGCAGAACTAAACTGTAAATATTTTTTGAGTTTTAGAAGGGTTTTGTAAATAGATGCTCTAGCAGTATCTCTTATATAACAGGATATGCCTTAAAATGCTTGGATTTACTGTCAAATTGCAGCTAGCTGCTCCTTCTTATTTTAACACTGGATGTGCCCTTTGGAGTACTTACCTCTATATACTACAGAAAAAGCCTAGAACCCTTGAGGCAGGTACCTGCTTGCATGACTGTCTGACAATATTAATTTCCAGTCTAGAATTATAATGCATCATATTGGTTGCATTGATTACTGTGATGATTAAATGCTTGCAAGTCAACTTTCTATATTTATGATTTATAACCACAGTGTCTTCTGAATGTTTTGTGTTCAATTTTTTTCTTTTATTTCTTTTTTCTGTTATTGTTTTTGGTTGTTTTCATTGTTGTCTTGTTTTCTGGTGTGATTTCTTTTGTTCAAAGACAGACCTATTAGCCACATTCATATGTAGGAAGATTCTTTTGATGATGAACACCTTCCTGTAGTTCTATTTTTTTTTTCTTTTCTTCAGTTTTCGAGTAACAAAGATCTCTACTTCTGATATATTTACCCTGAAGGGGATTTGCAAATGCATATGGGGAATTTTACAGGTTTCTTTCTCAGAATGCTGTTTCCTACCACTGCTGGTATAGGGATCACTTCCTGATATAACTTTTTCATTTTTTCTGAAGTCACTAACATAGGGTTTATTTTTCCTTGTGTCTATTCCATAGCAGAAAGAAATTTTAATCTAAAATATTTTCACACTCTGGTTTGCTGATTTCTTTCAACTTTGAGCAGAATCCTTTGGATTTATAGATTCCAGGAGCACTACTTTCCTATCAGAAATATCTGTGGATGTCCACACTTGTAAATTTAGCTCAGTAGATTTCTTTTAGGTTTGTAGGAGGTGGTATTGGTGTACATTTTCTTGTTTAGTTTCGGGATTTTTTTTGTTTGATTTTGGGGGTGGGTTTGCTTTGTTTTTAGCATCAAGAGGCTTAAAAAGAAAGAAACCATTTATTAGATTTGTTTCCTTCTATTGGCTGTTACCTTCCTTTTAAGAAGTAGATATTAGTAAAAGGAGTGATCATTTATGTCTTTCAATGACACAAATTTCATTCCTGTCACAAGTTTGTAAATGGCAATAACTTAGTAGCTGTCATCTCTCACTTCAGTAGCATAGATGGTACGTGCATTTATGCAGGCAAATACTATGAGTCAATGCTTACCTGTAAAATGCCTTGGTAATGACTTGTAGCTAGAGAGACCTGGATTTATAGTATTAATAAGTGAAAGCTGAAAGGAAATATAAAAAGAATTTGGTGACTTATAATTACATTATAAATATTTTTAACATTATAAATAAACAAGTCCTCCTCTCCACCATGTCACCAGAAAAGTAACTTCTTTTAATTATATTTGAGATTAAAATTCCTGATTTTTAAACCCCATGCATTATAGTTTGTCCAAACCTTTTTGACTTGTATGAATAGAAAGTCTACTCACCTGTCCTAAATTTACATATGTAAAGTTGACTTTGTCTGACTTGTGACATAGCATTTCAGAGAGATCAAGCTGATAGGGTTCCAAATTTCAAATGTTGTGTGTCTCAGACTTATATTTTAATTTCATATTTCAATTTTATATGTGGGAGAGGTATTCTTTGAATCTGAAAAATCTGATGTTATCTTTTCTGTTAAATAATAATAAAATTGAACACTCTGCTTTAAGCTTCTTGGATAAATGTTCAGTTCCAATAGGTTACTTTAATTGCAGAAGAAGTCCATTATAAATATTTATAAAATAATATATTTATATATATTTTAAATAATATAAATATTATTTAAAATAATAGTTTTATTGCAAAACTATACTTCCAAATTTACTTTGCTGTATACACAATTATTGGTTCTTAATATTATATTATTGATTCTTAATATTAATATTATTATAGTATTGGTTCTTAATATTATTATTATAATATTGGTTCTTAATATTATTATTATAAATAAAATTACTTTTCTGTTTCAGAAAAGGTTCTCTAACTTCCATATATTTTTCTCCTTTGGTCAATCCAATCTCTCATTGAAATCTAAGTCAGCTATTGAGCACCAGACAGCAAAATATTTATGTAATAATACAACTCCTTGAAATTATTTCAACTAAGACACTTTGAAGATTTAATTAATAGCATGTATTTTATTTTCTGTTCTGTATTAGTCACTAAAAATTTGTCAAATTGTCAACAGAAAAGCATTACAATTTGGTCTATATCCACATACACAAGTGTATGATTTTATTCAAAGTATCAAATCATAGAATGAGGATATGAGGAAGACTGGTGATCAAATAACCTGTGCTTTTAATATAGTTTGCCTCTTTGGGGCCAAAATTATGTGACTCCATCGATTGGATAAGGAGTATAATCCCAATTAAGCTTTCCTTCCTTTCTATTTCCTTTGCTACCAATAAGTGGACAAAACTGCATGAGACCAAGACTTAATCATGTTTTGTCTTCTGCATACAAAGAAATATAATCCAGACCCCTTGTCTTGTGAAAAATTCACCATGACAATTAGTCTCTGCATTCATATGCTACATTGATTACTCATCAGTCCATATTTGCAATCTTATATAGAATATCAAGCAAAATACTGTGGGACTGATGAATCCATCATTTGAGGCTTATGTGATTTATTTGTACAAAACCATGCACAGGTGACAGGTTGCACGTCTTTAAAGGTACATGGAGTTCATTTTCTTGCAATAACTTCTGTACCTAGGAGAACAATATATTGAGCTGTTTTTACAGAATTCTCCAAAATGGTGTCTTGCTAAACATTTGATATAAAAGACAGAAGAAAACTGTGGAATTGACATTCAATAGCATGACTGGGGAAGCCATTTTCCAGTGGGAGATAAATTGGATGCTATAGTTAATTTGTTCTCTGTTGTCACTGAGCAATTTTGTTTTTCATTCATTCTAGTTAATGTTACTTTGGAGATAGATATTCTGTTCATAATTTTCAGTATCATTAGTTTCCTTTGTTTATCATTCATGTGCCATCCTTTATAGATACATGCACATGCATGCATGTGATGGGATCTTTCCTGCAAGTACAGGTACATCTTCAGGACTCTTACCTTTTTTCTACATTCAGATTGCAGTAGAGTTCACAAATGTACAGGAGGGACAACTATTTTGAGACTTATCTTCTGTTTCTCCAAGGTCTTAGTCTCTTCTCATTTGAACATCTCTCCTTTTTAAGTCAATGAGTGTAAGTGAAGTGCATATTCTATTGTATACAATCCATATCAAAGGAAAGGAAAGTGTCTTGGAGGTTTTATTCCAAGCTTGTAATTGACTGAACATCACAGAAATGCATCTAGAGAGAAGTAATATTTTGAGAGAATGGCATGCCTATATATATATATGCATAATCATTAATGTTGGAAAAGACTTCTGAGATCATCAAGTCCAACCATCACGGTAGCACAAACACCTGCCATAGTGGAGTTGACTTCAAGTGTGTCAGTTTATTGTCTGTTCCTACTTTCCCTCTTACCCCATTTCTGCCCAAGGATACCCATTTTGTAACATAGTAATATAAAAGAGAGAGATTTTTGCTTCTATTGTTTTTGTCAAGGAAATGATAATTTTTCTTCACAGCATTCCAGTAAACTGCCTGATCTCATAACTGACAGATAGAGAAAAGACTCTTGACTGATGATTGCTTGTCTTTCTGTCTTATGTGTATTAATGTGGAAAAAATTGAAAAATTATTTGTGGACTGGTGTCTTCATTTAGAGGCTGGACATACTCTGACATGCAGTCTGAGATACAATTCATTTGCAGAGATGAATTTTAAAATCTTGCTAAATATATAAACATAGAATCTTTATTCTTATTAATATTCCATTGTTGTTTTGATAAAATGTAATATGTACAATACTAAAGAAAACAGAAGCTATTCTTTGACAGTGTTCTTTAAATTTTTCAAGTGATTATAGTATAATACTTCCTTCAACAGAAAAAAATTATTGCCTTTGCAAAGAACAGGGTAATTACATTCAAGTGTATGGACAGAATATTACCAAATGATGAGGCAAATTCTGCATCAATGTCAAACTTATCAATTATAGTACACCCTCCCCACCACCCCCCCAACCCAACCCAAGCAAACAAATAAAAAGAATGTTTGGAAAAATTTTACAAAAATAAAACATTCAGACAGATTAAAGATTTGACCTTATCTTTAGGAACTATCAAAATATTCTCGGTGTTTTGAAACTATAAATCTAAAATGCAAATATAAAATTTATGAAACTAAAAGGCAAAATAAAAAATTTAACTTTTAACATAGGAACAATCTCCCCCTCTCTTCAGAAGATTTCAGTTAAAGGACAAGGCAAACCAGAAGTGCTGTTCTCTCCTATACAACCATATCCTGAACAGTTGCAACAAAGCAGGTTGCACACTATTCTGCAGACCACCAAATGAAACTCTCACATTTTACCTCAAATCATCTGAAAAATCTTTTTAATAGAAATGTTGTTAAGAACTGAATTACTATTAATAAGATTTTTCACTGCCTGAGCAGCCCTTGTGTGTGGCCCGAGGTTCTCATAATTTCTTCTTTTTGAGCAGCTTTTTCTATTTCACTGTATTCACATGTATACATAAAGGAATATGCACTCTGATATAATATAAAAATCTTAAAAGAACCAAAATGTTCCAAAAAACCCCAAGCCGTAAACACACAATCTAAATGAAATTAGGATTTTCAAAACCGTTTCCAGCTGGAATGCATTGCCAGCATGATTAGATATTGACACAGTATCCATTTTCTATTGAGTTTCAGAAATTATCTGAAGCCATATGTCAATTTATTTATTTGGGCCTGAGTTTCATACTCATTACCAAAGCTCTGAGCAAATACTTAAAAAATAATACCTGTTCCAAGCTGGAGAGTTCATATTATTGGAAAAAAAAGATTATTACTTATGTACTGGAGATAAAATAACTCTTAAGGTTTCCAATAAGACACACTAAGAGAAATGTAGTGCTTTGGATGGTTTTACCACTAGTATAAATTGAAAAAACAAAAACAAAGAGAAAAAGTAAAATTATCTCATTAAACCAATGTCATTTATCTGCCTAAGAACTACAATGTAGTTCCTAGGGAGATAAATCTAGTAATACAATCCATAACCTATCCTTTCTGATAACCTATCTCTAATCCTATCTGATAGTAAAATCAGATAAAGAGCCTTAAGAAAAATCTTCATGTCCATTGTTGCCCTCCTCCCCCATTTACCATCCCCACCCACACCCCCCAAAAAGAGGCTATACCAGGTTAGAGTGTAAACAAGAGTTTTAAAACAAGTTTAGTTGATGTCTGAGTTGGGGTCAAGCTGGTGAGGAATCTTGTTCTGACTGTTGGTTGTGGAGTGTGTGGCCATGAAGGAGCCTTAGCCCAAGCTTTGGTTGTGCAAGTGTGACTGCCAGAGTTGGTCCAAGAGTGGTTGGATGGGGAAGTTTCCTCAGCACAGAGACCTGCCTATACAACCTAGAAAACCTGGTTATGCAGGATGTTAAACTTCTTCATTGAAGGGATGTGTTGTCCAAAATAAAATTCTGGTTCTTTGATTTATTCCTAATATTTTCCCATTTTAATCTTCAAACAATAACTGACAAACTTGGATAGAGTCGATGAAGTCATGCAAAATCAACAAATGGAGTCTGTGGTTAGAATTTACTTAAGAATTACAATGACCGTGCTTCTAAATATCTGTTAGATCTACAGCAGAAAGGAGAGTTAAAAATAGATTAAAGAAATGCTATCAGCAATGCTTCTGTTAGTAGAAGACCATGAAAATGCTGTAGGTAATTTGTTCTTTCTTTTTCAGGAAAATTTATATAGAAGGTTGGATTTAAAATAGCAAATACCAGGCTTACCTGGTTCTCAAACAGCATTAGAGATTCGGGGAGACTGCAGTGTCCATATGGGCAAAGGTTTTATGTGGGTCCTGAGACAGCTTGAATTTTGAAGGTGCTTTCAGGTTTGGTTCAGGCTGATGTGTGTTTGAAAGACCAGCAATACTAGAAAGACTTTATTTAAAGTGATAGGAGTTTAGAAGAATATGTTGGTTTAAATAAGTTTATAATAATATTTTAAACATGATTTGTGTTATAAGGGCCCTGAAATTTGGAAGGCTTGAAGCTACTGACATGACTGTGGGCTCTGGGGAAAGAAAAAAAAATTAAAGGGGAAAAATGAAATTTTTTTTTTCCTTAATTTCTTCAGCTTTGCAATTCAGACTCTTTAATTATATTTGACTTGGCATGCATTAGGACATCAAATTTACAAATCACTGTTAACACCAAGAAATCTCAAGACATTTATTATATTGTTTCCAGCATCAGTGGAGTCTCTTACAGCCTTGTCCAACTTTTAATGCGATGTTTCAAGGTATCTTTCCTCCATGAAATTAGAGCTGTCCTTTTAGAACATTTCAGCCACCTGTTAAATTGCCTGGACTTATGAACTATCAGAAACTTTTTGAACCTGGTAGTAACTTACGGCTTTTGAAGCAGGAATAATCAATTAAGAATATTTAATTATCTGATTTATGGATTAAATATATTTTTCCTTATTATTGAAAAGATGTATCAAAACCTTTTTATACCCCACATAAAGGACACTTTTAGAAAGATCTGTGTTTACATCTTTTCTGGGTATGATTGAGTGCTGGTTTAGTGGTTTCTGTGGCTCTGTAGGAGCATTTGCACAGTATTGTACAGCTCATAAAGAGATTATTTAGGATCATCTCCCTCATCTCTACTGCTCAAAACACATGAATCTGTTTATATAAATGCTCTTAGGAAAAATTCAAACAAGTTTTGGGTGGAAGGGAAATTAATTTTTTGCATAGCTTGGCTGCCAAGATTCTAAACAAGATTCTGCCTCACTTTTTTCAAGTCACCTAGCAGGAGCTGTGTAAGATAAACAACTTTCCAGAGTAAATACTTCTGCCTCTGCAATGGCATTTGTTTTCTGGAGGATTGTTGATCTCATATTCAAAGTCTAAATTAGAAAATATGGTTATATGACTATCTGAGATATTAAGTCTCACTTGTGGGTCCTTCAGTAATTTCTGTGTTAGCACATCACACAGGAGAACTAAGAGGAGCTGATGCACGGATTGAAACAGCTGGTAATGAACCACTGCTGGCAACACTGTTTAGAGATATTCTTAGTTCAGAGTCGATCTAGCGTAGTTCAGTAGTGTATCTTCAAATTTAGCTTCATCCAAATGAAAACAATTCATCTGCTCCAAAACCATGACCCACTGCAAACCAAAACACAATCTGGAGTTTTATTTTACAAACATGCTCAGCTCAGAAGTGTGTAATAATGTTGTTGAAACACTTTCTGTCACTCTGACCGTGTAGAGAGACACACAAGCTCTGTGTATCTCATGTGTTCACTAATCTCTCACTCACTGAGCAGTCTGAGCATGAGCTGTGTTCATCCCCATCCTGAGACTAAGAATTGTCTCTTAGTTCTTTATCTAGCCCAAATTGTTTGACTGATTGCATGTGATTACTCTGAACTAGCAGTGCCAAGATAAAAAATAAAATAGGTTTCTGCATTTTTCTCTCTTCATTAAAGAAAAAAGGCTCTCAGATGATCGCTCACAGGTTTGTGCAACACACAGAGTCACTCTTGCACCTGTTATGCTGCATATATTAGGTAATAGACACATCTGAGGTTTGTCCATTTCCCATAAAAATGTTTTTATAGGAATTTAATGGATAACATTCACAAATCACAGCTTGCTAGTTATTCAAGACAATATTTCCTACTCTGAGTTTCCAATTATTGCAATAGAATAAAACATGAAGTATTCTTTTCTTACTTTATCAACTCTAATACATCACAAAGAACTTTAATGCTTATACATGAACTTATGGGTAACTGTGATAGCCCAATCTTTATTTTGCAGAAAGGTGTCAAGATTGCATTGCAGGTAATCAGGCATATGTAAAGGTATTATTCCCAGAATTTTTGCTTACTCCACAAATTTTCATGGGGAATTATGTGATCACTTCAGTGATTGAGGTGCCTGAATATATAAAAGGAAAAAAATCCCCCTTCTTGTACTGGAATATACAGTTCATAAACAGTATTGACACATTCAAGAGAGAGAAAAAAAAAAGGTTGAAGATAGGTAATGAAAAGAAATATTAAAAAAAAAAAACAGATTAAAGAGGCAAAAAGAGTTGAGAATGGAGGACAGAACACACAGATAACCTCTCTGAAATAAAAACCCTTAAACATACACAACTTTTAACTGTAGTAATGATGAGCTAGAGTCAGGCACATGAAAAAACCCTTATGGCTACAGCAGACATGACAGAAAGCTGTGATTAAGAAATTCAGTTTGAATATATGGGGAATACACGTTATCTCTCAAATGCATTAATTCTATAATTGCAAACAGTATCGAGATATTCTTTCTCCAGTCTCCTTCTTGCATGGCTATTTTTTAATTTTTCCCTCAAAAAAAAAGATATTTATGTTTGAGGATTCTTATTCTGACAAATTTATTTATAAAAAAAAATCCACCTCCTCTTTGAGGTAAATAGATGACAATAAGCAAGTAAAAATGGAATTTACCAACAGATTTAATATTAAAATAGAGACAACACATTTAATATAGATTATTAATACATCATTTCTGTCTAAATTGAAAAAAATAATGTATTTCCTTCTGTTCCAGTGGATGAGAACATTAAGTATCAATCTTAAGTAAAAGTTTCTCCCTTATGATACTGATTGTAGAGGGAATCTGGGGAACAAGCTTATTAATATGACACCAAACTTTTGCATGACCAAAATTAAATTAAATTAATCCCAGTCCCAGTTAAGCAAGTTGATTTAGACATGTGCTTACAAAGCAAGATATGTGGTGTTCAGAAATAATATGAAGGAATAATTTATTTATGTTCCAATCTCCATGTAGTTGTGGAACTCTGGATACCTTCTCTTCGTTTATTCTCCTTAAAATGAATTAGAGAGGGAAAAAAAAAAAAGAAAAGTAAGGAAAAATAATTTCCTAAAAGTAATTTTTAGGAAATCTGTAATGCCCACTTATTTCCACACAAAGTATGATGACATGCAAGAAAATCAAATAAACAAGCCAACATGATTATGCATATGTATGTATATATATATACATACAAATATATGTATATATATGTATGTATTTATGTATGTATGTATGTATGTATGTATGTAGATAAATACCATAAATTATGGTCAAAATTTATATATATAATTATATATATATAATTATGGTCAAAATTATATATATATATAATTCTACCATAATTTATATACATAAACCTTTACCACAATTTAAAATTACCATCAAAGTAAAATAACAGCTGAAATTTTCGTATCTAAATCTCTCAGTTCCAGTTGTTGAAATGCTCCATGGAGGTAGGTGTATAGGTTGAAATAGCGGTGAAAGACACAAAGTTTTTGCTTTCAAATAAAAAATAAGTAGATTTTTATATAGATAGAAATTAAACATTTAGAGAAAAATGTGTTTCAAAAACTTGTATATATATTTGAATTGTCCAGTGTGCATGAGGCTGAGGCTATTTCCTATTTTTACCCTACCACATCTCCAAAGTCTGTTTGAAAAAATGTACTAAGTGCTCCAAGTTAGTAGCTTTATAGCTTTACAGTGTGCTTTCACTAAGAACTCATCACTGTTTTATTATCCTGATGATGATATTTAGGATAATGTCGTGCAACTACATGAATAAATAAATCACATATCATGTAACAGCTGTATTATGAAGGTTTTTTCCTCTCTTCCTTTAGGTAGCACTTTAGGGAGAAGAGAGAAGCAAAATTTCCCACAGATTTTAGGCAAATCTAGCCTAATAAATGATTATTTATTTATGATAAATCAAAGTATATTCAGTACTTTTAATGGCATGATGCATTCTTTCCCTTTCTTACATTCTGTTCATTCAGAATAAATTTTTTATCAGCCTGTTGAGATCTGATCTGTCAAACCAGTTCATAAACCCTTCAGTTAGATTTTCTGCTTTTAATAGAGCCTTTCAAACTGCTGAACAAACTCAGAAAAAAATGAGAATTAGACTTCCAGAAATCATCTACTTAAAATTCTAAAACCCAGATGATGACATAGTGGGAGCGGAGAAGCTCTCTTTTGCATTCTAGTGTTCCAGTGCAGAAAACAGTCTTAAAGCAATGGTTTTATTTTTAAATTAGATCTGTGTGTATTAAGTGTGAATTAGAAAAGTTTCAAAATATTCATGGAATAGTTAAAGTTGGAAACTACCTCTGAAGACCTCTAGTCCAATTCCTTGGTCACAAAACAGTCAAACAGATAACAACCACTCTGTAAAAAAAAAAAAAAAAAAAAAAAACATAAAGAATTGATCACACTTGAAGTGAAACAGTGTTTTCCTTTATACATCTGGAGTTTTGCTCATTGCATCTTCTGATTGCTATCTTTGTGCTTTTGCTGCACACATGCTTCCTAGAAGGGCTTTTGTCTTCTCTATTCCTTTTCCATAAAGCTGCTTTCTAGTGAATTCTTCCTTGGGATTCATTTGTCCCAGATGAATTTCCTTTTTAGAACCTCCTGAAGTTTTTCTCAGGCTTTTTCTCCAGCCTACTGAGACCTCCCTAAATATCATCCCTGCACTAGAGCATATCTACTGATCAGCCAGTGTCTGTACACTTGCCAAAAGCCACCTTTGTCTCATTGTCCCCATCTTTAATGAATATTGAAGTCAACAACCACCCCTGAGGGACACTGCTGCTAAACAGCTCCTGCCTGGGTTTTGGATCATGGACCCTCTTTGAACCTGGCACACCAACCTGTTTTCCATCCATTTCATACTCCACTTATCCAATCCATGCTTCATGAATTTGGCTGCAAAGCCAAAAGTCCAGGAGGTGTGTTGAGCAAGCGTGCAAGCATGCCAGATGACTGCTATACAAGGCAAATAAGGGTAAGGTGATAGGTTTGGGGCACAGATCTCATCTTATAAAAGTAATTTGCATAAATATTAGTTAGTGATTAAAATACCCAAAGAGATTGTATCAGAAATTCCTATGTGGCCACTTCGTGTCTTTTTCAGCCATATCCAATTTTTTTTCAGAATGATGCAATCTAGTAAGAGCAATATGATGAACAGACAGTAACAAGTTTCATGCCAACATTGTCTCTTTGGTCCCTCAAGACTGATTGCAAATTCTGAGTGAGAGTCAGCCCCCATTCTTCTGGAATTGCATGTTTTAGATAAAGCAGAGAACTGTTTTTCTTTTTAATGGCAAAATTCAAGGCAGATGATATTAAAGTGGGCAGAACACAGTAAATTTAGTAATCTCATATCTTAGAGATATGAGATTTTTTCTAAGTTTAAACCCAGGAACATATTTAAAGATACAAACAAGTAGTCATGATAGTGTCTAAAGCAGAATTTTTTTTTAAATTGCATGACAATATTAAAAAGTAAAACTGTATTTAATTTATTATGAAACATTTAAAATAAATATATATTTAATAGTTGAGGACTAAGAAGGAAAATTTTCCCCTTCTATTCATGCTTGATTTTTTGAGAGAATTTATTTGTGTGGATTTTTTCCCTATAGTCAGTACTTCCTAGGTTTAAAAACAACTCCATAAAAATCCCAATTTTTATACAGCTATAACTCTATTGCACCAATTACATTTTTATTAAGTATGTCTCAGAAAGGAACGTCCTTGGAGAGGTTTTTTTTGGTTTTGGTTTTTTTTTTTTGTTTTTTTTAAGATAAATACAGTTAAGACCAAAATTTGCTCTTCAAGAACATTGAAAATACAAAAGCCAGACACATTTTGGATGAATAGATTGCTGTCTGCTGGTATTACCTTCCCAGAAAGAGGGCATCTGAATTAAATCTCAGTACTGCCACTTTGTGTTTATGTTACACAGATTGCTGAGCTCAGTGGGACTAGTTCCACAGGCAAGTCTGACATTTGCTATTTATTTGTAATACATATAACATGTTTCTGTTCCTTAATGTTAGTAAGAAATAATATTTACTTGAATAAATATTGATGTACTTACTTTTTGCTAAAGCTTACATTTTAGTTTTAGTGCATATTTTATTATGTTGATGAAGAGGAAAATTTCTTTAAATTTTTTTATACTTTTTTGTAATTGTTGTGATTGTACTTTATCTTAATAATAATCCATACTGATGTATAATATATAGCTTTACATTGTCTCAGAGTAAATCCATGTGTATTTTTTGTAATGATTTCTTTATTATTACTACAGAAGTCTTGTGTTGTAGATATGTCCTATGCAAGGGTATAGATATGAGTGATCAATAAAATTCTCTTCCAAGGTCACAGCTGAATGTTACATCATAGATACATTTATGAACTACAGAATTATGGAGAACTGAAGATGTATGCAAGCATACCTTAATTGGAAAACCTGAAGTCCTTAATCTGCTTTTAATTCTATTCATATTAAAAATTGCTCTAAGTTAAAAGTACTAAATGTCCAGGGTAATTGGAAATCTCCTCCTTTCCTTTCTGCATGCTGCAGTGCTTCACAGAATTAAAAAATAACTACAAGAAAAATTAGGCACTTTTAATAACTAAAGGAGATAGAAAAAATTAATAATATAAAAGCAGCAGATTTTTTGATGATTTCTCAGCAATTTTAAGTGATTAAGAAAATTTTGAATTTGCAGAGCTTCCTGATTAGAAAAATGTTACAAAATGGAATTTTATTTTTCTTTAAAAAATGTATTTATATTTTTCACTATGTTGCTAGGTTCTGTAGCAACTGCCTGTCGTGATCCTGGTGTCCCCATGAATGGAACTAGAAATGGTGATGGAAGAGAACCTGGAGACACTGTAATTTTTCAGTGTGACCCTGGCTATGAACTTCAAGGAGATGAGAAAATAACCTGCATCCAGGTAGAAAACCGGTACTTCTGGCAGCCAAACCCACCAGTCTGTATAGGTATGCAGAAAAAAAATTAAATAATGTTTTCTTAAAAATAGAAATCGTTATGTAATGAATTACACTGTTCTAGGAACTTGTTTAAAGAAAATGCACGTACTGCACATCTTAAAAATGATTTTACATCAACCTCTGATAGTCATAACCAAAACCTTTCCTCTGTACTTGTTAGTATAATAGTTCTCATGCTCTCCCTCTCAGGGCCATCTCATTTATAATTTGATGATCTGGGACAGAGAAAACCAGTCAGTGTCAGTGACTATTATCCTTGGTAGTGTATTCTTGGACAAACATTGCGGGGAGGAATTCGCCAGAGATTACAACTGCAAGGAGCTCTGCAAAGCTTTCAAACACTCTCCTTCATTTAACAAACTTATCTTGACCTTAGCTGTAACAAATGAAATCTGCATTCTATTTGCATATCCTCTGTATGCACACTGTCTACCCTGTTCATGCATACCTGCAGACAGGTGTTTGCAAACACTACAGTACTGACTTGGTGTTTTGGTTATTCTACTTAAGGTGTTAAAGTATTATTTTCTCTGTTCTTACTCTCCTTACTATGCCTTCCTGAGTCATTTGAGCTTATGGGCTTGAAGACAAGAACTGTCTAGACTATTTTCTGTAAGACTGCAGTAAAGAAACATTTTATTGCTCATCTCTTATACTTCTTAGATGTGAAAATATGCATTTTGTAGTAATGGTGACTGAACATCCGTAAATATCTAAGTGAACAAGTAAAAGGAATTCTAGGGCTCTGGGCCCTAAAGTTAAAATATTTTTCTCTCATGTTGGCCTTACTTGATATTGCTGTTTTTAAAATATATATCTCAACTGAAAAATAATTACCCTATTATAAAGCAATACTAACAGTTTTAATCACTATCAATAGTGAGTTGATGATATTACAAAATAGATTAAATGTAGGTGTAGGTGCTCAACTGACATTCTGTCTGTAGCACATATTAAATATGCATACACTTGATTTTAGCTGCAAGAATCCATTTAATTAATACTGGTAAGTTCCACACTTCATGCAAAACACCTACTGTACACAGAGCAGCAAGAATGCTTATTATGATGATTTATTTGTCCAAATGTCAAGCATGAAGTTATTCTCCATTGATTTCCTATAATGATACATTCTCAGAGAATATGAACTGCTAATAGACTAGAGTGTGCAAACCTTGTCTTGGAGCTAAGTGATTTCAAAACTGTGTTGTAGCTCAGTACTCCCTGAAGTTCATTGATTTTTTTTTTCTCATAACTTGTACTATATTCATTAATGTTGCTTCCATCCCTGGAAATCCAAACTGTGCAACACTTACCCCACAAATAACTTCAACATCATCATCATTTATCAAAGTTAAAAAAACCCCCATAATTTTGATGAAAGAATAAGAGGCAGGAATAATTCTGAAGGTGTATAGTTGTACCATGTTCTAGATCTATTTTACTGGTTCTTTACACACCTAAGTGTCTTTTCAGACCTCTTAATTATTAATGCTCAAAATGAGGGAAATGTTGGTTTTAATTGTTCTTACCTGTGGGAGTGCCTTGTTTTTTTTAATTCCCTTAGTCTTGCCTCACAAAATTTTAAGAACATCTTCCTTTCTAAGGTACTAGCAATGGGACAATAACAAAGAGTTAAATAATGATTCATGTATTTGAATGAAAGATAGTAATTAAAAATTCTTCTACACTGAAGGTATTCTGAGAAACTATAAATCTGAGAGCAGTTTTCTGCCAAAAGACAGTCCTTTGGTTTGTGTCTGTGCTGCAAAAAATAGCTCCATGTTTTCCATTTCAAAGTTTTCTGGATCCAATCCTGCATATATACCAGAATCTTAAGTGACTGTATTTGCTTATTTTTCTCAGAGATTACATTAAAAATTCTGTTATGCAAAAACAGATTTTAGGATTCAGGTTAACTCTGCATTTAGGGGTACTATAAACTGTCTCCCAAGGTTTCAGACTTTCTTCAGAAATTCATAGGTCAATATTTTTTCCTTGTGGCTCGATTTTGTTTGTTTCTATTGTTTTGTTTCAGGCAAGGTCTTGTTTTTCATATTTATATCTATAAAAATGTTTTATTGTAAAAACTTAATTCCAATGGTACTTTCCATTCAAAATCAAATAATGCAATGATTCTGTATTTCATATGTTGGGATTTTTTTTTTAAAAAGGAAAGAAAAAGTAAATGAAGCCATGCATTCTGTTTCATTTCTTAAGAAGTAACTAAATTAAGAAATAAAAGCCAGAAAGCTGTGGAATAAGATTTTATTGCCTCCTAGAGAAAATAAATGGTAAATAAAAACCACCCCAACCTATATTTCCTTGTATAGAAATAATGAATGCTGAGATCATCACAGAGACAGTAAGGCTCAGTGCTTGCTTACCACTGTGTCTATGCAGGGGTTTATAAAGACAGGCTCACATAATCTGCATCTAGTTTTTACTGCATAACACATATAAAATTGTATATTTTTCATAGTGTTTTGACATTTGCCTTTCTTTCTAGATGAGCTGTTATATTTGCTCATACTCACCTCTTACGTCCAATGCTGTAAAAGGTTTTCTTTAAACTTTGTTTTCAGAGCTGGTCTGTCCTCAGTTAAAAATAAGGTTATGGCAATAATAATTTTCTACACATTAAATTCAGAAAATTATGGATTCTGAAACACATAAGAATTTAATTAAAATGCACAGAAACAAAAGTCTGTGACTAAGTTTAGAGAAGATAGTAAACTGGAAAGGGAAACATAATCTAATAACATTTTTCACTAGATTATGTTAACATTCTCAACTTACTATCTTATGAACTGACAATTAAAATAATCTGAAAGCATTCTATTGGAAGAAAATTTTATCTGGGAGATATTTTGCAAAGTTGAAGATTATGGTTTTTATTATTATCTTTTACTGTGGTTAATGGCATGACTTGAAATAAAATATATTGTGTCTGTCTAACTTAGTGTACTTTCCATTTATTCTCTTTTTGATTATCAACAGACCTTAAGAATAATTAAATGGAAACACTGTAAACAGCAGAGGTAACTGTGTGTAAAGAAAGAATAGGTATATAAGAAAGAAGTTACTCATATGGAAATATTCTATCAATGAACTAACAGGGGACTAAACTAAATCAAGAGCTCAGGAAAGTAGCATGAATGCAGACATCGGCAGAATTTAGTCTGGAACAGGGACATAGCATTTAACTTCCTTGTATCGGTATATGCCAATTCAGAATACTTCAAAAATGTCATCAGACTCATACAGTTTAGTGATCAGTTCAGTGAAGCCTGGTTACAGTGAATAACCTGAATATCCTCTTTGGTATTCTTCACATTTTCATTCCTAGGAAATGCAGAGAGTGCAACCTAAACCATTAAAGTACACGAAAATGAGGAATGTACAGGATTATACTGGAGAACATTAGTTCCAGCTCATGAGCAGCCTTTACATTCCATACAATCTCACAGTTCCTTTTTTACAGGAACTTTTACTTCAACAAGGTTACAGAAAGTTAAAGGTTTTTTAACTGAACTATTTTACAATTAATGAATATGTGTTGTTTTATAAAAATTTAATTTTACTCAGTTTGAAATTGTGACAAAGGAACATTCAATGACATATGCTTTTAATTAGAAACAATACAAATTTTAATTTTTTGAAGACAGAAAATTTGCCCTTATTATCCTTATTGTAAAAATAAGTAAATGTTTCACACTAAATGAAATTTCTCCCATCTCTTCCCTTGTAGCTAATGGAACTTTACCTATCAACTGAAACATCTGGGAAAATGTTATTGTGATAAAAATTGTATTCAGCAGTTGTCAAAAAAATTTAAAAAATGATGCTAGGTCTGGAATATATATTTTATGCATTTGCCACTACTATTAATTTGTGATATTATTGTGTTCTTAAAGCCATCCTAGTGTCTGTTGTTTCCACTTCTGTTTTTACACAAAATGATGATTTTAGAATTCATCACCAATTTTAATACAAAAATGTCAACAAAGATTCTAAATTTTTGGTGTTTTGTTTTGTTTTGAGTTAATTTTACTATTCATTACTCCCTTTTAATGTAAACAGATGGATAATATGTAGAAAGAATATACTCATATGTACTGTGACTGTGGATATGTTAATCTCCCTAAGTATTCTACTTGCTTTACTTGAATTCATAAATGACCTGTGATTTAATTATTAGAATCATAGATTCACAGAGTGGTTTGGGTTAAACCGCCTAATTCCCACTCTCCTGCAGTGTCAGGGACACTTTCTCTTAGACCAAATTACTCAAAGCCCCATCCAGCCTTATCTTGAAGAGTTCCAGGGATTGGCATCCAAAAATTCCATGGACAACCTGCTACAAGTCTCACCACTCTTCCAGTAAAGAATTTCCTCCTAAAACCTGATCCAAAACTACTTTTAAGTTTAAAACACTTCCCCCTTGTCCTGCTACTGAACGGCCTTGTGAAAAATCCCACTCCAGCTCTCTTGTAGGCCGTCTTTAGGCACTGAAAGGCACCATAAATTCTCCTGGAGCCTTGTCTTCTCCAGGCAGAGCAATCCCAACTCTCACAGGTTGTTTTTGTAGGAGAGGTGTTCCATCTCCCTGATCATCCCTCCTCTGGACTCTCTCCAAAGGGTTGATGTCTTTCTTTGTTGAATGCTCCAGAGCTGGAAGCAGTATTTCTCATGGTATTAGGAAATACTCTGTATATTTCCCAGAAGGTTTAATTATACCTTTACATATCATCTCTATCTGTACAAATCCTCTTGAGTGCAATCACACAGCATATACAGAACAGCCAGAGGATCAGGCCCAGACAACATTGGTTTATGAAAGGTAGGTTCTGAATGAGCATCCTGATCTCCTTATATGACAAGGACACCTGCTCAGGGTGTGTTAACTATCCAGCATTTGGTTAAGTGTTTGACACTATTTCCAGCATCATTCTCATGGAGAAACTGACTGTTCATTGGACAGGTTCATTGGACTCTTCACTGGGTAACTACAGACTGGATGGCTGGGCCCAGAGAGTCAGGGTGGGTGGAGTGACATCCAGCTGGTGGCCAGTCACCTGTGGTGTTCCCCAGGTCTCAGTACTGGGGCCAGTCCTGTTTAATCTCTTTATTGATGATCTGGATGAGGCGACTGAGGACACTCTCAGTTTTCTGGCATCACTAAGTTGTGCTGGAGTGTTGATCTGCTGGAGGGTAGGAAGGCTCTGCAGCAGGATTTGGTGAGGCTAGATCAGTGGGCCAAGACCACTGCTACAAGGTTCAATAAGGTGAAGTGATGAGTCGTGCACTACACCATGGAGCACTCCAGGCTTGGGGGATGAATGGCTGGGAAGGTGCCCATTGGAAAAGGACCGGGGAGCATTGGTTGACAGGTGGCCAAACACGAGCCAGTGTGTGTCCAGAGGCCCACAAGAAATCCAGTGGTATCCTGGCTCGTATCAGCAAGGAATGGCCAGCATGATCAGGGCAGCAATCATCCTCCTGTACTCGGTGCTGGTGATACTGAGGTAGAGTGAGTCCAGAGAAGGGCAACAAAGCTGGTGGAGGGTCCAGATAACAGCATTATGAAGATCCCCTGAGGAAGCTGACAATGTATAGCTTAGAGGAAAGGAGGCTCAGGGAAAACATTCTTGCTTCCTACAAGCACCTGAAATGAAGTTGTACTGAGGGTGTTGTTCATTTCTTTACCCAAGTAATAAATGACAGGATGAGAGGAAATGGCCTCAATTTGCACAATGGGAGGTTTAGATTGGCTGTAAGGACAGATTTCTTCATCACCAGTAGGGTTACCAAGCATTGGTACAGGCTGACCAGGGAAGTGGCTTAGTGCCTGACCCTGGAGGTGTTTAAAACACAAGTAGATGTGGCACTTAGGGACATGGTTTTGTGATGAACTTGGCAGTGTTAAGTTTGTGGTTGCACTCAATGATCTATATGATTATACGAGATTTAAATAGCCTTCGAGCTCACAGAATCTCTGTTACAAAAGACCTGAGTAATCCATTACCTTCCTAGGCCAAGATGATCATTTAGCAGAATTAAAACTCAAAAATATAAATCTTATCTGGAATCTTTTGAATAATATTATAAGAAGTTCTTTCAAAGAAGATCTTTAGAAAACCTAATTATTCTCTGGTGCTACATGAAGTCTCAGATAAGGAATAGTGAAGAGCAAAATTTCATTAAATGTTCCTTCTTTTCTTACTATTCATTTTGCTGGACTGAAATCCCACAACATTTGGAAACCTCAAAATCACAGAAAAATGTGGTTGTTTTACTCTGATTGTACTTAATGCTATTTTATTTATCTCAGAGTTTGAAAAGTGCAATTACTTGAATATTTTTAACATTTAATTTATATTATATCCATCTTGATCTGAACTAATCACTGTTATCTGGTGAAAAGGCAGATAATTGCATTATCAATGTAAGTATCATGTTTCATAGCCTAAGAAGGTTCTTTTAGAATGTCTTTAACAAGAAGTAGAAAGAGGAAAACTTATCCAGTCAAGTCTTTTTATGTGTGTTGCCAGAGCATTTTTCATTTTCAAGTTCACAATATATTCAGAAAAACCTTGAAATGATGCTATGCAAGCAAAAGGACAGATTTCAAAAGCAAGAGTTTCACATAATAGTATTAGTATTTGTCTAAGGCAAAATGTGAATATGTTTTTTGTTTGTTTCTATTAAAGCTTTGTAAATACCTCACTTGTTTAACTTTTGGAGGACACTAAATGTCAGTGAACAGATTGCTGCTACTTGCTTCTTTGTCTCTTACCTTCTTTCCTCAAGTTCAGTCTATTTTTATTCACAGCTCCCTGTGGAGGAAACCTGACGGGCTCATCAGGTTTTATACTTTCACCAAACTTCCCTCATCCGTATCCCCACAGCAGAGATTGTGACTGGACTATCAATGTTAATAGTGATTATGTTATATCATTAGCATTTATCAGGTAAGCTGCTACTTAAAAATTTTAAAGTCATGTTTATAATTTATTATTGGCATCATTATTATAACTTTATTATTGTTCAGATTTCTGTAGGGTAGTGTATGTGTACTTAATATAATTATCAAAGGGATTAGTAATTATCTTTGTTAAAAGTTACAATAACTATGTCAGAGTCATCAATACACATACAGGTGGAGCTTGGAAACTCATTGCTGTTTCCTTAAAAGCATCCTGTTTACACTGGCTAATGTTGAAGAAGATGGTGCTTAATTTAACTGAGATTCAGTTCCTGAGAAGGTGGCATGGAGTAACTCACTGAAACATCTTCAAACCAGGATGGTCTTTAATGATGAAAACTATTGATTCATCTGCTTGTATGTGACAGCTGCTATTTAGGCAAAATTTCAAAAGTAGTCTTTAAATTTAGTTTTATTAGTCCATATAATTTCAGGACACTCAAGATACTTCCTGATGTTCTGGCTATTAAATAGAATTGTTCTAGCCTTTTATCACAATAGAAGACTAAATTGAGTTTAATAGAATTCACAAAGGAACTTCTGCTCTCTGCATTGTTTGTAACACATGATGTAAATTAATATATCTATTATGTGTGAAAATTATGCATCCTAACTAGGAAATATGTCACAGAAAAGGTAAAAATGATACTTATGATGTCCCATCAAATTTAAGTTCTTCTTATGCTGGGTGTTCTATATTAGTGTCTATATTGTTCTGACCAGAATTAATGTGATGACTTCTTTAGACAGGTAGCTCATATAGTCTGTTCTTGGTGGTCAATAACATAGTATGTGTTTTTGTAAATCCATCCTAAAATCCATACTCAATTAACAGTATAATTATTTTGTCGGTGATTTCAGAAAGTTGTAAGTTGGTAGGAAACTTTCTATTGTGTACTAGCACTTTGTTGGTTTGGCCTAATATCATGAGCTCAATATATTTAAGAGTATTCTGCTTTTTATATTCTATATTTAGATATGAGATCCTCCATCTAAGAGTAAAAAAATGTTTTGCAGTGTGAATCCAGATACTATGAACAGTTTGTAGATCCCAAATACCAAGTTAAAAAAAAATCTCAATATATAGTCTGTTGCTATGAATCTTTGATAGAAATTCAGAAGCTTAATCTTGGTCAAAGAAGATTGCATCTTTTATTGCCTCATTTGTGACGCACAGACTGACCTAGAGTGTGAAACACTGCATACTCCACTAAGTCTGTTAAATGGTCTTTTGAGTGGAACTTACTCCAGCTAATCCTTTTAAACTCAAGATGAACTATGGCACTTAAATAATCAAAGCTGTTGACTTTTTACTTTCACATTTCTTTTATAAGGAAATATATTTTAAATAATCCTAAAGTTAGTAGGGGAGCTCTATCAGGTCTTCAATGCCTACATTTATTTCAGTGAGGGCCTACTGTCAAGTTGAGACCTAGTCTGGATTTTCATTCTCTTACTAATTACCTTTTTAGAAAACTTTCTTTTTCTACAGGGACAATCTTATAAGTAAAATTAGTTAACTCTCTGCCCTTAACTAAAATTAAGTTTGAATTTAACTAACTAAGTTATCAAATATAGTTAATAATGTAGTTCAGAAGAAAATGGGAAGCTTCAATACTTGATCTTTTTTATTTAAACTGATCATAGGCAAAATGCTTCTTGCTCTAAGAGATATGGAAAGATCATCCTCTGGCTGTTTGAAAGTCTTTAACCTGGCTGAAAGCTGAGTGCATTGTATCATAAAGCATTTCTGCCAAGGGTTCCAATAGATCTAGGTTGTTTATTTTTCTAAACCTTTAGGAATATGTTATTATTTTTATCTATTTAAAAAGCTTTTCTTTTTTCTGGCTAGCAGGAAGTTATTGTTTCTAAGGTGTGAACCAAAAGATTGAATATTTCTGTGTTTGCTAATAAAACACTTCTACCAACCATTTTTTTTTTTCTGACAGTGGATAGATTTTTTTCCTTTTATTAAAACAATGGCAGTAAATTTCAAATTTAAGCTAATAAGAGTGAAAATGTTAGGCAAAGCATATTCCATCTGATATTTCTCTTTTTTGTTTTCTAGCTTCAGTATAGAACCAAATTATGATTTTCTTTATATCTATGATGGGCCAGACAGTAACAGCCCACTGATTGGGAGCTTTCAAGACAGCAAACTGCCAGAGAGGATAGAGAGCAGTTCAAATACCATGCATCTGGCTTTTCGGAGTGATGGATCTGTTAGTTTTACTGGATTCCATCTGGAATACAAAGGTAAATAAAATTATTTTTCTCTATATTTACACCATTCAATGCATGAGTGCAAATTTTGGTTTAAATTCTCATAATTTTATGCCTGGTAATGTTTTTGTTTTGCCTGAGAATATGATAATGTGAATACTCAATTCATACAAGTACAATGTTATAAGATTGCTAAATTAAAATAAAGTTTCTGGTGTGACTTCATTTACCTGTAATGTTGAATGCATGATTCCTTTCAGTGTTTGAAGCAGGCTTACAAGAAGGCTGGGCAGGCACTTTTCATGAGGGCATGTAGTGATAGGACAAGGAGGAATAGCCTTAAGCTGAAGAAGGGCAGATTTAGATTAGATATTAAGAAGAAATTCCTTATTGTGAGGGTGGTGAGGCACTGGAAGAAGTTGCCCAGAGAGACTGTACACACCCAGTCCCTGGAGGTTTTAAAAACCAGGATGGACGCAGCTCTGAGCAACCTGGTCTAGTGGAAGCTCTGAACAACCTGGTCTTCCTGGCTAATGACAGGAGCGTTTGGACCTAGATGATCTTTAAGGACCCTTGCAACATAAATTATTCTATGAGTCTGTGATTCTGTGAAAAAATAGGAAACAGCAGTATACAGGTTTCAAAAAAGAATGTTGCAGTGGCATAACTTAACGACATATACATATATATATATAATGTAGAATTTAATTCTTTTTTTTTTATTTTACATAAAAGGTCATGTTGATTTAGGTGCATTTAAGGTCCTGTCAGATGAAATTACATGCAAGAATCTAAGAGTCCAATATTGAAAATAAAACACTATTTTGGCTAGACCTTTATATGATAGACCACAGCAGAGCTGTCCACCTGTCTCAGAGCTGCCTGAGGTCATAGCACAGTAAACAAGAAAATGTAGACTTTCAAAATATATAATCAACATGAACTTCCATAACTGCCTCTGCATGGCTTGAGAAACAGAAATATTTGCTATTAAATGAATATGAAAATATTCTGTAAAGACAATCAGAAAGAAAATAAGGGTGGTATAGACCTCCTTGGTCTTATTTTCTTCTCCATTTATTCTGAGAGCCGTTAGTAATTTCAAAGGTATAGAAGGGAAAGAATAATGTATTTAGTGCTTCATAAAGCCCATGAAGCCTCCTTATGCTTTCCTACAGTCATTGGATCCTAGAGATGTCAAGAAAGTTGTCTCCACAGTATGAGCTAGTCCTGAAAAGTTAAAAGTAGGTCTCAACCATATTGATGGTAGGCCCAGATGTATGATGTTTCAGTTCACTTACATATATTTCTTCTACTAAATTGAAAAATAATAAATGCAGATAGAAGTGCTAGAGCGAGATCACAGAACTTCTGAAGAACAAGAAAATAAATTATTTTTAAAGAGTCCAATATTTTTCTTCTGTACTGTTGAATGAAGTCTTGTGTCGTGGAATCAAAGTGCTTCTCCTTTCCATCAATCTAAGTGTGAAAGATATTTATTAGGGAGACAGTATCTTCTCATGCTTCTTTTCTGGTGAGGGGTCTGGGGAAGCAGAAGAAGCTGGGAGGGAACACAGCCACAGCACCTGGCCCCACCTTTCCAACATGATATTCTGGCCTGAGAGAGCCTACTTAGGTGCTGGCTGGGCATCAGTCAGTTGGTCATAGGCAATTGTTTTGCATTTACACTACTTGTTTTTCTGAGGTTTTATGTCTGTCTCTTTGTTTAAATTTTCCTTCCATTATAATTTATTATTTTTTCTATTATTGTTATTATTATTACATTTTATTTAAACTATTAAACCATTCTTATTTCAATCTACAAATCATCTCAATTTAATCTTTCCAGTTCTCTCTCCATACCACTGTGGATCCCACGAAATGAGTAGCTGCATGGTCCTTAGTTGCTGAATGGGCTAAAACTCAACAGTCCTTTTTGGCAGGCTGACTGCAGGTCTGACCAGAGTGTGTTTAAGAAAATTTGTTTTAGTCATCCATTATAATAATTCAATAGTCACTGGTCTATCAAAATCACAATGTTGATTTATTTGGAGTCAGAGTTGTTGTGCTTGTTCTGAGAATTGGGTTATGTATTACTTTCTCTCTGTGTTCTTCTTTTGTTACCTCTGGGGCGTGGATTAAGGATATAATTTTGATGGACTGTGTAACACTGGTTCAAGATAAAATATTTCCTGTTTGTGAGACTAATCTTGTATTTTTGCTCAGTATGGTTGTCACATATGTAGTTTTAGGAACCACCTCTTGAAAACTATTAACAATCACACCTTTTACCTTTTCTCATCAGAGACCCAATCTATGGGGCAGATGAGGAGGAGCACATTCCTTCACCTTTTCTTTCACTTTCACCTTTTCATTCTCCTCCAGGCCAATTTCAACAGCTCTTGAGAATTTTGAATATCCTTGAGATGTTCAAACCAGTGTATTCATATTGCTATGTCTCCTGCATGTGTTTCAGGTTTTGCTTGAGGTTAAACAATTATTTAGGGATACTGCCCAGGGTTCTGCCCTGAAGCTGGATTGTTACAAGCTACAGAGTGTCGCAGACATCCTTTCATTAAAAATCCTTTCTTAGGGGTTTTCTTCCTGAGAAGCTGAGAGGCTTCAGGAACAAATGTAAACAATGGTTATCTGCTGCTGTGGAATGCAACGGGTGCATCTGTGATTGGCCCATCTTGGATGTTTACAATTAATGGCCAACCACAGCCCAGTTTGCTTGGACTCTCTGTCTGAGACACAAAACTTTATTATTCATTCCTTTCTATTCTTAGCTTAGCTGGCCTTCTGAGATGAAACTTTTCCTTCTATTATTTTTAGTATATTTTCAATGTAATATAGATCATAATATAATAAATCAAGCTTTCTGAACACGGAGTCAACATTCTTGTCTCTTCCCTCACCTGAAAACCCCTGTGAACACCGTCACAACAGAGTGCCTGGGAAAGGGTGGGCAAGTACCAAGGACATTGTCCACCTCCAATGTTTTGGTAGTTCAGCCCCAAACAAGTGTAGAATGCCCAAAAACTACTAAAATATTTGAGGAAAGTATCTTGTCACACTAGCAATTCCAGAGAGACATAAATCATTGCAATGTGCTGGGACCTGGCCCAGGCCTACCAAGCCCTACTAAACATAATTGACTGTCCTCAAGCAGAAGAGGCCTCTGGATCTGACAACAAAGCAACGGGAGCTCTGGCTCCTCCATGGTAGGCCTTGCAACTGAACCAGAGGAACAGCCTGTGCTGGTATCAGTCACCCCTACACACAAACAGAAATATTGCAAACATTAGCTTGTTTGGTAAGGAAAGAAACTCTTCCTAAGAAGGAAAAGGAGGAGGAACTGGATGAAGAGGGCTACTCCAAAGGGCCATAACAAGAGGAGGAGTAAGAGGAAGAAGTCATAAACAAGTCAGTTACCATACAATGAGCAGACACCTTGGCTGTGCCAATGCTGGGTTAACAGGGTCAGTAAGCTGGAATTAGAAGGAAAAGTCCAGCACGTGGGATCCCTTTCTAGGGAAGGGGACATTGTCAAAATGATTGCAAATGGGGTACAAGCCCTCGGCCTCTGAGGATGATTTCTTCCAGGCATGAGCAAAAGCTATCCTTTTTAAGATGATGTTATAATCCATTCAGGCAAATGGGCCCCCATGAGGAGATGTATCCAGTACCTGAAGGAATTAGCTATGCTGCAGGTGATTTATGATGACCTTTATACTGAACAGTTATCCAAAGATCCAGAAGTCCTGTGTAAATGATCCTCATGCTGTAGGTTTTTACAGAGCACATCAAATGTCACTGCCTCATTGGCAGTAAAGACTTGGGAAGACAGAGAGAGACAATCAGTGGATAAACTGGACATGGAGAGAACATGAGAAAGTGAGATAGAATATCAGCCTCAGTCCCAGAGACATGGGAATATGAGTTGCCAGGAAAAAAATCACAAAAGGGGTTTTTCCAGGAAAATGGCCACTCCAGTTTCCAGCAGGATGGGGGAAATAATAAAAGTGAGAAAACTCATGGGTTGAGATAAAGGCAGTTTAATATAGAAAACAAGAGCCATGCATATATACAGAGGAATTCATTCCCATGGGCAGGGAGATGTTCAGCCATCTCCAGTAAAGCAAGGCTCCATCACATGTAATGATGACTAGGGAAGACAAATGCACAACTTCAAATGTCCCTCCCTTCCTTCTTCTTCCCCAAAATTTATATCCAGGGCATGGCATCATATGATATAGATGCCATACCATATGGTAGGATCCAGCTTTGGTCATTTGGCATCAGCTTCCCAACTGGGTTTGCTCCAACTACCTCAGGAGGGAGTGTTGCAAGGGCATGTTGAAAAGGCAAAGCCAAAGTCTTCTCAGGTTCTCATAGTGATAAGCTGAGAGCTAATAGACTGAAAAATTGACATAACAGAAATTCCAATTGCATATTAATAAAAAAATTAATCACTCTGATAGTCAAACGTTGAAAGTGCTTGCCCTTAGATTATGGCATTGGAATCCTTCAAAATCATAACTGGACTGTATAAAGGCCTAAGTAACATGATCAAATTGGCCCTGATTTGCATGGGAGTTGTACTACATCACTTTCAACCTAATATTTTCTGATTTGATGAACATAAATTTTTCATGCAAATTGTAACTGATGCAGTTGTGTCCTATATGTACATTAATCATATTTTAAGTGTAAGGGTACTCAAATTATACTTCATTGGTGGACCCTATTTTTCAGATCCAAATCTCAGACTGACCCATGTCCCAGGTCTAATCTGTAACCACGTGGTTGAGTTTTATTGCCATTCTCTCTCCCTCACTTCATTCCTATATTATAATGGAGGAAAAGCTCTTTAGTTCTATCAGGTACTCTGGAGAATGATTACTGAATGCTTGCTATAGTTTGGTATGTCTGTAATATTATCTCCAAGAAGTTTATTATGGCTTTATTCCCTTTGAGACTTAGGGATGTAGTGGTAAGTCATCATGTTCTGGACAAAACACTTGCTTCTCTTGCCTTCCAATACCATTTTCCAAACACTGAGATACTGGTTTTCAGGAGGATTTTGGCATCATTACACTATGATATTCAACAGAGACTTCCTTGTTGCACTTGAGATTGAAACAGCATTTGTCACTGTTTTCAGCCTGTATTTCTGAGCCTTACTTGATCCAGTGGTGTGACAATGTTATCAGAGAAGTAAATGCTGGTTTCTTTGAAGCACCTTGCAAAATTTTATTATGTACAGAAGGAATTGGCACCTGGTATGAACAGACAAGAATTTAATGCTACTGTAACCCAAATCTGAACTACCCACTGGAAAAAATTATTTCCTGGCTACTTATTACAGAAAATAATTTTTAAAACACTCTACTGAAAAAACATTCTTTGTAATATTACAGCATTTTCTCTGATGTTCTGCTATATCTGTCACTGCCTTTACATGTTTTTAACTTAATGATACTAATATTGTTAGGAAAAAAGGGAAAGGGCTACAGGGATAATCAATGTCTTGTGATCCTCAGTTGGAGCAACATGATATCAGTGGTGAACAACTTTCCCTCCGGTCTCCTGGGAGCACTTATAAATTAGCTGAAACAGCCTTCTTACTTGGTCTTTTTTTCATTGCATGTGAAGAATTCTTTTGCCTCATTTGATTTGTGCTTCATACATTGTAACATATTTACTAACTTCTTCTACAAGTTCACTTAGCAGTTCCTTCAGATTTGCAGAAGTAGTTTTAAGGTACTTAGTATTTCAGGCTTTATTTTTCAGAATTGGTGTTAAGAAACTGTATTAATGTAGTGACATTGTTACTGTTTAGTCAGCAATTTCAGAAGCCTGTCACAACTATAATTTTGGGGAAAAGAAAATTACAGGGCTGTATTTTTTTCCCTAGAGGTAATTTGTGCAATGACAGATCATTCTTTTCTCAATTTTTGATTTATGCACCAGACATAATAGATTATTTTTTCTCTCTTTATTTTTTTCGTCTAGGACTAATATCCACTTTATCTGTGTACCTTCTAGAGTACCTTTGAAACATTTTGAATTATTTTTGTCATAAATTCAAGAATGATGATTTCACAATAGCAATTATGAATCAATGCAGTTATATCAATATTGGTTCAATAACAGGAAAAATGTTATTGTATTGATTTTCTAAAGTATTAGTTATAATCCTAAATTAATTTATCCTTTTTTTTTCCTTTTTTCCCCCTAAGTATGATAATTTAGACTTGAAAGAGTTTGAAATTTGCCCTATGACCGGCCAGACTTCTCAAATGAGTGTGTGAATGGCTTACTCAATAATTAATAATATCTGTGTGATATCTTATAGACTTTCTAGTAAATTGCATCTTTTGACTTTTCATTGTCCATCCAAATTTTTTTAATGTGTGTTAAATAATTTTAAGACTACACAGTACTTCTACCTATATAAATCAATGTGAGTACCTAATGCTGTTCTTAATGATAAAAGATGTATTGTAATTATTATTTGTTACTCTGTTTTTCATATCAGAACCATGCTCTGTAGATTATATGTGCAAATCATAATAAATTTTTAAACACACTAGGAGACCTTGACATGCTTTTGAAAGATTGAAATTGAAAATTCAAAAGAATTATTCTGTGTTTCCTTCTTCAAATGTTACCACAATGTATTTATTTATCTCCTCTCAGAACCATTAAAACATAAAAGTGGCCTTAAGGGATGTACTTAGTTCATTAACTTGGCTCTAGTAGTGACCAATAGTTTATGTGTGGCCAAACTGTATAAAAGTCAAATAAATAATAATTGTTCCTTCTTATCTGTAATTTCTCAGAAACTTCATTTTAGGTACTGACAGAATCAGATAAAGTGTCTTTTTATATAAAACTCTTAAAAAGCTTTCCAGGAAGTTCAAAACTGATATAATCTTTTGGCAACCATACTTACCTGTAGCAGAAAGTTCCACAGTGCAAATATGCCTGCTAAATAAACATTTTTTGATGTATTTGAAAGCTGGCACTGGTCTTGTAGAAAATGAAGAAGTGTTCTGTATTGATTTTCTCCAAAACACTCTTAAATGTTAAAGTCTGAAATTTCCATCTTCTACTTGATAAAATATATTATTCCATATTCCATCCTGCACACATAAAATAATCTGTTTTACTCCAGCTTCTACATAATACTCTTGTTTCCTTAAAGGAAATTGCATTTTTTCCTAAATATTTTACTATTCTCACTTTCTGCATAATAATGCTGTTAATTAGAAGTGTTGTGTATTTATTTTTGTTCAATATGTTACTGGACATTGGTATTCACGTTCTAGAAGTAAAAGGGAAGCAAAGATAAAAGCCTATGCATATGTTTGAATTTATTTCAATAATTTGAAACAAATAGTTATAAATGATAAAAGAATGAGATACATTTAGGGAACATTTTTATATTTTTTCATCCACTGAGGGATAAATATGTATGTGAAAATGTATACCATCACATCATATACATATAGAAACTCACCTGAGGTTTATTAATTTTGAAGACATTCTGGTTTGCATACTTCTTATTGTGCAACAAATTGTTCATGTTGTTTCCTCCATTTACCAGTTTTCACACCATAGATTTTAAAACTAGGATGTGCCTTATCTACTGGAAGAATTTCTGTGTATCTAACTTAATCTAACTACATAACTTTATCATTGATCAGAATGAATTCTGAAAAAAAATGGAGCACTATAAGAATTATGTTAAAAAAAGGACAGAAGACATAGTTTCTGACATGATATAGTAATTTGTACAGTTGTTAGAATGAAGTAGAGAAGACATTTGATGGAAAACCTAAAAAAAAAGAAAACAGATTCTACAGGGTACTCAAAGAAGGCCTCAAGAGAACTCCAGGAAATATTTAGATTATAATTATTTTTATTTGTTTTAATTTATGTTTATTATTTATTCATTTTGGATTATATTTAGAATTATATTCACGCTTGTTTCCTCTACAGCAAAACTTCGTGAGTCGTGTTTTGATCCTGGAAATATAATGAATGGAACCAGACTTGGAATGGATTACAAACTGGGTTCCACTGTCACATATTACTGTGATGCAGGATATGTTCTTCAGGGGTACTCGACCCTAACGTGTATCATGGGAGATGATGGAAGACCTGGGTGGAACAGAGCCCTGCCCAGCTGTCATGGTAAGAGCAGTTTTTCATTTATTTTAGTTGCTGTTGTCATTACTCTTGCTTTGAAATAGAGAAGAAACAAGTGGAAATTTTGAGGTGATTTTAATAATATTCTCTTTCAGAAAAAAACTCTTTCCAAATATATATGTAATAAAATACATATGTGACAACTCAGGAAACTATTGTTTCCAGTTTTTATTAACATTGAATAAATAGTGTTTTTATTTTGAATTTTGTCTTTTTTAGCAATGTCATTCTTCACATCAACATGTGTTCTTGAATTAACTTACAGCAGAATATAGAGATATATACTATATATATGTATTTAAGTACAACAGTAAGTACACATTGGCTTTCATAATATATGTTTGTTTCTTTTTGCTATTACTGGCTTTAAAAACATGCCGATGAAATATTTTGTATATATTACATTACAAGATTTAAATTCTTGGACATGTGGGAATGCCTTGAAATGCAGGAAATATCTAGTTACTCAAACTTTTAAAGATAGGAAGTCTGCTCATTTCAAGATTCTTCTGACTTTAGCTGTATGACCATTGACAATCTCAAGCATCAGTGTTTTCAGATTTAAACTCTAAGAAAAGATTAAAGTTTTATTTTACTGATGTCTTAACAGGAAGTGATAGCCACTTGCTATTTTAACTTTGTGAAAAGTCACATATTCTGTAAGATTCAGCACAAAACCCCTCCCATGTATGCAGATATCATATGAGAAAACTAGCATTTGCTTCTTAAGTTAAAAGAAAATCCAATTATTATGTTACTTGCCATTTCCTTTTCACATTTTGAGGAGAAAATACCTGTTAAATCCATTTCCAATTTGAACAAACATAGATTTAAAATAGAATATGGATTTTCTTTGTTGTGTGCTCAAATTTCTATTACAAAGTGGATGGTAGAGTACCTGCAAAACCAACAAAAAAAATTCAAATCTAAACAATATCCAATATTATAATCATTTGAAGAAGTTCAGTATTTTCATTATCTACCAAAACCATCATAGCACTGCATTCCAAAACCCAGTGGCATCAAACTGAGACATCAGCCCTTGAAAAAGTTTGGGAGTGTGTTCAAACTTCTAAAATCTCTGCATTAGAAGTCAAATATTTTTCCTCATTTTAAAATGAGGGATGAATGCTGTTTTTTAGGGAGGACATGGTGAGGAAGGTTGTTGCATACAATAGGGGAAAGATAATCTTTTTTTAAATAATGTCTTGATGGGTAATGGAAGTTAAAAAATATTTTATTGATGCAATAATTGTGTCTATTAGTGTCACTTATAATCTACTTAGCAATCTTTCAGTGCTGTCTGTTGTAACTTCCAGTGAAGGGAGAGTATTTTGCTTGGAAGTACTGCCATTGTAATAAATGGAGAAAAATAATGGCTTTTTTTCAAACATGAAAAAGCCCATACTTCTTTAGGATATGATGACATAGAATAGATTTTTTTTTTTTTATTTTGCTTTTTCCACTAGTTAAGAAGTAGTGGAGTTTTTTAGTTATGTTGCTGTGATATATTATGTTATATTTTGGCCACGTTATCAATGCTTTCCACTTTTGGGTGATTTATCTCAAGAAAAACAGAACTTTTATACAGATATAAGAAAGATCATATCAGTTAATTAGCTTTCAGGTACAGAGTCAGCAAGAAACAATTTGAGAGCTGAATTTAGCTCCTGAAAACCAGTCTCACCTACACAATAAAATTTGCATAGTAGAAATCAGATTCCTCCATTCTTCAGTTTGTATTTTTGCAGCTGCTTTGAAACTGATAGAGTTACAATTAAGTATGATATAAAATACCACCTCGGTGTATACTGGGGGTTTATTTAGTTAGTTAATTAGTTTTAAGAAAAAAATTGAACAGATGCTAAGATTATCTAGGCTAATGTGCTAAGGAGTTTGGTATTTCACTATGGATGTTAAGAACAGGATGTAATGAACATACGCAGATGCATTACTGGTATGACAGAGACAATGATTAATGTTTTCTTTCAGCTTCAGCAACTATAGGTAATTTTAAATTTTTGGTAGCAAACAATAATTGTTTGCAGAATAGCAAAAAGACAACTAATGGAAAATCATATTCATAACTGAATGTGAAAACCTTGTTCCTAGCAGAAGAAATAATTTATTGATCACTAACACATTTTACTACATTTCATTACAGTTGCATCCTTGGAAATATTTTAATCCAGGCTTCAAAAAAATTCCATCTGTAAGATATACCTAACAATATCTAATATTTTTTAACTGCCTATGAGAATATGCCTATGCTTATGATTTATTCACTTTCTAATTTGGTAGCTAAACCAATTCAAGGTGTTATATCAGTTTCTTTTGATCTGATGGCTATTTGAGGCAGCTCAAATCAGGTTTATATCTGAAAACTTTTAGGGTAGAAAAGAGATATGCAAAAAATATGCTTATTGTTTTGTAATATAGGAAATGCTGACAACTTTTTAATAAATCACTCAACATTGTTTACTTAATCAGAGGCTTTATAGATCATATTTTTATGCACTTTTTACAAACTGACCATACAAAGAGTTGTAATTTAAATATATTTCAAATTTTGAATGAGGAATGAGTTGGGCAACTGCACAAGCCAGAATATTGCTGCAGTTAATGAAGCTGAATGTTACTGTTAATGACATGCTTTGTGTCTCTGTGTTTTATAGTTCCAAAGTAATGGTCAGTTTCACCACTTAAGCAGCATATTTTACTTAAAATTGTCATATGTTGACTTTTTATTAAGCATTTCTCACTTTCTTTTTGCCCAAAACATCATGTTTGTTTTGTAGAATCACATAAACAATGACCTGAGTACTTTGAAGTAGAATGGAAATCAGTTAGGATTTTGCTTTGAATACAAAAATGCTATTTAAATTCTGAATACTTGGAAAGGTTAACTCTAAACTAGAAAAGTCAAATGAAGGTATTTTGAAAAAAAATATGAAGGATTTTATTTTATTGTTATTGAGCTATCTTCTGAAGCTTCCACTTCCAAATTTTTACAAATTTATGTACATTGCTTCACCATTCCAAGCTTTCCTTCCATATAGTCAGTGGAGAGAGACAGGCTTCTTAAAAGGTCATCAAGGGGCATTCAAAGAGCTGGTTAAGAAGGCATATTTTTCCATTTGCATTTGGACTGCATTAACAGGATTTAATCTGCTTGCATGCTCAGCAGAATATGACTTAGAACAGCAACACGGGAAATACTAGATCTAGTGAAATATCTGAATATACTGTGTGGAAGCAGTACTGTTTGCACTAAAAGCACACAACAAACACTATTTTGGAGGGATATATGTGTTAAAATTTAGCAGCTAGATTTTTGAGTAAAGTAAAGAAGTAGGCATCTAAGTGTGAGTGTACCTTAACCTATAAACCTCACACTACAGACCCTTTTCTGTGTGAGCAAACTCATTATTCCTCAGCCATGCAAAGGAGACCATTGTAACCTAGGAACCAGCAAGTCAAAAAGCCAAACTGAGAAAATCTAGCTTCCACCTAGTGGAATTTGCAGTAACTGACTAGGGATTTAGTTGTCAGTATATACTTCTCAGAGACAGTGGTCTCGTTCTTCTGAAGATGTGTGATTGATTCTTTACTGTAAAATACACAAATAGTTTTGCAAACAGAAAATTAATCTAATCTCTTTCTATGTGACCATGCAGACAGCTGGTATTTTTCTGAAAACCCCACAGTTGTTTTTTTTTTTTTTAATGTGTTTAAGTTAAAAACTCAGCTTTTCTTACAGATTTTCTGTTCATATCAGAAAAAAAATCAAATTTTTACTGGAATTAAATATAAATATTAACAATTCTGGAAAGATGGAAGACAAAAATAATACAGACAGATGCTTATATTCACAGCAAGAACTACTCTGACCTTTTGCATACACATTTGGAATTCATATTATGGCTTTACAAAGTCCATTGAATAATAAATATTGTGTGTAATTATTCTAGGCTTTCATTTAAGAAGTAATAATATCATATAATGGTAAGTAAAGTATTGGAAATGAAGAAAGTTGTTAATTACAATGATCTTATTAAAATCAACTGCCAGAGAACCCTGATTCCCAATGAATTTAAAGGATTAGTTAAGTGGAGTGCATCATAAAACCAGTCACTTCCTCTTCTGCTGAAATAAATCTGCAGCCAAATTTTGGGACCAGAGTTTAATGAAGGAAATTTTATAAGAACAAAAAATATTTTAAACTATAAAATATTGGGGTTTTTCAGCTTTCATTTTTTACTTTCTTTGCTATAAAAGAAATTATTTGAAATCAAGCATATCTATTCAAGCCATAATTTTAAAAGATTTTGTACACAATTGTTAGTTTGAAACAACATCATGAATTAGCAAGGAAAATGTCACAGCAACTTTAATATTTTTGAAAATAGTGTGTTAATTATAAAATATGTAAATCAATTGACAGAGTTTCTCATTTGTTTGGCAATAAAAGTGTACAGAAAGTACCAATGAAAATACATAATAAATTATGTGATATTTTTTCTGCTTTAGAATATTAAAAACCGACATTTCTCTGTGCTTTGAATATGTAAATTTTCTAGTTAAAGATTGAAAAAACATTACCTTAAAAAAATTTTTTTCATAAGGTATTTTGAGGTGCAGAGAAAAACTGGTTTTAGCATTAGTTTACATAAATATATGCCTTTTCCTGTATTTAGTATTAGAACCATAGGTGCATATTTTTCTTTGAAGATTTTTTCAAGCAGACAAGGTGACTTCAGGGTATTCTGTTCTTAGAAGGAAAAATATATCTTTACCATTTAGTCACACAGAGAAGCAAATATTTACTTTCCAAAGTCTGCAAGACATTGAATAAGGATAGGATTATGTAATATCAGTTAATAATCATGGTAAATTAATTAATAAATAACTGGAATTAAAGTAACTGATCCAGTCATCTGCACTGGCTGTAGCTGACATGCATATTTCTAACCTAACCTCAGGCAGCAGTCAGAACGTCCTCACTCTTGTTTAACAAGACCTCAGTAATGCACTGGAAGAAGATTTATTATGTGGAATATGCAGGTGGTTGCATCCATAAGACTCATATTTCATTGTTTGCACAAGTTTTGTCATCTCCACTTTGTCTGTCACTGTGGAGACTGGGGGATGGATGGTTCTGGGCAACAGAATAAACCTGTAATTAAGGGACTGCATTGTTTTAAAATTGAATTCTATTTTGTTTTCCTTCTTGACTGGGTTACATAAAGCATTTTGCCAACATACTATAGGAATGTAGGCAAGGACAGTGTCCAGCATAAAAATAAAGAGCATAGCTCTCTCTTACAGATCCCATGTCCACTGACATTTAGCTCAGGAGCTGCTTGTGTTACAGCTTTGTTTTGCTGATGTTGCACTCTTATGAAGGAAAAGTGTCTTTTACAACAAGTGTCTTTTATGCTTAGTTTTGAGGTTTTTGCAGGAATATTTTCATGATATATTTCTGTTTTGCACCATAAACAGTAGCTGAGTTTTAAGAAGTTAATATAAACATCACAACACCATGCAATATGCAGTTGTGTATTCCATCTATTGCAGAAATTATTTTGTTGCTATAAATTTAAAAGATTACAATTTCTTCACTGTTGTACTGCACATTTTATATGTTTCTATTATTTTGTTATTCCATTACTGACTTAGATAGTAATTTAAACCTTTAGTTAGGTGACATGCTAGGAAATCACTGCTTTAGTTTGGGGTTTTTAAAAATGTGTTTAAAAACAATATTTTTAGACATTAATCTATATTTATATTTACCATTGAGAATAAATACAAGTAATAGAAGACCAGAGTACATTATTTTCAGTGATATTTTAATTATTTTCAGTTCAAATGCTGGTGATTCAATTAACATCCTCTATTTCAGTATAAGATAAAAGTATGGAATGAATAGAGAAACAGCTGGTCTAAAGCAGAGCAGACTTTCTCAATGGGAGTAAATGTGACAATAATATGCTCTAAATGTATCTAAAGCGTCTATAATACATTCAAATTGGGCGCTCTAGGAGGAAAGAAAGAGGAAAATTATTTTTTTTTACTTTGTATGGGGAACAATATTAAACTAGGGAAGGTTGTTGAAATAGATTTGAAGACAACAGCAAAAAGGTAAGTATTTACTGTTGATCTGAAGTAATGTAAAAACACCATGTTAGCATATTGCCAATCAGAATCAAAATTTGAATGTATCTCCGAAAGAGGTGATGAAACAACACAGTCAAGGGATCTAGTAGATATTAGGATATGCATTTCAGGAAAATTAAATGTTTTAAGAAGAAGGTAGTGGAGTAGAAAGTGTTTAAAAGAAGGTTGTAGAAAATGTGGCCAACAAGGTTTTGAGGAAAAAATCCCAAAAACCTAATTTAAGCAGTAATACAGTTTTGCAAAGATTAAAAAAGTAAAACCTTACTAAAGAGTTAACAACAGATCAAGGCCAAAAATGAATTTAAAGACAATGTTATTGAGGGGAAAGAAAAAAAATTCATTATCTATTATGTTGTATTTCTTATGTTACCCTACTGAGGTAACAGGATAAGTAGTGCATTGGAGCAATTCCTTTGGCTTGAAGGAACAGAGTTAAAATGAGGAAAATCAATAAACAGAAGCATAGCAAGTTGCTAGGATAAGACAGTCTTTTCTGTGTAGTTGTGAAAGAGATAGATATGAAGTGTTTGAAGTACAAATGTTGACCTTGAGGTTAAGTTAGCCTTTCTGTCGAAGCAGTGGGAGGTGATGAACCTGTCAGAAATCTTCCTTGATGAGCAGCTGGCCAATTTCCACAGTTAGAAAATTGGTAGAGATTAGTTAAAAAAAAAAAAAAAAAGTGAAAAAGTAGAACTAGGAGACACATTGTTCAACAAGCTGAAGAAAAATCAATATAACTTTTGAAGAGGAATGTGGATCTTTTTAGGGTGTCTTAGAACTCAACAAGCATATGGATGAAATTAAAATATAGTTGTTACCATGTAATTGAATTTATAAAGATGTTTGGCAGTGTTCCATGAAAAAATATTATCTTTTAAGGGAAAGTAATAGAATGCATTAGGATAATATTTGATTACAAGGTAAGAATTGAAAGTTGTTGATGTGATGTCCAGTTTTGAGTTATCTAGAAAAAAATCAATAAAGGAAGGCTATCACAAAGATCTCATATCAGTGATACTTTTGCCCAGTTCCAGGAAGAATGATGAGGAGAACTCCATGGATATCAGAAGGCAAATTAATTCTTATACTATATTATTCCATATTATATTACCCTATATTACATTACATGTAAACTGAATCTGCCAAGAACTCAACTCTGCACACACCTGCACTCAACTGCCCAGAATCTCGTGACTGTCTGCTTACTGACAGTCTGGACATGCACTTGGCCTGATAGGCCAAGGAAACAAAGCACCATCACTTTGGGTAAATACTTTCCATATTGCATTCTACTTTAGCACAACACAGGAGCAGCGAATGAGATAAGAATTGTTTTTATCATTCTTTGCTTCTCTCACTGCTTCTCTCAGGTTCAGCGAATATGAATCCCACAATACCATGCATATTTTGCCTATGAATTGTGCAATAGTTGTTTTGTTCCAATAAAAATTCACATAAAATTGAGATGACAAACTTCACATTATCACAAAATTATATGGTATAATCATATCTAAAGTCAAATGCACAGAGTAAAAGGTACAACAATTTCACTTCTGTTAAGTGCAGATAAAATGCTTATATAAGAAATAACCCTAAGTATAGGCATGTTATGACAATTAGATTTTGGTTGTGAAGTATCACAATAGCACAGAGTGGGTAAGGTTGGAGGGGACCACAGTGGGTCACCTAGTCCAACCTCTCTAGCCCATTATATATACTGTGATGAGGCAGTGTTAACAAAAAGTAAACAAACATAACATGAAATTCATATTTACTTCTTGCCTGCAGATACGGGAGAGTCTATTTCTCAGCACGCATAGTTCAAGGAAAAATAGAATTGGAGTTTTTATATGTAGTCCTTATTACAACAAAATAAAAAATCTTAAATTTTTGAGAAGTGTAATTAAAAATTTTCCAATACTGAGAAATAGATCTGGACTCTTCAACTTGGTAATCTAAAATGTAGTAGATAAGATTGTCTGAGTTGCTGATCCCTAGAGATCCCAGTGACATGTGTGAAAGTTTACCAGACACAAAAGTTTCACGTGTATTTTTCTTTCTTTGTCTTCTGCATGTTTTAAATGTCAATTATGTATTATTTAGTTTTGTATTTTCAATTGGTATTTGTGCTCATAGCTGTTCATTGACTGCTTATTTTGACTATTGTTCCATTTTATAGTTCTTTCTGAGCCTACTTTTCCTCCCTGTGTTTCAGGAGTCCCAGTTCCTAACTTTCTTGATTAGTTTTATTGACTTCTAATCTGAATGTGTCCTTAATTATGGATATTATATTGTTTCTGTCTTTTTTTCTTCCTTCTTTTTAATTTTCTTTAGTTCATTTTGCTTTAGTGAGTTAGAAAAGTGGGAATTTCTGTCTCTTTAAAATTAATTTAAAAGTCTGTATGACAAACCTAAACAACAGTGATGGAAAAGAAAGCTGAGATTGAGAGGATTACAATGACCTCAGTGAATTTACCGTTAACTGTCAGATCTCAAATTTAAAATTACAATCATTAACTGTTCCTGCAGTTTCCTTTTAAACTGCTGATGCACACACACTCAAAATATTTAAAATCACTTGGAAACAAAGTGATCATAATTTGAAAACCTCAAGTGTCATTCTAGTATTATAATATCATTTGCAGACGATTCAAGAAAAAGCTGATTCTTTGTTCCAGCTGTGGTTCACTGCTAATGCTTAAAAACTCATTTGGATAAAGGCAGTATACAACAACATAAAGGGGGTTTGAATGGGCAATATACTCTTTACAGAATCACACAATCACTAGGTTGGAAGAGACCTTCAAGATCATTGAGCCCAACCCAGCCCTAAAACCTCAACTAAACCATGGCACTGAGTGCCACATCCAGTCTTTTTTTAAACACATCCAGGGATGGTGACTTCAAGACCTCCCTGGGCAATGCATTCCAAAACTTTTTCACCCTTTCTGTAAAAAACTTTTTTCTAATATCCAACCTATATTTCCCTTGGCACAGCTTGAGACTGTGTCCTCTCATTCTGTCAGTTGTGGCCTGGAGAAAGAGACCAACTCCACCTGACCATGACCACCTTTCAAGAAGTTTGAGAGAGTGATAAGTTCACCTCTGAGTCTCCTTTTCTCCAGGCTAAACACCCCCAGCTCCCTCAGTTGTTCCTCACAGGATTTGTGTTCCAAGCCCCTCACCAGCCTCGTTGCCGCCTCTGGACACGCTCAAGTCTCTCAACGTCCTTCCAAACTGAGGGGCCAGAGCTGGACACAGCACTCAAGGTGCAGCCCCACCAGTGCCAGTACAGGGGAAGGATGACCTCCCTGCTCCTGCTGACTACACTGTTCCTGACCCAGGCCAGGGAGCCATTGGCCTTCTTTGCTACCAGGGCACACTGCTGGCTCATGCCCAGTTGGCTGCTGACCAGCACCCCCAGGTCCCTTTCTGCCTGGGCACTGTCCAGCCACACCGTCCCCAGCTTATATCGTTGCAGGGGGTTATTGTCGCCAAGATGCAGGACTCAACATTTGGATTTATTAAACTTCATCCTATTGGACTCTGCCCATTCATCCACCCATTCCAGGTCTCTCTGCAGAGCCCTCCTACCATCCAACAGAATGACACACACTCCTAGCTTAGTGTCATCTGCAAATTACTAATGAAAGACTCAATCCCCTCATCCATGTGGTCAATAAAAATATTGAACAGCACTGGCCCCAGCACAGACCCCTGAGGGACAGCCCTGCTGACCGGCCCCAGCTGGATGCAGCTCTGCTCACCACCACCCTCTGGGCCCAGCCAGTTCCTAACCCAGCACAGAGTGCTCCTGTCCAAGCCGTGGGCTGCAGCTTTCCCAGGAGTGTGCTGTGGGAGACAGTGGCAAAGGCCTTGCTAAAGTCCAAATAGACAACATCCACAGCCTTTCCTGCATCCACCAGGCAGGTCACTTGGTCATTAAAGGAGATCAGGTTGGTCAAACATGACCTACCCCTCCTAAACCCTGCTGGCTGGGTCTGATACTCTGGCCATCCTGTAAGTGCTGCACGATGACACTCCGTACAAACTGTTCCATTGCCTTACCAGGTACTGAGGTCAGGCTGACTGGCCTGTAATTACCAGGATCCTCCTTCCCACCCTTTTTGTGAATGGTAATCTCACTGGCCATCTTCCAGTCCTCTGGAACCTCACCTGTGATCCATGACTGTTGGTAAATGATGGAGAGTGGCTTCACAAGCTCATATGCCGGCTCCCTCATCACCCTGGGATGGATCCCGTCTGGGTCTATAGCTATAAGTATCCAAGCAGCTCAGCAGTTCTCTGGCTGCCTCCTCCTGGATAACAGGGGGATCATTCTGCTCCCTGACACCATCTACCAACCCAGGAGGACAGTTGTCCTGAGGACAAGCTGTCTTCTCACTAAAGACTGAGGCAAAGAAGGTGTTAAGCATTTCCAGCTTCTCCTCATCTGCAGTTACTAAGCTCTCTACCACATCCAGTAGAGAACAAAGGTTTTTCTTACCCTTCCTTTCACCATTAAAATATTTGTTAAAACATTTTTTATTATCCTTTACAGAAGTTGCCAAATTAAGTTCAAACTGAGTTTTGGCCTCCCTCGTATTTTTCCTACATATCCTAGCACCCCCTTAAATACTTCTTGAAAAACCTGACTCTCTTTCCAAAGATGATACATCCTCTTTTCACTCCTAAGTTCCTTTGAATTTACAGCCTCCCTAGCCCTAAAATGGTCAAAGTCCTATCACCAAAACAAGATTCAGGGGCTGATATCACTTATGAGCTCTATAGTAATAAGTAGATTCTTTGTTCTGCGAAGTTTGAAATGAACTTATAAAGTTAGTGAGTTCTGAGAAAGCTCATAATTTACCTTTCATCCTCACATTTTTTATGTTTCTTCTGCTTAGAAACCATCATCATGCTCTTCATCATATAATAGAATTTATTCTTAAACCAAAGAAGTAATGAAATCTTATTTAGATATGAAGAGTGCACAGATGAACAAATAAATAATAAGTACGCTATATGACCTTCAAAAAGAAAAAAAAAAGGAAGTTTCTCCTTGGAAGGGATGATTATTTCTTGTGAAGAGATCTATAAATCCTTGCACATTTTTGATTCATATTTTCTGATGCACCAATTTCTCAATTCTGCTATTGTAGCTAAAATATGTTAAGCTTTGTTAATCTCTGATTTATTTTTACTTCTACACATCTGTCATATAATGCTCTTTTCCTCTTGCTATCTTAATATACTTGAAAGACTCTGAAATGGTCTTCCCCAGAAGACTGCCAATTTTCTTTTCTCTTCTTTTTTATTCATTTAGTATGTTGGCAGTTAAATTGTTTTAAAATCATTGTTCGTTTTCCCTCAGCAGTTCCTTAAATATCCTGTCAAGTCTCCTGCAGGCAGTTGACTTGAAAAGCTTGTTCAAACTCTTATTTAGTTACTTTTCTTCAGCTGTGGAAAATATAACACTGGTGTGCTCTTTCAAAGGAATGAAGCAGTGCTGAAGCATAGGCTGACTGCAGAGACCTATTCCGTCTCCATTTATTATAGGCAGAGAGTGTTTCACTGCAAAGATCTTTATTCTAGCACAAAAGTTGTTAGAAAATGTTTTCTCCTATTTGATGGCTTTATTCTCAGACCCTGCTACTTTAATACCATCTTACTGGCAAAAGAAAACAAAACATTAAATGAAAGAACACAACATTATTAAGTGAGTGCTTGGGCAGTGAGAGACTCCTGGAAAAATATCACACAGCATTCTACTGGTTTTATCAAGTGGAGCAGTGAGAAACATGAACAGGAGGAGCTCCAGCTCCCGTGCAAACAGCAAGACAGGGAGAAGTCAGGTCCCACCCCTTGTTCTAGGGGCAAGCAACGTAAAAAATTTTCATCATCTGCACACAATTCCTTCAGAACAAAAATATTAATGCATTAAACATCACTTGAAATTCTAGAAGACTATACTGCACTGGAAAATAGTTTCATCCACTGCTCCTTGTTGAAGAAAGCTTTCATTCAGGAAGCTATTTCTTGCAGTATTAGCAGAAAAATGAAGAATTAAGAATAATAATTTTCTGCAATTCAGCTATTTTAAATTCATAAATTACTAATACATCTGTTAAACAGGGATTTAAAATTTCCTATAAATTAATTTTAATCTAGTTATTTTTAGTTTTAGTTATTAACCATTAATATATTAACCATATTTATTTGGTTACCTATTTGGTATCTGATTATGCTATGGAATATTTTGACATTTACATTCCACAGGCCTTGACAATAAATAATTCATGATGTATAGCTATACCCTGACATTTAAAAATGGAATCATTATATAGAATTACATTTTGGATTATAAAATTGGAAATCTGACTCTTCAAATCTCCTTTAATGTTCTCTCTAAGGCTTTGACAATTGAAGTAGGAGCACACAATTTTTCATTTATGCTTGTTCACTTTACTGCTCATCTAAAATGAACTTAAATTTAGTCAGATAGGGCAGAAACAGAAATATGTCTGATTTCCAGCTAATTGCATTTGTTCAGAAAAAATATAGAAAAAAAAATAAAGAAGAAATAATTTTGCAAACTGATAATATTTTGGATTTATGAATAACAACCAATATTATGAAAGACCTATCAGATGTGAACCCATTCTACAACAAAAAACAATGTAGGATTTTGACCTTCTGCTACATCTCAGTTTCTATTTAAAAAAAAAATAATTTCATACTTTCTTCCACTTGGCTAAAATGAGTAAATTTAGTAAATGAATTTTAAGCAACACATGATTTCAGCAATTGAGAAAACTATATGGAATTTTTGAAAACTCTGTGCACCATAGTTCCTTATAGAAAAACTGAATAGAACTGATATTTATATTTAATCATTAAATTGAGAGCAAACATTGTTTCTAAAGTTAGATTTCCCCTGAATATAGAAGTGCATCTCATAATCAGCTGTATAAAATCTGCTTTTTGTATCTTCAGAAAAACATCTAGTTTTGTTTAAAAGATTTCAAGAAACAGAAACTGAAGATAAAAAGTTATTTGGCTTATTTGGCTTTGGTGGTAAAAGTTGATGAACTGTTAAATAAATTTTCATAGAAATAATTTGATATTGCGTTTAGTTGCATTTTATGTATTTATATAAACTTTATGTATTAACATCAAAGGCACTGCTAAATTTTCTGCTGCTTCTCTTTATTTAAAAGAAAGAGGCACTTTCCTCTTGAAATGTACTTCTCAAACTGTATCTAATTGTGTTTCTCTGCTAATTATCCACTACACAGATTCTAATCTCTTTGATTTTATCCTTACAAGACAAATTTTACTGATTATACATACTTTAGAAAACTTTGAAAATAGCTGTAGGTTCTCAGGGATTTTTTTTAGGAATTGCTGTTAGGTGTTCTCCCATTTTGTACTTTTTTACTCATAATCTTTTTTCTTAATGAGTTTCTCTTCTTGAAAATATTAAATAACCCATCATGCTATAGCAGTTGATTTGTGGGTTTAGCACTGCCAGCACCAAAAATATCAGACAAACTTCCTTGTCATCTTAGAATCAATTACTATGCATAGATCCATAACCAATTATAATAAGTACTATCTCTTTTCTATTATTATATCCTTAATCCATTGTGACAGATATTTATATCTCTCTCTCTTCCAGGAATCACACAATAATTTAATAACATCCCAAAAATATTTATGAGAATATATAAAATTATTTTATTATACTAGAATTGCTGGCAATCATTACTCTAATCTTTATGTCAATTTACCACATATTCAAAAAGTGACCAGACTGCCCACGTTCTCATTCTCATTTTAAAGACTAAACCCCCCCTAGTATTTCAAAGCTTTGCGCTAATATGAAAATGTTGGTTTTTAATGTTAATGGCAAAAAATTGATGTGATGTTCTTATTGAAACTTCAGTGCTCTTAAATGGAACAGAAATGTTACCTTCTATGTCTACATTAAAGCCTAGCTTACATATATCTTTCTCTACAACAATGTTTTATTGAAACTCAAAATCTGTATTTGATCTTTTAGGTTTTTCTGCAACAGTTGCTAGCTGCTTCTGATCTTGTGTTTCTACAATTGCTGATACTTTTCAAGTTGCTACTTAGAATTTCTCTGTTTGAGGTTTTTTAGTTTGGGTTTGGTTTTTCTTTTTCATTATTGTTTTGTTTTGGGGGTTTTGTTTGTTTTCTTTTAAATAATGCCATGATTTCCTCATTTACTGTTAATGATTCAGGGCCTGCTTTAGTAAATTTCTAAATTGCCAGCTTCTGCTGGCCTGTTTTAACTAATTACAATCAAATACTTTTACATATACTAACCTCAGTTTCTTTCTCATTTTTTACATCAGTTTTGATTGCATAGTTGAATTCTGTTGTGAAGACTGAAAAGACTACAGTATGGAAATCTATATTCTTTGTTTTCTTCTTTCATACTGCTTTTAAGCATTATGATGTTGCACTGTCTCTCTCTCTCTGTATTTTTTAGTGTCTTTTTATTTCTAATGTATTTCTGCTTTTCCAAGTCGCAACTAAAACATACATTTTTTAATCAGATTGTCATTTACATATTCATTGTTTTTTAAAAGCAGCTTTAGGTCCTTCATCAGCTTCAAATTTACAGACTGATATCCACAATAAATATATCTGTAATTTAGAACTTTAGGATAAATATCTACCATTTTTATATGTTACAATATCTTTTGCATTAAAACTATTTTGTATCTATAAGGTGATATCTCAGTCTCTGTATTTGTTTTCTTTTTACCTACGACCACTACAAGAAATCATTGCAACTGAAAATCTTGTAATTGGGCTACAAAGGATAAATAGAATGATATTTTATTACATAAGACTAGGAAAAAGAGCATCCAATGATTTAATATATGTGGAAGTCTGGGCTAGTATATCACAGAATCACAGAATCACAGAAATTCAAGGCTGGAAGAGACCTATAAGATCATCAAGTCCAACCCATGTTCTAACAATTCAACTAGATCATGGCAGCAAGTGCCACATCCAGTCTTTTTTTGAACTCTTCGAGGGATGATGACTCCACCACCTCACTGGGTAGATGATTCCAGTATTTGACCACTCTTTCTGTAAAATACTTCCTTCTTAATTCTAACTTGCATCTCCCTTGACGCAGCTTGAGACTGTGTCCTCTTGTTCTGTCTGTTGTCGCCCGGAGAAAGAGACCGACCCCCAGCTCACCACAGCCACCCTTCAGGAAGTTGTAGAGAGTGATGAGGTCACCCCTGAGTCTCCTTTTCTCCAGGCTGAACAACCCCAGCTCCCTCAGTCGTTCTTCATATGGCTTGTGCTCCAAGCCCCTCACCAGCCTCGTTGCTCTCCTTTGGACACGCTCAAGCATCTCAACGTCCCTCCTAAAGTGAGGGGCCCAGAACTGGATGCAATACTCCAGGTGAGGCCTCACCAGTGCTGAGTACAGGGGAAGAATGACCTCCCTGCTCCTGCTGGCCACACCGTTCCTGATACTGGCCAGGATGGCATTGGCCCTCTTGGCCACCTGGGCACACTGCTGGCTCATATTCAATCGACTGTCAACCAGCACCCCCAGGTCCCTTTCCACCTGAGCACTGTCCAGCCACACCGTCCCCAGCTTTATATAATTCATTTTCCTCACAGTAGCTAGTAGGACCTGGATTTTTGCTGGTTTGATAATACCAGGGGGTTTTCATTACTGCTGAGCAGTGTTTACATAGAGTCAAAGCCTTTGGTGCTCCTCTTACCATCCCACCAGTGAACAGCCTGGAGGGGCACGCGGAGCTGGGAGGCAGCGCAGCTGGGACAGCTGATCCCAAATCACCAAAGGGACATTCCGTGCCTTACGGCATCATGTTCAGCAATAATACAGGGGGAAGGTTGGCCTGGGGTCACTGATGAGCAACTAGCAAGGTATTGGTTGCTTGATGGTGAACAAGTGTTTTCATCACTGTTACTTGGCTTTCGTAGGTTACATTCCTATTTTATTTTCCTTCTCTTTACAATTTCCAGTTTTACCCTTTCAATTGTCTCACTCCCCCTGCAAGGGGAGATGAGCAAGATGAGCAAGCAGGACTGTGTGGTATTTATTTTCCAGCTGGGGTTAAACCACAATAATATATTAAATTTTATAAACATAAATCATGTCACTAAGTAATTTTTTTTCTGAGTATACTCATTTAGATGAATTGAATACTAGGTATTCAATTCATCTGAGAACTTTTTAGACTGGATTTTGATACAGTGACCCATTAGATAAAAAGCCAGTATCCCATCACCAGTACTTCAAGGCATTTTTCCTTCCTTTTCCAGACTGCATGCACAGTTGCTCTTATTTTTTGATTTTATTTGTAGCTATGTAATCAAATTTATCTGCATGATATAAAGCCATATTGTGCCATTCATTTTTAAGCAGTGTTCCCCATTGATTCCATTGAGAAATGCTGCTTAAAAATGGATAGTGCAACATGGCACTTAAATCTGCAAATACAATTAAATTATATTAGATCTTAGCTGTAGGAGCTAGAAAGTAGTGATCTGAAAGCAAGAGTAGGAATTTAAAACTTCAAGCTGCATTAAAAAAAAACCCTTGATAGCAAAATATTCATTTTTAAAAGAAAATTACGAGATTTGAAGTTGATCCTCATGCTTAGGTAGTCCATTCTTCACTTTTTTGTATTACTCAACTTTCACCTTGTGCATTCTTTCTTTTGGTTAAACTGCAAAGGCCTGATGAAAAACATATGAGCAATAAGCACATGACTGGGGCTCTTAACATTGTACTGTTTAGCTGGAGGCGCAGAAAATTTGACTTTATAGCAGTAGTTAGGCATCGATAACGAGAACCTATTGTTCTGCTGGGTGATTTTCCCTCTGTGGTTTTCAACTACATTTCTTTTACAACTACTGAAATTTGAGAAAAGATATCGTTGTGATGGTAATGCATTTTATATTGCATTCTCTATTTACTAACACACTGCCATAATGAGGTAGGATGTAGTTCTTTGACAAAGGTAAATAAATACCAATGATCAAGGTGGGTAATCTTCCAGATTAAATGCTTGCCAATTTACATACAGAATGGGTGATACTCTATTGCTTTTGTGATAAGATTTGTCAAGGGCTACAGGGGATGTTGTTTTACAAGACAAGATAACATTAGGTTCAGTACACACAGCAACTTTTTACCATTAATGCTAAAAATGTTTTAAGGAAATAGGGAGAAATGCATCAACACACTGATCTTTATCACATTCTTAACAGAGTCAAGTCCCTTGCCCTCCCCCTAGTGCTCCATTGCTGACCCTGGAAAGCAGGACAAGGACAGCATACTGCATAAAATTTTGGTGAATAAACTAGAATAAGCTAGATCATAAATAAATACATAAAGGAGTACATTATTTCAGAGTCTAAGCAAACATTATTAAAAAATAATGAAATACTATTGGAGAATTGCATTAGAAAATATCAGTTGCCTCCTGAAGGGTTTTTTTTGCTGGTTGGTTGATTGGTTGCATTATTTTGTTCTGCAGGATGTTTTACATTCAGGGGAATGGTTCTCAGTATTTGTTGCATTTTTTGTTTGTTTTAACAATTTATATTTGTGGGTGAGATGGGTTTGCTAGATTATTATTATAGCTAGACTTTTCAATGCAGACCATAATAATTAGACAAGTTGATTTTCACAATTTATAAGTCTTTGACTTTCTATTCATAAGGATACTAAACAAATCCTTGCACTATAAAACTGAAACCAACACAGTAAGACCTACTTAGCTGAATTAGGCATTAGTGAAAGTCAATGGATAGCATTGTAGCAATGGAACTTTTACATCTATCCAAACAACTTGATGCTAGCTGTTTGTTGGAGGCAAAAAATATATGTTTGCATCAACTTAATGTTTTCAATTCACCTTAGCTATGGTTTCATGTCCATCTTTGATTTCTGAGCATTAATGTTTAGTGTAGGTCAGGGTAAAATATCTTCTTCTTGAAACTTTTTGAAATTTTAGATAAAGCATTTCCCAAAATGCAAGGAAGGAAATACAGTCAGTGAGCTCTCTCAGCTTACTAAAATACCAAGCAAGTCTCTTCCCCCTCCCTGACACATTCAGAAAAGTCTTGAAGGACCGTCTGGCTGCTATAAGAGTTTAATTGTTCACTACCTAATGATTTACAAAATTTAACATTTTCTCAGCTTGTAAAGGTCAACTGGATGCTTACATCTTGAACAAACTTCCCTTTAGACTAGTTGTTTTTGAGACGCAGGAATGTGAATTATTGTGAAGATAAGAGTCATTACAGAAGCAGCTGGAAAAGAAGGGATATAATAAGGGGAAAAATAAACTCAGAAAGGTCTGAGTGAAAAAAAAAAATCCAGAATGAGAAGACCAAGGAAAGAAATTCAAGGAAAGAAATGCTTAACACAAGTATTAAATTCTTACTGCTGACTGTATATTGCATATGCCAGAGTGACAAATGGTTCATGTCTAACTCTGGTTTGTACTGAGTCCATTGTAACAAAGGCTGAAGTCAAGTGTTGTTGAAAGACCTTGTACCTAAAAGATTCTCACTGGAAATCCTGCTTAGACTAGTAGTGTGTGTCCACTCCCCTTGTGTGAATATGCCAGCTCCTCTTGTGTGAACATATATATGATCATTTAAGTCCAGTACAGATGTATGTTATTTTCATGGAATTCAGCGTGTGGGAAGAATGTTTAGATGTTTCATACAAAGTGTCATATAAACATTTTAATTATCAACTGTAAAAGAAATTGGATATATATTCACCTTTTAGAGACTTGGAAGTCATTTTAACCATAATTCAGTACTAATGAGAACTCTCCGATTTTTGAAGATGCTGGATAGTTTTTTTCTTAATTTGCAAAAAATTGTTGGGTTTAATGACATCTAGATATCTGTAAGCACTTTTCAATAAATATATTGACTTTCTCAAAAAAATTAGTGAATTTTTTGTATCAGCTGTCATAATATTATCTTGACACTTATCATGACATATTTTGTCTAGATCTGTATATTGGTAAACATATTTTGCTCTGATTTAAGCATACTAGTGTAAGAACCCTTTTTTACAATTAAGATAATGCCTTTATTAATTGCAGAACCTGTAAGAATAGGAAAGAAACAGAGTACATAAAAATTATTTTTCTTTAAGAGTAAAGGTCCACAATATGCTGAGGACTGTATTTAGCTCTTAATTTCTTATTTTATTTTTAAAGTACTGCCTTTATGTACAAAGACTTGAAGTTTCATTAAGGGTGAAATTATGTTCCTTTTTGTGTCAACGCCATTGACTTTAGTGGAATTGTAGTTTTACCCTAAATTTGCATATTATTTCTGCTGATTAAGAAGGTGTAATAATGATGTGAATGCAAGAGTGGGACCGTGGTACTGGTGATTGTAGCTTAATCATTCAATTGACAAACAGTAAAGAGGGACATGGAGTTAGGGATAAATTATTTTTTTTAGTCTTATTTTTCTTATTGTAATGCTTTTGTGGCTTATATTCTTCCATATTCACTTCTGTTTAATCCAAAATCTGGAATAGAAAATCTTGAGTACTTCCAAGCTGGTAAACAGATCTGATTTTGTCACAAATATTTGCCACATTTAAATAGTGAATGTTTCTTACTTTGTGTTTTTCCAGTAACTCATTGTAAATAAGTGTCTGCAAATGAGCCTTGGCCAAGACAATTACTGCTTCTTGGAAAAAGTCCCAGTAGTTCTATTATCTAAATGTGTTTTCACAAGAGATTATGAATTCTAACATTTCACATGGTGGTGGATTGATGGAAGGCGCTGAGAATTACTCTTTTAGCCACAGAGGGCAATATTCCATGTACATGTAGAAGTCAGTGCTTACTCTGTGTGTCAGGGTGTGTGCCCATCCCTGTCCTGAGCCTCACCAAGAGCTCATCTTGGTCTGGTTCCTGATGGATTTGCTGAGCTCCAGTATATCTGGACATGTGCGTGCACGTGCCTCATCTGCCTCATGCATACACATATGCTCAAGCAGAAGCCACAACCCTTCTGTTGACAAATTTCAAATACCGTGACTTTCACAGCAATCCATTAAATAATTTCCAAATCTGTATTCAAACTGGAGCAATAGGTGCCATCTGCTCCTGTTTCAGGTACACAGCCCACAAAACTCTGAAGTTACACCATAGGAAAGGAATCCATGCTAATGCAAATTGCATAAACCTGTTCTCAAATTGCTGGGGCCTTAACTTGCTACATTTTAAAGATGTTGTTGTTTTCATGATATACTCCACCAAACATTTTGAGTGAACTAACTAAAAGTAGTGTTAAAATATGTTATTTGTAACGACTCTAATAATTGTCTTGATTTTAGTATGATAAGTATTGAAATAAAGTCTTCTGGAATAGTAGTAAGAAAACCATCTTTTCCTTATTTAATATAATTAATGAAGTATTAATATTTTGAGAAAATGCCACAAAAAAAACCCCAGATATGTTTAGTAAATTAAACATTGAGTACTACTTCATTTATAAATTCATGTCTTAACAGGAAATAATTTTTTTTAAATAGATAAGTTAACACTAAACTCATTAAAAAGAGTTTTAACAAAGAGAAAAAATATTCTGAAGAGCTGCCATAGTCTAGAAAATAGATTAGGGTTAAATCTAAATTAAAACCCTAAATTACAAAGTCTCTGTGACAAGCAGGTAATAGACATAGGAAACCACTAACATTGAATAATATATATGCACCTATACATCTTATGAAAAAAAACAAAAAACTAAATAGCTGTTTCTTACTTGACATTTTTGAATAATGCCAAATACCAAGTTTTGTAATAAACCTTAGAAAAATACATTGTTGTGATAAAAAGCATTTGTATCTATCTTCTATTTGATCAAGTACTATGGCTGTGGCAGCATAAACATGATGTTTCTGTGATAAAGAAAAGTATGTGCTCATAACTTTTTATATAAAAAGTTATAAATAATTGAGATATAAGTAAGTGGTACATCATGTTCAGTGAAGAAAACCTGACTTTCTTATATCATTAGTTGTAGTTGTACATTATTTTGGATGGTGAGTGTATTGGCATGATAAGAATTTACTAGTGTGTAGAAGGGCTGTGTAATCTATGCTCTTAACATCGTATAAAGCATCATAGGAATGAATAATAGTTTTGTATGCTGTAAATAATATCATACTGCATATAAATGACATCATTACTTTTATTAAGAAGGTTTATAAATTTTAAAGAAAAAACAATCGATCTGGAAATCTTTAGAGTGCCATCAATTCTCATTTGATATATGAGAAAATTGCACATACTCCGTATGTCACAGGATGTACAAATTTAATCCAGTTTAGAAGGGTAATAAAATTTCCTGTAATATCATATACCAACATACAACAAATGCGCCTGCCTGGGGACTCTGCGTCACTCTGCTTTGTAACACAATTTAAACTGATTTTTTAATGATATTACATTTTTAAAAACCAATTATCTTCACTTTCTAGCACCCTGTGGAAGCCGATCAACAGGTTCTGAAGGGACTGTATTATCACCAAACTACCCCAAGAATTATAGCATTGGTCACAACTGTATTTACTCTATCACTGTTCCTAAGGAATTTGGTAAGTAAGTCTGGTCTCATTAATATCTTTTTATTGCTTGGATACTTTCAACAATCCTGGATGATTTGTATGCTTGCGTTTACATAAAATTATTAATGCGTATAAGCTGTTTTAAGCTGATACTTCTATTACCACTTTTATCATTTTATAGTGCATTATTTTCTCAAAACACTTTTGTTGGCATTTATCTCTTGAAATTAGTGTTCAGTATTTTTGTCTCACTGTGATAACTACCCTGTAACTTAGAATACTACTGTGATGCTAACCAAATATATTTGTGCTACCACTTCATGTTTCTTTTCACCCAGGGTCATGTGCCTATGCTCTAGAAAGTGAAGCATAGCTCCAGTAAGTCCATGTAAGCAGGGGAAGAAATTTTTATCTTAAATATTTGGTAGCATTGCTCTTATAACCCTTGGTTTCTCTGCATCATGAGGCAATGGCATAGTCTTTGTTGACAAAGGAAATTAGAGCAGCAGGTTTCTGCTCGGGTTTTGTAGATTCTCTGATCCTCCATCAAAACTCCATCTCCATACTAACACTTTTCTGTTGACTAGACAAATATTTTAATGGTGTCTTCTGTCCCATACAAAGACAGTTTGCCTCCCTGGATTTATGAATTATTCTATCTCATTTTGTTGTCTGTGGTACCTGCTGATGGGTTTTTTGTTCACTTTGACTTCTTGGTAATCAGTATGCCACATATTGAGAATCATTTAAGCTTTAAATATCCATGCTGTGGTTTCATGCTTGGAAAATCAGGATTTCATTATGACCCCCAGCTCACATTTCAGTTTATCAAATAACAGGTACCTGGGGATGGGGATGGGGATTTCTTAACCTTCCTTCATGTTGATTCTGCAAACATCTTAGCCAAATTAAAGACAATGCGTCAGCTGCTGTGTGTCCATCTGCCATACTCACGATATCTGAACTCCCTTAATATCCAATTAGCTTATTCTTGGGTATAGTGTAGAGGTGCATAGACTACTACAAAATAAATAGATTTTTAAAAGTATTGCTTCCAAAGTCATGCCAATTTCTCCTTATTCCAAAAATATTAAGAAAAAATTAACCAGATGTGCACAATTTTTGGTTTATTTCTAGCTATTAGAAGCATGGATTTTGACACATCTAATCATTTCTAGATAAACTGAAAAGTTTATATCCTCCCATTTCCATCAAATCTGAAGTTACTCATTGAATATCATTATAGTGGTGCTCAGTTTTTGAAACAGATGTCAACATGTAAAGCCTTAAAATAACTACAATAATGGATTCAAAATGTGTAGTTTTGTGATTTCCAGAAACAAACCAGATTTCCAAAAACAGCACATGGAAATGCAAAAAAATCCCACTGCTCTGCATAGTTATTTATTTGGAATAGTTTGAGAAATACTTGTTGTCTTACACACTAAGCAAGATAGTAACAGTATTAAGGAATTCTGTTTAACTGTTTCACAGTGATTAGACAAAACAATGCTGATGCAAATAAAAATTCTTAAATATGCATAACCTTAGCATATAAGGATTCATTGTCATATTGTGGAATATAAATGTCATAGAATGCCTAAGCCTTTTGTCTGTTCTACTTTGGGATAAACCTTTATTTTTTTTTTTTTGTATTTAAATAGTGTATTTTGACAATTAGTTCAGGTACATGTAGAATATATCATAGATGATATTTGATCCACTTTTGTGAATGCAGAACACAAAAGTCTATTGAAAGAGAAAGGTAAAAAAGGTATCTGGCAGTAACCACTCAAAATGAGGATGACATGACACATTGAAGCAAGTGCCAAAACATATATTTCTGTTTTAGCTGTTTTTTTCCAATGATGCTCATATAGAATAAGCAGTATTCCTCACACCCAGAAGCTTACATTTTAAAATCTGAATGTTTCTTTGAATTGGACAGTGATGTGCAATTTTTTTTGTAAGTTATTAATACAGATTTTTTCCTTACCTGGGCTCTTTCTGCAAACTGTCTTTAATAAAATTATTCCAGCAAAAACCATTAGGAAGAGCAAATTTTGACAATTGATTTAACTGAATTTTTTTACATTCAGTGTAATTATTTGTCTCAGTCTGAAATTTTACAGTATGAGTAATGAATGTGTTTTATCTAATAGCTTTTACCTCTCACTCATCAAAATATATTTAAGTTCAGAGAAGAATAGCCATAAAATTGCAATGCTGAGGTCTTTCAGATCAATTTTAGTAAGTAGAATCTTTTCTTCTGTTAACTCTGTTGTTTTGGGTCCTGATAGAAGATATTGCATTAAGAGTCTTCACTTGCAATTGTTGGTATGTAGGGATCACTCACTGACAAATGGTCACAAAAAAATCTGACCTTTGTGGAAAAAGACGTAAGATTTCATATTTAATTCACTTGGTAATATGCATCACATCGTGTAGATTTGACAGAGATTACTTGAGACAAAAAAGAGTCAAAATAATCTTCATGAGAATGAAGGGGTGTGGGAAACCAGGACTCCTGTGTGGCTAACCAGTATGATTGAGCAGAAGCCATTTCCTGTTTACATTATGCACTTATTTATAGATTCTACAACTACTGCACACGCTGATCACACCTTTCTTGACTGATGCCTCTATCCTGTCCACGCATTCTGCAGAAACTCTTCAGAGTATGGGATTGGTTACAGTCCAGGTGCCTCACAACTCCCTGTTATCAAGTTCTTGTGGTCTTGATATTCTGTTTCTCAGCCTCTTCTTTCTTATTTTAGAACAGTTTATGTCTTTGTAAACTTGATGCATTCCAGAGGGCTCTGCTAAGAAGAACTACTAGCAGTATGGCTGGCGCACAAGGCAGTCTAAGTTGTTCAGATGCATTGCTACAAAGGGGTACTCCAGCAAAGCTGCTGACATATGATAATTTAATTTCCCTAAAGAAAACAGCGACAAATCTGTCAGCTTCTCTGTGGCTCCAATCTTCAAAGTGAAATACAGCAATCAAATATTTGCTGAATGGAAACTCTTCAAGAACTGGTTTTGGCATCCAATACAGTATATGAGAACTTAAAACAAAGAACAGTTAGAGAAAAAAACAAAAGTGAAAACCTGGTCAATAGAGACAAAACCCACAAACAATGTAATAATATATTCAGTGTGTAGAAGGGAACTCATAGGCCTGGATTAGTTTTTGATGGACTGAAAAGAAAACCTATTTCATCTGCAGCTTCTTGGGTTCTCAAGTCAAAAATTCTGTGGAAAAGTCATTTCAATGTGGACTTTTTCCCAGTGTTTCATTATTCTGTCATGCAGAATCACAGCTGCAATATTTCATACCATGACAGGTTTAAGCTACAAGATAAATGATTCACAAAAGCACACAGTGTGCCACAGGCAAAATCTTCTGTAAACATGGAAAATTCAGCTTCTTATTTGACACTCTCCTACTGATATTTAAAGTGGTGTAATGACTGTTAATTGTTCAGTCCTGAAATACAGCTTTGGTCACAATTAAAATGCAGATGTTTGAGATTTTAGTTATTTTTCCCTGATGGACATGATCTAAATTTTATGCTCTGCTCTGTATAATGGTGTCATCTATGCTTCTTTTTAAATTAATATTTTTAACAGTAAAATCGATTTTATATCAGCTGGCCTCAGCAAATGGCTTTCCTTTTTGTTAGAGTAAAAAGATAGATTGAACATTCATGGTAAGGTATGTAAGTGTGGCTTTGAGCTACGCTACCACAAAATAAATATGTTTTCTCAGTTGCCATCAAAAATTATGAAATGTAAGCAGAGCTATCTTTTCTCACCTAAAAGCTGAAACATTAATAGGGAAAATGTATAGTTTCCATGGAAACATTTGATTTACATCTACATGAAAATATAATAGAAAATACCAAGAATTTTATTGATAAGAATGATATTTTGGAATAAGACTTCTTAGAATTATGGCAATGAACATAGATCCAGTTTGCTTGCTGTAAACAGGGAAATTTAATTCCACTATTCTCTTCAGTTCCTGAATAACTGGCTTATATTCGCAGACACATTTATGTCATTTTCAGCTTTTGCTTATGTCTTGTCTTGAATTTCTAAGAGACAGACATGAGTTATTCCATATTAGCAACAAAGGAAAGAAAGAAGTAGAACCAAACAGCTGAACTTTGGGATTATTGTTATTATTAATAATGTCCTTGAAGGAATAATTTTTTACCAGTTACTGGAAGGTAAATGTACAGATTTTAGTCTGCCAGTGAAGATACACACTGATCAAACAATGGTGTCAACATAGGCTTTCTGTTAGACAGCTCACTGCATCTACAACTGTTAGACCCCTTAACAGTCGTGTCACAGTAAAGTTATTTCAGTAGTTTGATTTGATTACAAACTCACATTACATTTGGAAAGAAAAAGGTAGGCAAGGACAGATCATAAGTGGCAGAATGTGCCAAATGACAACCTCACATCAAGATGGAATGAGAACCAAAATTCTATTTATGATAATACTTATCTGAATTAGAGTCAAACATCTGTACATCTACAGATGTACATCTACAGTAAAAGCATTTTAGTAACTTGAATCCATCATCACTGCTGTGTACATCTTAATATAATTTAAGAAATGTGGCAGATGCATATGGACTGCCATTTTTTAAATGTGGAGGGTTTAAATCTCCATCTTAGGTAAAAATGGATGGAAATGTCTGGCTAAATAACTTGCATCAATATTTTTAAGCATAAACTAAACAATTATTGAATTAAGCAATAGTTTACTGAAAGGGAGATAGAAATGAATGAATATTTTCTAAAATATCAAAATGTCGCCATAGGCAGGAATCTGATTCTGCTCCTACCCTCTTTTTATACAAGCAAACACTTCAAAGCTGCGGGACTGCACTGTTCAAACAATGATTACTTGTCAACAAGATGGAGTGAAGCCACAAAGACTGCTCCAAAAGCTTGAGTGTCCAACTGTGTAAAGGTTCAAGACACTAATTTCAGAAGAAAGAGACAGCGATCCAGCTTGCACCCTATATTTTATAAGAACAAGTCAGCTCACCTCACCTTTCCTTCCCAAAAAGAAAATTACTTCAAATCAAAATGACTTCCAAGAAAAGAGACCATTTATTTATTTTCTCTTTTTTCATGTAACCATAAAACTATTTTTAAAGAAAAAAATAATCTATATTTTTGTATTTGTTTGCAAAATTTTTGCATTAAAACATAAAAACTGACTATCACAGGGCACTTCATATAAAAACTAAAAATATTTTAAAAACATTTATCAGTTAATCCAGAAATTTAATGAAATCAAATTTAGTTGAGTAATTCAGTTTTCTGGTTTGTTTTCTCAGCTTTCTAAAGTATAGAGTGATCATCATGGAATACTGAGGGTGTACATACAAATATTTATTGTGAACAATAGGAAGAAGTACCTTCTGTATAAGTAATACCAATACTTGATAGAAAATTCACACCTCATCCTTTTTTCTTGGTATTCTATTATCTCTGTTGCCATGTTGTAATTTCTCTTACCACCATTCTGATACTGCAGTTTCAAGGATCTTGTACTAGTTAGACTAGGATGATTCTTAGTAAATTCTTGAAGCTAAACTTCAAGAGCTCAGCTTTAAAAAATTTGTAGTAGTCCTTTTCTTCAGTTTTCTCCAGTCAGCTGATTAAGTTTCATTCAAAAGTACATTAGCAGGAGTTTCATCCATGGTAGACTTTAGAAAACCTGGCCAGCACTGAGAGATCATTGCGCAAAGGATATCAGCCAAGCACAGAAGTACTTTTCATCCCAGAGATAATAAGCTTAATAAAGATAATATTTATATGTAATATTTAATTACAATTGCTGAAGTAATTATTTTTAATGAATGAATGAAAGTGAGTGTTTCAGTATGGAAGCGTTCACATTGGTGTAAATGCTGCTTTATGTTAATTTAACTCATTGCCAGAATATTGTTTGAATTTGAAAATTCTCTGAGTGGATGTAACATGGTAGGTATATGTCTTTTCATTTGACTCTTTTTCAAATTTAATTTTGAGAGTTAATGAAGAGAACTGAAGAGGGTTAAGCATGGAGTCAGGCTGATTAGGGCCAGAAAAATGTGTAGATTGTGTTCATTGTGCTTGAAATAAATTAATGCACCCTCCTACCATAATAGAAATTGAATATTCTCCATGTTCATTCAATGTGCATTGAATGACTGAGTATGAATTTATTTTCCACTATTACTTTGATTAAATATGATAAACGGACAATTTTTCTGAAATTTACAATGCATAAAATTAACCATACAAAGTAATGGTTCATTTCTTCCTTAAAGTAAGAAAACTGTATAGCTATATAATGAATACAGTAAATTGGTAGAATCTGACTCATTGTATTCTGCACAATTTAGCAAGAAAAGAATGTAGTGGTGTTGAGCCAGAAATAAAAAGCTTTGAAGTCTATCTTCTACATACTAAATGGACATGAAAATCTTAATGAAAAAAAAGAGTCTTCATCCATAAATGTAAATTCTGGACTTTTGGAGTTGGATGCAGCAACGGGATTTGTGTTTTAATCTGTATAATCCAAATGGGTATGATTTAAATCTGTGAATGTCTAGAAGTGCAGTTTTAGGCTTGCAGGCAAAGCAAATAGGTGTGTATACATGCAATTGAATCCTATGCTGGAATACATTTCCTCTTGTTTTAGTTATACACCTAATTAGATAACTTATCGAAGCCATTCAGATCCTTGCTCTAATCAACAAATAGAGATACGAATTCCCATGGTGTGATTCAACCCATCTAAAACATCTATCTGCAATTTTTGAAAGAACATCATTTATTTGTAATTTAAAAGAAACAACAAAGCCTTATTTTATCATATTTCCTCTGGCATTAACGAAGGATTAAATGAATCAGAGAACATTGCATATGTGATCTCCATCCATCCTGCAGTCCCATTGCACACACAGAACTTCATGATTTTATCGTATGCATATGTTGTAAAGCTGGCAATTTCTGATACATTTCAGGGAGCAATCATTTAGTGCCTGGGGATTGGTTGATTCAAATTCAAGCTATTAGTGATTCCTCACCCTCAAATGGTGAGGTGGAGGTGAACAAAATGTCAACCTAATGGTGGAGGTGAACAAAATGTCTAATAATGTCCTATTATTAAGTGTTGTTGGACACAAGAAGAATTTGAGGTGATGGACTGCATTATGTTGGTTTTCTACAGGTACAGGAAGCCATGCCCTCTAGTTTGTCTTCAGAATGAATACCTAATGGATTTATGAAAAGGGAAAATGAAAGGCAGGATTAATTATATGCTGGAAATAATTTTATGTGAGTTTTTGGGAGGAACTTTAGTGAGTATTAGGTATTCTCTTCTCTAGAATAGACAATATATGTACCTAAAACTGCTATTTAAAACATTAATATTTTCATTATTTGGTATAAAAATAGTTGTAGCACAGGTATTTAAGTTAAATATAAGAACTGTGAAATTATTTATCCTTTAATGAAAGAATTTATTCTTTTGAAGAATATTTTGCTAGTTTTAACAAGGTTGTGCCAAATATTTTTATTTTTCATTGTATTTAAAAACAGAACAATAATACTGACTAATTTTTTTTTTTAATAGGAATGGTCCAATGGTAAAATATTATCTATCAGACATACCTGATAGATAGTGAATATGTATTTTTGTTATAATTTCAAGTATACATGGATTACTGTGCTACAGGCTTTCCATAGAATAGCTGGAGCTTGCAGCCTAAGATTTTTTTTTAAGAAGAGAGGTGAGCATTAGGTGTATAACTATTAACTTCTGGTTTGATTTTCTAATTCAAGGACAAAGTTGTGTCATTGAGATGCTAACAATATAAATTACAGATATACCAGAAGGTCATTTTGCATCACTTTCCACTGAACTATGAATCTCCTAGGTTCTGAGAGGAAGAATTAGATGATTTTACGCACTCAAACTCACAGCTGGGGAGTACTTCATTCATTGGTTCAGTGCTTAACATGCTTGCCAAGTGAGCAGATGCCAATAAAAAAGTCACCATAGGGTGACATTTAAAGGACCTCAAACTATTCAATGTATTTTTGAAGTGAAATTTAAAGAATATAGTTGATTCATATGATCTGAAGTCACTTTTTTCAGTGCTGTTTTTAGATTTTTTCAATAAAAATTATTAGTTTTGGCTCAAATATTAATGATGTGTTTGAACATAATAATGACCAATTAAATACAGACGACAAAATAGCTTAAGCTATTGGGTTTGACTATAAACATATGGCACCAGTAGAGCTGCCTTTTTAATGCCCTAAACCCAAAGTCCAATAAGACCACATCTGTGGTCTTCAAAGAAATTCACAGTTCCCAAATAAGTAAAATAATTTCGCTGTAATGTGATTGAATTGATGCAAGATTTCTTAAGACTTTTTCTCGTTTGGTTTTTTTTTTTTCCTAATATTCTAAGCACTATGACTCCAGCTGCTCAAAATATGTAATCATCAAATCTTGTTCACAGAAAAGGCTGTTATTAAAATAGCTGAAATTAGTCTGGATTTCTGGTTATTCCAAATATTGGATGAAAGACTACATTACAATCATTGCTTAAAGCTTTTAAACACATGTTACTGTCCCAAGGAGGAGACTGAATGGTGACATATATTCTGAAACAATTCTGTTTTCTATTTGGTTTACTTCTTGGGACAAGATTCCAGTACTTTGGAAGGACAATAGCAAAATCTTGAATCTCCATTTTTTAGGACATCTTATAATAAAGTTATATTAATAATGAAGGCATAATTTTTACTGTTAATCTTTTCATGAGTAAAAAAGCTGCTTTCTCAGTCTTCCAGCCTGGGCAGTTGTAGGGACCAGGCATTTCTTTCTCTTGGGTTTTGTGGTTCTTTGGTTTTAGCAGTTTGGGGTTTTTTGCTATGTTTCTCCCCCTCCACTGCATTTTCCTATTTTGTAGCTCCAAAAATCAGTAGGAAAATCATCCTAAGAGAACAACTGCAGAAATGCCTCCTCCCTGATACATTTTTCACTTGTTGGCAGTAAAAGACAGAGAGACTTGGAAAGAGATACATGAAAAGTTAGTGTGACCATGGCCAAGTTTCCACCCTGAAATATTCTGGTATATTTCAGGGAAGGAGCTCATTAGGATCAGACTAGGATCAAGGAACTGCAAAAATTTCTTTTACAAAACACCTTCTGCTTATTAAATGGTTCACTGTTAGGCCCTGTTTACATACTTTTAATCCATATTTCTTACTTTTCCTCTTCATTATATTCCTTTGGATATAAGCCAATTCTCTCTCAAGTAAGATTACCTTTATTGACTCAAATATTTGTACTCACCACTGGGTACACAGATGCAAATTTCAAAGATACTGGATTTCTCTCAGTGATTTCTATTTAATTTCCTTTGTTTAGAAAACAAATAAAAAGGTCTTTGCAGTCCCCACTATATTTTGCTTTGCATTTCTTCAGTATGTATTCCTGACTGCAGAACTGGCTGATTATTCCACTTACTTAGAAAGCGAATCTCTGAACAATCTGTTTTACTGAAAAAAGGGGAGGGGGGTGTTAGCCACTTGCTGTTTGTATCCAGTTATTTATTTATAGTAATTTTATAGGAAATTTTCTAGTTGAATTTTAGATAGAGATGAATTGCATCTGCTCTGATAATGAGTAAATTTCAAGAAAATGCGAATAAATTCTCAAAGAGGGAAATAAACAAATTTGGAAGTTGGCAGTTGCACATATTTTGAGGCAAAAAGTGACCCATCTCTTTATAGAAGTTTATAACATTAATTGCATTTTGGGAAGTCATTGAAAGACTGTCAAAACACGGCTATTTGGTGAGGCAAAATTACTTTGAGTTGTTACTTAATGAAAGTGTTGAATTTCTGGTTTTGGAGGCCATCATGGAATCAACTGAAGGATGGCAGCCCTATTGTTTCTGAGAGGTAGAACCTGGGGCATGTCAATAAGGCAGGAAACTGGAGGAGAACCATATAGTTTGATGATTACAAGGGATGAATAGCAAAAGAAGGAATGGGAAGAGTAGGAAAAGTGGTATGTACATATATATATAAATATATATATTTGGATGCAAATACATGTACATATACCTATATTTTGTGAAAGGGTAAAGCCTCCCTGAAACCAACACTTGGGTAATAAGACTTGCCCTCCTCAAACTGATTATATAAGAGTTGCATGAGAAGAAAAAGGCAAACATCAACTTTGTTACTTGCATGGGGTGAGACCATGCAAGAGCACTGGTCTGATAAAGCACCTGTACCACATCTGTCCAGGTCTTGTAAATGTTTGGGATGATGTCAGAGCAATGTGGTTCTCTTGTTGTGACTATCACACTTCAAGTTCCACTCTAACAGTGTGTGTATTAAGTGTAACTTTGGTTGGAATACTTTGCTTTTGCTTCAATACTTGAGGCCTGGAGAGTCCTATCATTTTAAAATACATCTCATAGTAAACACCCGCTTGCACAGTTTAGAAGTAATAATAGACAATAAGAAAAAGGCTTCTAAAAAGCCTGTGTTTTGTAATGTTTCTTATTATTGAATCACCAAATCAAACTTTTGTTTCTTCAAGCCATCTGTTCCTCCTGTTCTCAGCATCCTTTCTCCCATTCCCATTTTCTATAAAGGACTGTAGATCTTGAAATGACAAACTGATTGTTATGCAAGATTTGCTTTCTCCAAAAACAAAAAAGTTTCTCATTTAGGTCTTGAAACCCTCCCTAGATTTTGACTTCACATTTCAGTTATAGACTCAGGCAGACTGGCAACACATCTGTTGCCAGACTGGCGACTGATGAGTGCTTCTATTTACTATAAGGATCATTCTGATGAAGTCCTGCTTCTCGTATTTACTGCCATCAAATGGATGGAACATTTTAACTTTTTCCTTTCACAGGTTTCCTTTATATAATTTTTGATGATTTTTGACTATGAAGGATTATCTCAATGTATTCTCGCTTTGTTTTGGTTTGGTTTGGTTTTTTAGGTTTTTTGTTTGTTTGCTTTTTGGTGCTGTATTTTTTTTTTTTTTTTTTTAGTATTCCACTGGGAGTTCTTTCGGGTTTGCCTACAAATGAAAATAAAAATAATTACTCAAATATTAATTTCATCCATATGACTCAGTAAACTGAAATGATAATTTGTTTCAGATGAATGAAGAGATTAATCATCTGATCTAAAAATTTTTCTTCTGGAATTAAATTTGATAACTGAACACTCCCTCAGAAAATATCACAGTCCTAAATAAGAAAAAAATGCTGATCCTCTCCCCTCTGTCTCACAGCTCTCCTATTTACTGGTAGGATGATAAAAGATAATTATTTTATGTAGAAAGCTGTTGTACTTTTAATTAGTAGCTCTAAATTAGCTGAGAGGTGACTGAAGAAACAGAGCTTTTTCAAAGTGACTTTGCCATTAAATTTAGAACCCTTATTACATAATTAATAGTATGGTTTGAATTAAATCTCCTATCTTAATAAAGTTCTTTTTTATTTTGGAATAATAGTGTTCTATTATTGTATTCTTCTTATTATTACTATTGTTACTCCAGAGTTTAAATTGTTTATTCTTTCTATTATTTATATTACTTAAGAGGTTAGTCTCCCAAAGTATTAGAGAGAGACTTAAAAATAAATTTATCAAAGGAAAACCAGTCTACAAATTTGGGCACCTTACTTAAATACCTCATTAGCCCATTTCATGGTCCCTTGCTACATTTATTTTTTATCATTTTCTTATATTAAAAAGTCACTTCTGCCCAAAACTATAATGAGGGGTTTTGAAAGATACAATTAGTTTGAACTTCATGTAATTTGTGTTTATATAGATAATAGTTTCATGAATGATTTTGTTATTGCTATCACAAAAGTCATCAACAAAACCAATTTTTCTACATCTTTTGTCTCTTTGGGTATCCCTTCTGTTATATACAGGCTACTGTTAAGATCTACAGAAAAGCAACAAAAAATTGCAGGTGTTTCCTTTCTCCTTCAGTTCAGAGACTGTAATAGAAAAAATAGCAATAAACAAAATTCAGATGTTTCACCTCTACCAGGTTTTTCTTTTCAGAACATCTTATTTAGACAGTCAGATGCTATGGAAGTGCTATTGTGGTTTGTTTTCTCAAAGCATGGAAGCAATTGTGTAAGAACACAATGAAGCAAGATTGGAAGATGCTGTCCATGTTCAAGATTACCAAGGTCTTCACATTTCTGTGGTTCAGAACACTTTTGTAGCAGCAGGGCGATGGCCTCCAACTTACTGTCTGCAGTCTAAACTCTTCCACTCATTTTTCTCAATTAAATTGGCCAATGAAGTGATGGATCATGCAACGTGCTCAACTGGTCTCAGAATGTTATTATCTGAGTAGTACCTTCTTCACAATAAAGTACATGTCACTAGTTGTTAGCTCTACAGTCTTGGATTCTTGTCCTGTTCACACACTATTTTGTAAGAGACTCAAGTAAAAACTCTTTGGGTTACAATTACTGGGCCTAAGTGAAAAGCATTCCATCTTATTGCCTTGTTCCTTTCAGAGAATCCTGAGTACTTGCACATCATAACAGTGTTTTATTTAGAAGAAGAAAAATAATATCATTAATTATACTTTCTTTTTTTTTTTTTTTCTCACTACTGTATTGCTCACAGATGTACTTTCAGAGAAGTGAACACATAATTTTGTCTCCCTTGCTCTTCCACTCAGAGTAGATTTGAAGCCACAAGTTTAAACTGTACAAAACAGTTTATTTCAAATCAGCAGCTAGGTCTGCAGCTTTGACTACTGCCTTGGTAAAATAATCTCAGAAAACACAGCCTGTGCAAAGTAGATGTGAAACATACTTCTCTCATTCTTCTGCTTTTATTTAAGTTTATAGCATTAATCACTGATGCATCTGTTAGGCATTATCATAGATTTAAAATGTGTTGTATTATATACCACAAAAATACCTAATTAATAAACATTACTAGTGACCAAAGACCTAGTTTAGTTTTTAAGAAAGACTATATATAGGACTGACATAATGTAGGAAAATGTCTGGACATGTTAATTGAAGAGTTTCACTAGGATGCTTTGAAACTAGTGTACTTTTATATCAAACAATATATTGCCTTATTTATTAGTAGGCTTTCTCTAGGCAGCTTTTATTCAAATTAAACTTCTAATTCTCACTCTAGTCTGTGCTCCAGGTCTGTTAACTCACTCTCAGTCTATTAAACAAAATATAATTACTGCCTAGGGCCAGCTGTATTTTTTTTGTCAAACTTTTTCACTTCAATTGCATTATCACTTCGATCTTCTTTCCCTAGTTTAGAAATGACATTGGCAACATATGAGAGGTATATTTTTCATGCAAGACATTGAGAATGACATTCTTTCAAAAAAAAAAAAAAAAAGAAAATAGTAGCAGTGTCTGTGATTTGGGAAATTTACTCCAATTTAGTGCTCTCACTAAAACCATAAGGCCACTTGCTACCCCATCCCCCTTCCCTCTTGTGAGTGGCTGGAGATAAGAACTGGAGGCTCAAAAGATCATGGTTTGAGATAAGAACAATTTACTGTAAACAGCAATGAGATAAGAATAAGATCAGTAACAGAAACAGTATTAATGACAGAGGGCATAAGAAAAGAAGCAATTCACATGGAAAAGAAGCCAGATGAAAACAGACAGTACCAGATGGCTCTCCCTGCCAGGCTTGCAGGATCTGAAGGAACCCTTCTTCTAAAGGAGCCTTCCTTCCCCCATCCCCTGACAGTCACATGAGGTGGTAAAGAAAATCCTCCTGTCCTGGCCATGCCCCTCCTGGCTACTGCAAAATGTAACCCTGTCCTGGCTGAAACCAGAACACACAGGAACAGAGGCCTTTTTAAATGTGGTGTTACATTTCCTTCCACTCAGCAAAAATACTGAATAATAAGGCGTAAAAAACCATCTGCTTTTTAAGTAGGTAAGAAAATGAGATCAATTCAGCATCTCAGATATAAAATAATAAATCTGAAGAGTATTAAAGGAGTTAAAATTATAAGATAAAATATTTTTTTTTTGTCCACAGGGATAAATAAATCTATGCTACCTTTTTAAACAAATTATAACAATAGGTGTTTGAATTTCAGTTGAATAAAATCAAAACAAATCAATATAGAGAAAAGAAAGTTTGTGTGGTTTGATGCTTCCTTAAGGTTTCTGTGATAGCAGATGTACATAATAGGAATTTTAAAATTATTGCAAGTAATATACTCTAATAATATAAAATAACATTATATAACTGTTTTCCCTCTACTGTTGTGTTGTTGCAGATCCTGAAAGAGCTTTACATGTATGCATGATTCAGGCCAGGATAGAGGGATGAGAGTTGCAGAATGGAAGAAGAGAGGGAGGCAGAGGTTTGAAGCCAGAGGAGAATGATAGTTTATTTAGTGTAATAGGCTCTGCTGATTTCAGAAGAAAGCGGGAAATGTGTTGATTAGGAGAGTTCAGTCCTCTTCCAGCTCCAGGAAAAGTCTTAAATCTCATATTTTATGTGGAATTGTGCTCATTTGTGGGGAAATATGCATGTAAGGTTTTTTCTGTGCAGTTTAAGATCACTCCTCAAGCTGAGCTTCTAGTGTTAATAACTGCCCCATCTTCTGTCTCCAAATTTATTCTTATTATCTTTTTATACATTCAGATACATATTTCCTTTTCTCAAACATGAGAAATCAGCAGATCCCGTCTCCTTCTTCCTCTCTGAGTCTGAGAATGCAGGAATACTATAAGAGGAGAGAGGACAAATCATATTTCTGTTCAACATTTCCTTTGTAGAATTGAGACAAAGGAAGAACCACAGAGGATGGCTTGCAGCTCAGTCTAGACCTGTGGGCTCTGGTTTTTTGAGATAACAGAATGGAACAGCTATTTTCTTCACCTTCATCTGTGGAGGAAAAGGGCACATGTGAGCTTTAAGAACCAGAACTCTTTCCTGTCCTTCCTTACCTCTTCCTTGTTTGCAGAGAGACTCATTTATTCTGCCTTTTCCTCCCTAATGATCTGGATATCATGCCAGGAAATGTAGGATTACATTTGCCATCTCCAGCTCAGACTACCAAAGGAACACCAATAATTCTTGATGAAAAGCAGATAATTCAGTAAAGGCTTAATCTCTGTGGAGACTTTAGGGAGAGTCTCCACAGAGATTAAGGATGAGACAGTAGTGTAAGTCACAAACATTGAGAAGAACTACTATATATTTCAATTAATTCACCCTTTTCAAGTACAGTTAACTGGCACATCTTTGTGTGGTTTGGAAAACCTCCATGACTTTTATGTTAATCACTAATAATAATTTGCTAATAACAGTAAATTTGTGCTATACATATGATGTTGAAATAGAATTTTGTTATTTTTGAGGACTTTTGTAGGTTTGTCTTGTATGGTCATGCTTCTTTACGCTGGGAAACTCGTGTAAAGTTTCTATAGTTTCTATAGCTTATCTAAAGTTCAGTTGCTATAGAAAATGTGGATATATATATATGTGTGTGTGTGTGTGTTTGTGTGTGTGTGTATGTGAGGGAGGGAGGGTTCCTTTTACCTATTGGCAGCTTTAGCAATTTTTCAGTTATATAATTATTCTCTTTATTTTATATCTGACTATGTTTAGTAACATTAATATATCAAGTCCATTTAGTTTCATTGCTCAGTTACTCAGCACCTCTCTGTCCTTAACTCATGCCACTAAGAATATCCCTTTCAATGGTTTACACATAAACCCCTCTCTAGCCTTATTTTGGCATCTAGTCTGTAGTGCACCCAAGAGGCTCATACAGGTGGAATTAATTTTTACTTCTTCCAAGTTCAGGAGCACTAGACAACTGCTTTATTCTGTTGTTTTGAAATTAATCAGGATTTACACAACATGATACTATTAGCAGAAACTCTACTTTGTATTCACAAACAATAATTTTCCTGTTGCAGCATATGATAAGAAGTGTCAACCATAACAGAGAAATGGAACTGATATCACTAAAGATCACTGTTACAGACACAGACTAGACTGAATGTATGAGCAGTAACTGGCAGACAATAAAATGTTTGGAAATGTCAGGGGAGAAACATTCTTTAAAATTGAGACCTCTGCTACTATTTTCATTTAGAAATTACAGTAACGGTGCTAACTCAGACATAGTCAGTGTTATGTCAAACTGAAGTATTACACTGAACAGCAAAAGATCAAATCTTCTAATTCTTTCATGTGAGCTGGTCAAAATCAGTTTAGGTTTCCTTACTGAGAGCAGTACTCCTATCCATGAGTTCTGTAAGATCCTCTCTTTGGGGTGTCATCTTTCAATCTTTTCCTCCAAAAACCTTCTCAGAGATTACTGAATTGCTTCTCCACAAAAAGCCCAACAAACACTCAAATTATCTTGCAGCTTTACTGGACATTTTTCTCAGCAGAAGGGGGCAAATATCTGTTTAGTTGGTGTCTACATGAATATGTTACTTTTAAAATGCTGAGTCAGTTTGTCATTTGTGTTTCTAATTCAACGAATCACAGTGTATTGCTGATTCATCCTAAATACAAAGGAAAAATTCATAATTTTTTTCCTTATCTCCTGTTTGTTGCAAAACTAAACACTTAAATTGAAAGGAGCCATTTAAAGAGAAAGGCTATGTTCCTGTAGGAGGGGCAGATATACATTGCAACAGAAGGTATACTGACTTTTTAAACATTATAGTAAAAGTAATTTTTCTGCTTTTGTCATGTATTAAAACAGCAAAGGGATGATTTGTACCAGATCATCTCTGAGTTTATTATATATAATTTCCATGATTAAGCTATGTTACACAAAAGTCTTGGCTTGCAGAGCTACTTCATATAAAATAATGTATGCACCTTAACTTTAAAATATTTCTAGATTGTGATATTAATTTATGCATTTGTTTTTTTTCAAGGCTACTCCATAGCTGGTTTGAGATGTCTTGAAAGTGACATGCAAAGAAAATTGTAGAAGTGAAAAATTCAAATAATGTCCAAATTCTTACAAAAAAAAAGCCCAAAACAAAACAAGAAAAACCTCACTCTTTCCTCCCCTCCTCCTCCTAAAAAAAATTAAAAAATCTGTAACTTCTGCAATGAAAATGGGTTGAAAGTGTTTGTCATCATACTAGGGTAGTCAAATCTTAATGCAGGTGTCTATTTTGTGAGGAATTCTGAGAATGGCACAAGGTTTTTGCTATCAGTTGATCATTTGACATGGTCAACCCTAAGGACTTGCTGAGTCTCTTTCATTGAGAGAAAACATCACACAATAGTTTCCTGATTCCTGGAGTTATGCCTGAATCCTGTTTATTTAAAGCATAGATTTTCTCCATTGTCATTTATCATTTGGCTGACTGACCATGAACCACCACTTAACACAGTGAATGGGATTTCCAGACTAGGGAGTTAAGATGCATGAGAAATTTGCATTTCTTCTTTCTTAGTGCACACTTTTTATCCTTAATCACCATAGGTACTATTTCTCTAGTGAGAGATTCCTCTGTTTTTTAAAGAAGTTTCTCAAAAATGTGGACTTCTTCCTCTTTTTTATTTTCTTTCCCAAAAAAGAATTAAATATGGTATTGTAATTTCTTCAAAGGAGCTCACAGGAAAAAAAAATTAAGCTAAATCATAAGCAAAGAGAGCATATCATCAGTGGACAAGACATAGAAACAGATTTTTATGGGGTTTTTTCCACTGTGAAATAAAATTTTTATATTTTATTTGTTCAGGTTGTGAACAAAACTCTCCTTTGGAAATATTATTTAGACAGACTACAGAAATTTTTTTGAAACTATGAAAAGTTAATTATTACAGAGTAACTTCAAATTCTGAGAAAGACCTCTAGCTCTAAAATTAGATCTTTTTTTATACCACAAGCAGTAAACATCTGAATACCTTAATTTTTCATTCACAGCTAGAAGAAACCTCTTTTAAATATATTAGAGGAAATGATCTAAAATACCATTTTAAAGCACAATTTTAAATTCTCATTCTGAACAAATAAGTTCACTTCTCTGGGTATTTTGTTTGTTGCGATTTTGCTCAGTTCTTTCAACTGATTTGGTGCTAGAGAAACAGTGAAGTTACGGGAGAAAATAAGGACCATGATATAGCCCATATATGGCTTTTCCAGACTGAAACAGATTCTGATTGGAGACAAAAGAACTATAAAGGTAATTTGGGTTCTGTTACAGTTAATAGGGCTGATTTTCATATTTCCTTGCTCAGTTATTAAGACCTATCATTATAAATGCTGATTCAGCCTTTAAAGTCTCGCCAGCAGGGCACATATGAATAGCACGTTTCAATTTCTGTAATAGCAATGCTTAAACCATGTTAGTCCTTCTGGTGTTTTTTTAAAGGCAAGTGAATTACAACAGTAGTGGACTTGATTTTACACTAAAGCTTACTGATTTCAGTAAATCATTAGGCACACAAAATATCCCTAAGAAGGGAAAATTCAGGGTGAAGAATTATCATCATATTCTATTGTTATTGAAGTAAGTTTTAAAGAGTATTTCTTTATATCCAATAGCTGGCATAATATATAAAATAAATATATTTTTTCCAAGTAAATACTACTTGATCAGTAGTAGCATTAATGGCAATTACATGCTACATGTTTGAATTTTGAGTTAGGATTAATAACTCTTTCCTGGGTCAGTGTTGTGGGTTGACCTTGGCTGGATGTCAGGTCTCACCAAGCCACTCTGTAAATCCCCTTCTCAGCAGACCAAGGGAGAGAGAGTAAGATGGAAAACAACTAGAAGGTTTAAACAAAAAAAAAAGTAAAGCGAAACCTTGTCTGTGCATAGGGAACAGTTAATCTGTAGTTCCCATCAAAGAGCAATGTTCAGACATTTCCCAGGGCCTCAGCACCCATAGCATTTGCTGCAGTAGGCAAACATTGTAGGATAAAAAAGACCCCTCATTCCTTCACTCTCCCTTAGCTTTTATATCTGTGCTGCCATCCCACAGTATGTAATATCTCTTTGGCTAATTTGAGTCAGGTGTCCTGGTTCTGTGCCCTCCCCCAGGACCTTGCCCACTCCCAGCCCTCGTTAACGCTGGTGTGTTATCAACACCTTTCCAGCTACCCATGCAAAGCGCAACACTGTGAGGGCTGCTGAAGAAAAATGAACTCTATCTCAGTCAGACCCAATACAGTCAGAAATGTGAATAATTCAGGGGTCTCTTTTGGAACACTCTGATTGTACATGGCCCTGGACAGATGAGAACCCCAGGAAGTAAATTTAATTTTCAGGGATCACTACTTCAAGAAAGTAATGGTCCATGCCGATGATAAAACAAAGGTAGCAAAGACCCTGCACAGATGAGCAAGGAGCTGCTGATAAAACTTGAACATTAAAAAAAAGAAAAATTCAAGGGGTTGAAGCAAGGTCAGATGTTCGAGGAGGAATACAAACAGTTGAACTACACTGAAAAGATGAGGTTAGAAAAGTCAAAATCCATGTAGAATTGAATCCGGGCTGAAGTCTCTGAAGAAAAATTAATTCAGAGAAACACGAATTAATAAATTTCTTCTTAACTACAGTCTTTACAGTAAACCAATCTTGAACAATCCTGGAACCCTGAGACCGGCAGAAAAGTCTAGAGTAAGGATGACTTAGAGGATGACTAGGAGCACTTAGACAAACGGGGCAAACCCATGGGACATGATGGGTGCATGGGAGTCAGTTACCCTTGGCAGGTTGTGATGCTGAGGGAGGTTCCCAAGGGCTGGAAAAAGACAAAAACATTCCTATCTTCAGGAACAGCAATGAGAAGGATTGAGGGAACTGAAATCCAGTTGATCTCACCTCTCTACTTGCAAAGGTGATAGAGCAAATAGTCCTGGTCACCTTCTGCAAATATCAGAGATGATCAAGATGATTTAAAGTAGAGTTTTAAATGTTCACCCAAGGGGAAGAAAGGCAAGGCAAGGCAAGGCAAGGGATAAAAACTGTAAGGGAGGCAGGATGCTGGGTCAGGTTGCTCAAAGAGGTTGTGGGTTCTCCACCCCCAGATAAGTTCAAAACCTGATTATACATGGACCAGAGCGATCTGGCCATCCTGTCTGCAAAAGGACTGTACTAGACCATTGGCAAAGGCTTCTAGTCTCAGTTATTTTCTAATTTTATGCTAGGAATTATACTGAGTATACTGTTCATAATCTAATACCATTTAAATTATACCATTTATACGTATTTTATTAAGCAGGCAGATGTAAATTCTATACCTATTTATTTCTTACTCTAAAGATGAAACTAAAATTTCTTTGATGAATTTTTTAACTAGTAAACTATTTTTGGCCAATTCCATCTGTTTTTAGATGCTTTCCAAACTCTTTGAAAGTGTCCAGATGTTACAGTGATGAAGGCCATAGAAACTTCTAAATATTTAGAGGCATGGAAAGTCTGCTTATCTAGCTATTGCCTTTTTAAAAGGGAGCTTTCTTGTGCTGACATAATTTGAATTGATGGATTTCCTCTGTCCTAAATTACTGGCTGTATTAACATTAGAATTTACCTGGAATTTTTAAATTTAAAAAAATCACACAAATGGAAATGTATAAAAAACCCCTTAAAATGTATTTTGTTTATTTTTTTTTAAGAAATGCATAAATCATTAACTATCAAAATTTCAAGAGAAAGTAGTTTTTGAACAATCTTGCATTGTTTATCTTGTAAAATAAAAGACAACTAAATGTGTAAGTAAAATATTAAACCACAAAACACAGGGAAAATTGTATTTTATTTTTAAATAGCATTGCTACAAAACATTGAATGCCAAGATGAGCATAAATTCAGAAATAATTTGCTCAACTTTAGATGTCAAAAGTCTAAAGAACATCTTTGGACAGGTGATTTTCAGTGGACAGGGGATAGCAGATGATGAAGTCATTATTCAGAGAATGCTTATCCATCCATCATTAGGGAAAAAAAATCATACCCAAATTCTTCAGTTGAAGTGATTTGATCTTTATTTGAACTGGATAATAGTTCTCAATTATTTGTTTACCACAGGCAGACTATACTGAATACTTACATAATATTTTATCAGCATTTGCTAATTTAAAAGGTGGTTTGCACTGGCTACAAATATGCTAGTTATTATTTAATTTTAAGAAAATTCTTTTCAAACACTAGAAAATAAAAGAATGAACACCAAGTGAAACTACTACCAAATGAAGTAGACAATAATGAGCACCAGAAAACACAGGAATAATGAACTGGTGTTTTTCTAATAATCTGAATTTCCTTTCTCACGACGTTATGTCAACTAGTCAGGTATCAGTCACTATACCTTTCAATATTTTGCAGTTTAATAAATAAAAAGTATCCTGGCACACAGAAAGGAAGGAGAAGGATCTAGATTATTTCTTCCCTAGTGGCTGCAGCATATTCCTGCTTAATTTGAGAAAGCAGCTTGACTCATATAAATCGCTCATAAAGGGCTCAAAACCCCTTACTTGAGCTCTCTGCTCTTCTATGTTAACCTCTTTCTGGCAGTAATTCCTCTTTGCCACTTTTGATGTCTCAGCCACTTAAAATCCCTTTAAAATATATTTTTTATCTCAAGTCAATGGAAAACTTTTGGTTATGTTCTTATATTTATGTTTGTATTTTATTAGGAAATGCACAAATGATAATAAAAAAAAAAAGTTCCAAAAATTATACGTGGGCCTTTCTCATTCCAAAGTGGCTGATTTTAGGTCATGTATTAGTTCACTTTCTTCAATGTTATACTTTTAGATCAAAGGGTTCCCTGGACAAAACTAGAGGCAAAACCAATATTGAAATACTTACAAAAAATATAAAAAATACCTGGAATTTTACTCATATAAGGTAAAATTATGGATGAATAGTTTATTTATGTATTTTGTAACCCATTAAAATACAAATATAGCTTAACAAGTCAATTTTTGCAGTTTTCCCAGGATACAGCTCTTGATAACAGCTATGTGTACTTGTTACAGGAGCCTCAGCACTTGCCTGAATTTTCTATACATAGTTTGAAACTGAATTCAAAATGGGAAATAGCAGTGGAAGTCACAAGGAACTTTTCTTGTCTCAATGGCAAAATGAAATTCACTGAGTATGAAAAAAAGATTTGATAAAAGTCAAAATATGACAGAAAAATTAACTGGATTAAAAGCTTGTTTGTTGTCTTTACCAACACCAAGAGAAGACTTGAATCCAGACAAATATTATTTTGAAAATAAGCAGAACTATTAAAAACATCAATGATTAATTTTCTGGAAATTGAAGGAGAAATTATGAAGATAATTCAGCATCTCTCTTATAGTTCCTCTTAAAATATGGACAAGAATCTTTGGAAGTGTCTCAGCAAAACTTTTGTTTCAAATTTTTATAAATATAACATTCAGTCTTTTCCTTCAAAAAGAGGCTTTTAAAACTGAAACAATTAAATGTTAAGATCATGAGTAAGGTACATGAAACTGCCTTTAAAAAAAAATCATTCAAAGAAAGGTCAACAACTTGAAGACAGTTCAGTTTTAATATAAAATTTTTAAAGCTTTAAGGGTGTATAATTAATTGAAAGAAATGGAGGTGAGAGCTTCATCTTCTATAACTAAAACTACCAAATGAAGGTACTGCAGAACTTTTGACAGACAACCAGAACCAAGTAGTAGCACATTGGAATAATGAACAAGAAATGTTTCAATTTATTTTTAGTTGTTCCAATACATAAAAATATCTGGCTGCTTCCACCTTAATACATGCATAGTTCCTAAGTCATTTTCCCCTCTACAGCTTATAGTATTGGATATAAATACTTTCTAGGTACTAGGGTCAGAACTAACCCAAAAATTTCTTTGGTTTTTTTTGTTTGGTTTTTTTTTTTTTTTTTTTTTTTTTTTCCCCACTGATTAATTGTACTGAAAGAGAAAAAATCTTTAATTCAAATGGGCTGTGCAACCTTGCATTGAGTTGCTCTACTAGAATGACATTAAAAATAAAGATTTTTGTGATTCAATAGATGTATTCTTAAAATTGTTTGTTGCTTTTCAATCAGTTGCTCATTTATTTCACAAAAACAAAGATATATGGAATGTTACTATTCTTAAAAAAGGGAAACATTCCAAGGTAAGTAAAAGTTACAGAGGTTTATCACCAAAATGAATTCATAAAGCACAGTCTATAATAATATGCCTGGAATTATAAAGGAGGAAATTGCACTGAGAACTTAGATGTGTGGTGGAGGGCACAAAATTTGAAGGTAGAAAATAATTCAATAGCAGTAAAATTGTTTTGTTCCATATTTATTAGAATCCTTTAATGATTATATGTATTTGTAGGGCTTCTGTACCTTCACTGTCTCTTTTAGATGTACTTTCATCCTTTTACTGTACTTTTAATGGTGTGAAAAATAACCTACATTCAGCACCAGGACAGGTGATGTAGTTATTTTTAAAACCATACATTAATATATATTTTGTTCTCTCTCTCTTTTTTTTTCCCTTTCTTATTCTCTTCCATGTGTTTGTGTTTTTTTGTCTTGGCTACTGGTGCCTCTTCCTTCTATTCCTTTCTATTTGGACAGTTGTTTTTGGCCAGTTTGTGTTTTTCCAGACATCACTCCATGATGTTGTTGAGGTATATGATGGCCCAGCTCTTCAGTCATCTTTGTTATCCTCTCTCTCAGGATCTCATTCAGGTATCATTTAAAAGAACTGTCAGTATATTGTTATTTATTTTTTAAAAGGAAAATATAGTCAAAAAAAAAGAGACAAAAAGTACTGTCATATTTGCTTAAATTCATCTCAAGCAAATATATGAAATCCACATTTTGAACTAAACACTTCAAAATTTTTGCATTGATGAATGAAATGAAGTAAAAATGCTTTTTTTTTTTTTTTGCCTTTTTAAAAATTTTGATATTTAGCTAATATTTTGGATATTTAGAACTTCTTACTCTGTGCCTTTATGGCTTTATCTGAAATAGGTAGTACATATTCTAAAGGGAAAGCAAGGCACATTTGTACCAAAGTAAAATTAAATAGATTAGTTACATGTTGAGTCTATTTAAAGAGGTTGGGGTTTTTTTTGTTTGTTTTTTTTTCCATTTTGGTTTAGGTTTTCTGTGGGGGTTTTTTTGTTTTGTTTTTTTTTTTTTTTTTTGTAGGGGAGTATGTTGTGGTGTGCGTATTTGTTGTCGGTTTTTTTGTTATTGGTTCATTGGTTTGGGTTTTTTTGTTTTTTTTTTTTGAAGGGGGGGTTGTTTGGTTTTGGTAAAGGAAAAAGGCAACAAACATTCTTCATAACTAAGATGAGTTTTAACTCCCCTTTCCTAGAATGACATAATGCTGTCAACAAAAAATATCAAAACTGCATATATCTTGCAGAGTTTACTGAAGCAGAACAGAGTTTGGAGAGTATTATTTCTGTCTGCAAAGATGTTGACAAGTGTTTTCTTTGGTTTAAAGTGGCTACGATAACTTTGTATTTTCATTGTTTGAGTAGGCGAATCCCTTCCATTGAGCTCGAGGAACCAGATCACAGTCAGATTTACCTCAGTGGGACCAGTAACAGCTAAAGGATTTCATTTTGTTTATCAAGGTGAGACAACCTAGGGAAATGTGTACATTTATTCTGTTCATCATAGTTTGTAAATCATCAAAGAGGAACAGACTGAGAATAAAGAGGAAACTAATAGCCTTTTAACAATAGAAAATTATCACTATTTCTACATGTTTTGAAAATTTTTTGAAACTATTCTTTTATTTGTATTTTAAAAGCTGAGATCAAATACTTAAGAAACATAAGAGGGGTTACAAATTTAAGAAGAGAGTTACACAAAACTGCTGGTTTTGTTTGCTAATCTGATTGACAAATGTTAGATCCATCTGGATGCTCTAACTGGTTTATCTCCCAATTTAAATATGAATAGCTGTAAATGTTATTACCTGTGGATTAAAAATTATCTTACTGTTATTAAGATGTTTTTCTTGGTTTACATTATTTGCCTTTTTATGGGTCAAGTGGGAAATTTTATATACCAACACTTGCAACTGCAATTCACTCTTTCATTACATATAAATACTCATCTGACAGTCAGAACACACATTTAGAAAACCACATGAATAAATGTAAATATCTGACACAAACTGTTATTTTGAAACCCAGTATTACTTAAGTATCTCATGGCAGTATTTCTTAAAAGTGTCATTTTAGATAGGTTTCCATGTGGATTTTATGCATTACTTCCAATCTTGGCAAGGCTATCAATGCTATGCTCTCCTAAATAGTAACTCAGACATCAAAAGTGAACAATCTCTATTGTGAAGATTCACTTGGGGGTTATGGAAATGTTCTCAGCTGGAAAATAGCTGAAAGTTTCTTCTAGACATGTTAAATATTTCTGATTCAATATGTGTATTCCCTCACCAAATCAAAAATTAAGAGTTCACAATTGTTTGTATGTTCACAGCTGTTCCAAGAACAAGTGCAACACAGTGTAGCTCTGTGCCTGAACCAAGATTTGGAAAAAGGATTGGAAATGAATTTGCAGTTGGTTCACTGGTTCTTTTTGAGTGCAATCCAGGCTATATCCTCCATGGTTCAACAGCAATTAGATGTGATACAGTACCAAATGCATTGGCACAATGGAATGATTCACTCCCTACATGTATTGGTGAGTTCCGAAGGCCTCTTAATATAAATAATTACTGCTTAAAGTGTGGACTATTCTCCTGTTGAATATGTTTATTGTTTGTCATTGATATAGTATTTTATTCTTGCTTACTTTAATTTACTTCCTTTTTTATTCAAGGCTAAGTTTTATTCTCCTTTCTATTCTAACCTTTCTATTCTATTTCCATTGTGACCTTGCTGTCAACTTTCACAAGTTTCATGAATATGCTCTGCTGCCATAATTAATGTGATAGCTTCTCTTACATTAACATCCCTGGAAGTTCCTGAGTATCCCTCTTTAATCAAGAATCAGAAGTATTAGTTTGGCCCCTGACTTCTTGCAAGACTAAGATGCTTTTACACTGCAGATGTCTAACAAGATACTGCAAGCTATTAGGAAGAACATTACTATATTAAAGATTTAGAAATACTTAAATTAATATTTTGTTACTTTTCAGGAAAAGACCAGTAGCTTTTCAGATCAGAAAACATACTTTTTCTGGTTCTAGACACTTTGAGATTAATTTCTCAAAATTAAATTCATAAATTAACGTGCATCCATTGATATTTATAAACTGACTTGGACCAACTGGAAATCTAGTAATTGTAATGAATTTCCCCACTTTACTTTCCTGATAGGGAACAGAAGTTTTTATAAAAAATATTATAACCCATTGCAAAAATGGCATTATTGTACTGACTCCAGCAGAATACATAAACAGAGGTTTAGGTGAGTAGATGGAAAGAAAACAAAGAACATGTTTTCGTTAGGCTGATGTTTCATCTGCCATGCTAACCAGCTGATGGTGCCCAGTAGAGTATGAGTGGTTTTTAGTTAATTATAAGATTATCTCCAAAATATCAAAATCCTGATAGAGATCAAGGCTAAGTATCACTGGAGTACTATTGATAAAATATGATTAATCATGTTTTAAACAAATAATGTTGCTTTAGACTGTTTCAGGCATAGCAATAGAACTACAATTTCTATATCGATAAGAAGGTGACATATATAGCTCTATCTCATTTAGTCTCATAGACTACAGTTTAATCAGTAGAATTGTACTACTTTTCCCCTTGAATTATATTCCCTTTGGTTTTTTTTTTCAGTTATAACAACTTGACAAAGTGTTGAAATCATTCTTTTGGACATTGATTACAATGTATTATTGCTATTTTAATACATGATTTAGTCTACAAAGAGAAAGCTATGTGTCTAGACAAGCTCAATTGAGGAAGGGTTACAGGCCACCTTCTGTGTGAAAATCCTGTGTCAATAAATGTGATAAAACACCTATGAGATGAAAATTGCATTAAACTAAACCAGTTTAATAATTGAAAGGGTAGATGTGACCATATTAAATTGCCTGAATTCTAGTGAATGTTTTAATATTACATATTCAGATAATAGACAAATAATCATTGAATCATAGAATCATTAAGGTCAGAAAATATATTCAAGATCATCGAGTTCAACCTTTGATCAAACCTCACCATGTCATCTACAGCACAGCACAAAGTTCCACATCCACTCATTTCTTGGACACTCACAGGGGTGATGAGTCCACCACTTCCCTGGGAAGCACATTGTAATGCTTAACCATCCCTCCTGCAAAGAACTTCACCTGATGTCCAATCTGAACCTGCCCTGGCACAGCCTGAGGCAATGTTCTCTTGCCTTACTTGCATGGGAGGAGAGCCCAACTCCAACCTGGCTGCAACCTCCTTTCCGACTGTAGAGTGATGAGATCTCCCTGAGCCTTCTTTACCTCAGGCTGAGCAGCCCCAGCTCCCTCAGCCACTCTGATGTTGTACTCTCTGGAGCCTCTGCCAGCTTTGCTGCCTCTCTCTGGACTTACTGCAGCACTTCAAGGTCTTTTTTGTAGTGCAGGGCTCAAAAATTAACACAACACTCAAGGTGCAGCCTGGCATCAACCATTCCATTTGGTCATCCTTTTATGAGTAATTGCGTAAACACTTTAAGTGGCACTAGCTTTTAATTTATCCATGTAGTTCCAAACAGATTCTATTAATTTTATGCCACGCAATATGTAGCTACAATATTTATTATTAAGATAAGTTGCATTCTATCTATTTTCTAAATCCTCATATTTGCAGCTCCTGTAGTCCCTTCAGAACTTGGTGATGTTGCATAGAAGTGATGCATTAGCTTTTAATGGACTTGATAAACCATCTCATCAATCTTCTCCTTCAATTTAAAAAATACCAACAAAATATCTATGTGCAGATTAAGATGTAATATTATTTGTCTCCGTTAGAGCCTCTAATGATATAGACAAGATGTTTTCAAGTTGAACATTCAAAAGAGATACTTGATGGTACCTAATGTGTCTGTCCTGTTTCATGCATAACACTTTTATTAATCCATGAACAGATGTGATGAATGTAGTCTTGCAAAGATCTTGTAAATCCTTTGCTGATGCAGTAGATGCACAGACTGTGATGAAATAACTCACACAAGCACACAACAGTCAAGGAGTTGAGACTGGTGTTATTAATTATTTAGAGGAGCAATATTAGAAAGAATGAATGAAAAATATTAGAAAGAAAGAAGAAACAATGTTACCTTTTTTGTGCCACTTTTTATCTTTTATAGTTATACAATACTTATACAATACAATATATAAAATACAGTACTTTATATTATACAATACAATACAAAGTATGGGTTTTTCATACTTCAACCTAAGCCTTAAAAAATGCTTTATTTTTGTAAGATTACCAGGAGACAATGGAATGGATTTCACTCTGTAAAGGTGAAATAAACAAGGGGAATATTAGCATGATTCTGTCAGGTAGGAAACTGACATAATTCTAATTTTCTTCTCCTCCTTTTTTGGTCAGATAAAGGAAGAGTTTTGAGATATAAAATTTTATTTTCCTGAGGCATATAGGTATTTTCTAATGTAGCATCAATTGAAAATGTTTCCAGCCACAGTATAAGCTTTTATAAAAAGTCTTGTCATTCTGAAGCTTTATACTTCTTTTCTTCCCTTATGCATTTCCTTTCAGTGCCCTGTGGTGGTATTTTAACAAAGCGCAAAGGGACCATTTTATCTCCTGGTTATCCTGAGCCTTATGACAACAATCTGAATTGTGTGTGGAAGATCACAGTACCAGAGGGAGCTGGGATTCAAGTAAGTTTACTTGCTATTTGCTTGCTACCATCATATTTAGAACTGTTTTTCCTTATGCAAAAGATCATCTATCTGTACAATATTTCTATCTCATTAGTGATTCTGAAATTTTTAATGCACATCTTTTCAATTATGCAGTGATTGAATGTTATAGGATTCTTAAATATCTTAAAATATGCACTTGTAGCCTTTTACTTAGAAGAATATCACCACAACTTCTAAATGTATTTCAATAAATCAGTGACTCCTTATAAGCCAAGGGAAATAGAGAGCCTTCCTAGGAATTCTTTTTTGCTCTCCCCAGATTTATTTGTCTCCTTTCACACAGTGAAATTAAGTGAGTTGCTTTCAAGGACAAGTTATATGTGTTATCCTAGAAACTCTGCTATTTACTCTGTGTTTATGGAAGTTTACTGTGATGTAAAGATGCTTCATTATGTTTTGATGTGAGATGGGAATTTATTCTTTTAAATAGTTTCAGAGTTGTTGCTAATTTACATAGATTAATAATCTCATAGAACAAACAGTAGGAAAGTATCCATTAAGCTTAGTCATGCATATCTCTAGAGTTCACTAAAGAAACTGACAGAAATCTGGTTATTGCACAGGCAGTTGAATTTAATAAATTAGAACTTCTAAGCATCATCTAAACAAATTCCTAGCAAAATGCACATCAAGAAATCATGATATAAAGTTTTCTATATCTATCCTATTTCAAAATATAACAGCTGCAGAAAATGAATAAAGAGCTCAGTTTATGCAGTTAAAGACATAATAATTAAGAAAATCTGAAAAAATCTTAACAGTGCTTTAAAGCCTTTTTACAAGTTTCATTACAAAGTTTTCAATAATATTTAATAGTCTAAATCAGCTTTGAGATTGATTTTGAGAAATACTACTTGATTTAAAGAGTTGACTAGGACAGCTGACAGGATACTTTGTTCTATGCATTTCTTATACTAGGAAGATAGTTCAGAGGATTTAAATTAGGCAGTAACTTTCCTCCTGACTTAGGCCATAACTGTTGCTTTTTGAAAATGTTTATCTCTTATCACAGGCTGCATTTTTCAGAATCATTAATGAGGTGATTAAATTAGTAACTTTGATTTCAATTTAGGTGTTTACTCTTCATGATATTCTTTGCCCAAGAGTTGTAATAAATAAAAAAATATATTTACTGTCTACAAGTATCTGAAGCGTGCAAACAGTGAGGGACTCTCTGCTGCTTCACTTAAGAAAAAGAAATCTGTTCGCTATTGTATCTGACCAATTCCTACAAAAATAGGTGCAGTATTTGAGGCCCCCATCCAAGAAACAGATAGCCAAACTGAACATTTATTTCATGTAAGACAAGGTCCACGCAATCTATTTCACATAGAAAAATGGCTTCATGACTTTGTTTTACTGGAACTAGTGTTTATTTCTTGTGTTGCAATTATTCCATTCTGAGAGAAAAAAAAATGGAGGCAAAAGCAGCATTATTCTCTAACTTTAATGACTAAGGCACCCCTTTTTGAGGGTGGTTGGGATTTCATCATGCTTCTGTCTCTTTTAAAGCATTTCAGTAAACAGTTAAAACAAACAGGAAGCTAACACCAGAAACTCTCCCCTACTAATCAGGAACAAGAATCTGATATTTCTCTGCTTTGTAAGGTGTGATTTCACTTTATGAGAACAGGTATGGCCTCCTGCTTGCAGTTTATCTCCTTACCACTTTGCATCTCCATATGAGTGGAAGAATATTTTCCCCTCTGGAAGAAAGGAAGTGACTATTCTGCCTTTTGTTTGTAGCATGCTAGTGACTGCCCCTCCTCAGGAGAGGAGCTGGTGATGAAGGTAATCAAACACAGCGGTTTTCTCTTACCTGGAGGCAGAATTTAAAATGGCAAAATAGATGAAGCATTGTGCATCCCTGTGGGACTAGTTTAGTCCTGGAGAAAATAGAGAGGAAAAACCTGCATGTATTGAAAATACCATGTTTCATCTTCTCCTCAATGTCCTCCAAACAAGAGAATCATATTCTATACCCATCTGATTTTCATGGCTGTGTGACTCTTGACAGAGGTAATATGTGGTTGTCACTAAAGGTTACAGGATTCATAGTTTGAATAGGCAATCAAATAAAAAATAGTTGCCGTTTTATTCACTTAATGATGATTTTCCATTCTCTTTGACAAGGGGAGCAAGACAACTTTTCATGACTGAGAGAAACAGAGGCTACAATTTCGAGTCATCTTTGAGCTTGAATAAAGAGGGGAAGAAGTTTATGTTCTTTGCCTCACATTTTTCTTCATAGGTGCAGGTGGTGAGTTTTGCCACAGAACACAACTGGGATTCCTTAGACTTTTATGATGGTGCTGACAACAATGCTCCAAGGCTTGGAAGTTATTCAGGTGACTGAGAAGATTTTACAATAAATGGTTCACAGATTCAACTCTTTACTGTAAACACACAGCTCTTTCTGTGTGTGTAAGCATGCTTGAGCATGGTATGTGTGCTTGTTTCTCCTGTAATTAGCAACAGGTAGTACTAGTTCTGTTTTAATCAGTCATCACTTAGCAGACTTTCATAAACATGTATATTTTAAAATGTTAGAAATGAAATAACACTCAGAGGCTTCCAAACTAGACCTCTCTTAATCCAATTATTTTCTCAGACTTGTAGGTCCAAAAATACAGACCTCAAAAATAGGTATCTCTTGATATTGCTGATGAAAAAGGATGCATTCTTTATCCTTATTTTAGACAAAGAAGACAGTTCTTTTTGCTTTACTTTTTCTTGTTTTCTTTTGTTTTCTTTGATTATAATAAATATGTGTGTATGCTAAGAAATCAGAGTTATTCATATTATCTTGACTTGTGCTGAAACACAAATAAATAGTCCATCACATTTCTAAGAACAGTCCAGCAACATATTTTCAGAGCTGCTTGATATATTATCTTGACATAATAAATAAACATAACATGACTGTTATGTTTAGAATCATCCTGGGGACAGGATTTGCTCTTGTTTTTAAAAAGACACTAGTGAATATTTCTCCTTTTGTGGGTAAAAAACAAGTAATATAAATTTATATTAGCCTTTCCTTGTCTATTGTTCATGTCTCTGATATTGTGGTGTACTGAGAATGTAATAAAACTTTTATAGGGACAGGTATTTGATAGCATCCATGATGACAGAATATTATGGAATTGGTTATGTGACCTATCTCTTGCTCCCACCCTCTCCCCCTCCCTCTTTCTCTTTTTTTCTCCTTAATTCTGTTTATATACACACACAGACATCACGGCCTTACGTCTACATTTATGTCACTTTCTGTGCTTTTCAATAATATTTTGAATTCTCTTTTCAGGAACAACCATACCTCCACTTCTAAACAGCACATCAAATAATTTGTACCTCAATTTTCAGTCTGATATCAGTGTTTCAGCTGCTGGATTTCACCTTGAGTATACAGGTAATTCAGAAATATTCAATTAATAAAGAGCACTCTCTAGTTCCAGACATCAGTTCTACCTAAACTATACAATAAAGGAATATTTAGTGCTATTACACATAATGTGCTACATACTGTAACTTCAAAGTCATTTGCAAAATTCTCATTTAAATCCAAGTGAGCAAATTCAGGCCTGAAAACCGTACTATAAGGACTGTGAAATTTAGTTTGTCTTGCTTTCATCCTTAAATTGCTTCCATCCTTAAATTGCTTTGCTCTCTGAAAAACTTTCTGAACCTACAGCAGACAGAAATAAATGCAGATATGCTCATGTGGCAATCCTAATCCATTGTGTCCAGTGCAGCCCTGGTCTCTTCCCACAGATGCCCCCCCTGCAGCTCCACACCCCAGCACTCTCAGCCAAAATCTACAAATTATGCTCAATACAATCACATATGTACTATACAGTATGTATGTGGAGGATACAACTAGTCACCCTTGGCAAAGAGGAGAGATGGAATAATCTGAAAATAGCAGTTGTGCATCTTAAGTGAGAAATGCCTGCAGGTTAATGAGAACACTGGATTATTTTAAATGGTTTTTATTATTGCTGAGTACACCTCCAGTGGAAAAGGCTGTAGTTAAAAACATACTTTCTGTCTGAATGACTTTGTCTCAGATGACTGACAGGAATTCTGGCAATCACCAGCTGTGTGGTTCCCTCTGCTTATATTGGTTCTGGTGTCTGATCTGCATAATTGTGTCACAGTTATTTCTTTTGCATATTTACCATATGCAAATCCCATGCTCTGGTTGTCTGATTAGCCAGTTGGAGAACACAGCCTTGCAAAATTACAGCCTGATTGCTTGTCTGTAACTAAACATTAATTATAGGTAGAATTATCCTGCAATTTCCTTGAAATGCAGATAGTTTCTCAGCCACTTACAACTTCAGATGAGAAAAAACATCAGGAAGTTATGAAAATGAAATAAAATTAGACTGAATCCAGTGAAATTGAAAAGGCACCTTTGTATACCCACATGTCCAAATAATATGTGTAATATATTCTGCCCATGGAAAACTTCCACCTTTAAAAAGGGAAAAGATTAACAGTACACTGTTTAAAGTATTGGTCCATGTCAAGAACAATTACCAAATACGTGTGTATGGGTTTGTACAGGGATGTATGTGTGAATCTGAACAAAAGCAATATTTTCTGTGTGAATGAATAAACCCAAAGTATATGTTGAAAATTTGTGATTCAGGAAATAATACTGATGTCTCTCAATAGATAGCCAATTAACCAGTAGCTCAGTGAAATATACTGCTTTGCAAGATAAATTATTAATTTACTTTTCTTGGGTAAGTGATAGAGATATGTGATTAAAACATCATTCAGTCTCTTGTGGTTTAATCCTAAGCACATAAAGCTGCTTGCTCACTTCCCTCCCCCTGCTTCCAAGTAGGATGGGGAACAGATTTGGAAAAAAAGTCAAATTTGTGGGTTGAGATAAAAACGGCTTAATAGAACATAAAAGGAAGGGGAAATAATAATAATATGCAAATCAAAAAATAATAATAATGATTAAATAAAATATACAAAAACAGATGATGCACAATGCAGTTGTTCACCATCCACTGACTGATACCCAGACAGTTCACAGGCAGCAGTCCTCAGCCAGTTTTCCCCTTAGTTTATATGCTGAGCATGGGGTCATATGATATGGAATTTGTTCAGTTGGGGTCAGCTGTCCTGAAACCTTATAGTTAGTTGCTTAGTGTGAATTTCAATTCCTAGGCACCAGCTGTTTCACTACTTGAATCCATGACTCTTACTCCTCCATTATTCTCTAAGAAAGACATAGTCTCTATTACCTGTGGAAGTTTTATGATTTTTTTTTTTCCATCTGTTGTTCAATTGTTTTTCAATAAGAGACTATGGAAAATTCTGCATTGAGCTGAATCACGAATTTGGTATGGGAGATTAAGCCAAGGGACAGCACTTTGTCATCATTGCTAGGAAGAAAGACAACAGAAACTGTGCCTTGTATATCTTTTGGATTTTTGTCTCTTGCATTTTTCTACAACAAACAGGTTATTTGCTTGCAATTCCAGAACTCACAAAACTGCTGTATTTATGAAGAGATTTTGCCAGAAAGAAGGAGATACAGGGTTGCTCTCTTCAATTGTCCTGGTCATATCTGACTCTCAGACAGCAGTTCCTGCTCAAAAACTGTGATTATGTTTATAAATATAGTTAGTAAGTGGAAAGTAATGGCCAAATTTTAATTGTTTCATAAATTTATTTCATTTAATTGGAACCCATGCTGGCCAAGGACATCATGAGGAGTCGGCTGAATTAAAGTCTCGGTCTCTGAAATACTAAGGCATGGTTCTCATGCAGAATCACATCAGAGTTGAAGACTTATATTAAGTGTTTTTCAAGTGAGCTTGCCATAAAGATTGATTTTGTCCAATTTTTAGTGTGTCTTCCAAGTCTATTTCACCTATTCTAGGAGGCACAAGTCTGAGAGGAAGTATGCCCCATTTGTGAAAATGATTACTTTTCATTTCAACAACAGATTTCTCTAAGAAGGTTTCATTCTGTTTCATTTCCAATATCTCTTTTCATTCCTCATGAATAGTTTGTTGTCCTGTCTGCTAGGGATTATCTTCTGAACTTCTAAAGAACCCAAATGTGGTTCTTTAGAAGTAAAGGAAAACAAAATAAACTTTATTTGTTGAAGAAATATTTTAACACAAGTAAATGATACTTTGACATAAAGAATTAAGTTTTCATGTTCTGAAACTGAATAGTGTTCCTATCTATAATTTTTTTTCTATAATATTTTTACTTCTCTTTTGAATTCTTACATTGTTATTTTATCCACAAAATTCATTTTCTGTATTTCATTGGACATCTTAAATACAAAAATATATATTGCATTGAAAATACATTATATCACCTGAACTTTTCCAACAAAGAATGCCACAGAATGGTTTGTTAAACACTTCTATAATGTTTATGTATTTTTCACCACTATAAAAATTTTGATTTATTGCTCATTTTCTCTAACTAAAGTTTTGTATTATCAAAAATTTCATTGGTAGGTTTTTGTATTGAGCATTACAGGAGCTGCTGGAGAAGGGCAAGACAGCATCAAATAGCTTCTTTTTCTTTATACACAATTGTTCTTATCTGAAAAGTAGAAGATACTGAAAGTATGTTTTCAATGAATGCCTATGTTAAAATCTCTTTTTATTACCATTGGCTATGCGAGTTCAATAATTTAACACATTTTACTGTGAGAGTATTATAAGGTAGTTCAAGAAAGTATTCATGCACCACAAATAAATCAATAATGAACAGACTGCAGTTTATTATATTTATGAGTACATTTTTATGACCTGAATAAATATTACAACACTCCAAAGACACGAGCTCTGAACTAGCCCTCAGCTGGGAAGATGTCAAAATTTGTTTCAGTTTTTGAAAGGTATTGTAGGCTTTCAGACTATATTTTTTTCCCAAATATGATTTTGTTAATTGAAGTGAGAGACATAAGGATGAACACCTGTGAATGTGGTTTGGGCTGCTAAGGCAGCCTGAGAAAGGCATTTAGATGAAGTCATTTGTCTTTGCATGGCCTGACTATTCACATAGTTAGGTTACACGCTTCAGCTGAAGGTTCAGTTATTGGAAACTAAAACCTGTTAGTTCTTAGTTTAACTGTTCAAAACAGCTAATAAGTAATCTTCTGTGTAAGCCAAGCACAGTTGTTATTTTGCATTTGTACTTTGTACATTACCTGGATCACATTCTGGATGTCTGAAATGTAAAAAGTGGATCTAGGTCCATCATTCATTTTCAAAACTGGTTCTTTGCTCTTCTCTAGTTTGAGAACAGAAAATAGAATTTGCAGACTAAAAATTTCTGTTAGCTTTCATCTTTCATATTGTATAAAAATGCACTCTTTTAAGGTGGTAGATTTTACTTCGTGAGAATCTTATGTGATCAGTTACTTTAGTAAGTTTTAAAACAGGCGGATTTTGATAGTGCTCTGAGGAAGTAGGTGGCCATAACTGAATTCCACAATGTTTCTCTACTACATTGTGTACTGATGACCAGTTGTGTAATAGTCCTTACTTCACAACTAGGCTTTAATTCCCACATTAGGCAAAGAAAACAACTCAGTTGATTATACTTTCTTACATTCCTGGACCTTCCTGGGTAGATGCAAGGAAAAAAAAATTCTCTTTTTGATGACTATAAAAAAAAGCATGTGGCATCTTGGCAAAAAGCTTCCATTGCAATCAGAAATTCAAAATATCAGTGTTATAGCTCTATAGGTACTTCTTTAAACATAGCAGATTAAATGAAGTCTGATGCAAATATTTATTCTGTGTGTGTGTGTGTGTATCTGTCGGTGTGTGTAAATGAATGAAGGAGTTGAGTCACACTTGTGGAGGATGGAATGCTGGAGAGCACTTTTACTTTGCATTGTTCTTCCAGTGTTTTGCAGTTGATGTATTGTTGGCCAGCCTCCCCTAGAACACATGCTGGTAAAGCACAGTGGAGGTGTTCTCAGTCTGAATGATGAAGGCTGTAATTACTAGTGAGACTGGAGGTAGAAATGAATAAGTCTGTGCCAGGAGACAGTGGAATTTTAGAACTGAGACTGCAGATTGGGAAGTGGTTTTTGCCACACCAATCCTTTTTCTTTACTCAAGAAAGAATATTTTTTCCTCCTTATATACAGTAGTTCCAAAATAATATTCTACTTTTCCACAGACAACTGCTGATTCCCAAGAGCACCCAAAAGGTTATCAACACAATGTGCCTATGTACACTGTACACAGTCCTATGCAAATCTAAAAAACAATTTCATGTTCTTTAGAATGACTAAACTTCTCTATTTTTCTCAGCTATAGGTTTGGACTCTTGTCCTGAACCACAGACTCCAAGTAACGGGATCAAAATTGGAGACAGATACATGGTTGGAGATGTGGTGTCTTTCCAATGTGACCAGGGTTATTCTCTGCAGGTAAGCCAAGTTTCCTATTTCAAATGGTGCCTTTCAGCTCTTTAACGTGGTTATGATTGGGCCTGTCAGTGCAAAATGGACACTGAGCTCTTCAGGAATTGTGTACACATGATAAGTTTACAGGACTGTGTGCTTTTCTACCAGACAGTGAATTAGAAACTATCCAAGAATTCCATCACAAGTGTATGGCTTTGTGCTTCTTCTGCATTAGAGGTTATAGCTTATTATCTATTGTTGATGGCTTTTTTGATAATTATAGCTGAACCACTGTGGCAAAATTAAGTTAAAATAACTTGATGAACAATTAATAGTATTTCTCTATACACAGGAGGAAAAAGAAGTAAAGAGGAGAACTAAGAATAAAAAAAGGGAAATAAATAATTGCTTTTCTTAGTAAATCACATAGTGTCAGTTGTTTTCTTGCAGCAATTTCTTGGGTTTTTTTTCTCCAAAATGTTTATCAAATAGGGTTGTATTTTTTCCAAGTAAATTTCCAATGTCCTTGCACTAACAAAAGGTATATCCAGGGGAGATGTAGTGATTGCAAATCACCAGTAGGAACTTGTCTCCTTATAGGAAAGAAGATCAAAAACTTGTACAGTTATGCCAAAGAATCAGATCCAAAACCAAGTATTGCTTTTACTTGAGACTCCCCAAAAAGAGTTTGTATATTCTACAGTCTTCCTTTATCTAGGTCTTTGAGAGCCAAAAGCACAGAAAATTATTACATTACCCAAGTACTGAAAAAAAGAAAAGTCTTGTAAAAAGAAAATAATTTCTATATAACAGCACATTATGAACACATTATAAGGGAGTTCGGGAAACTTTTGGAGCAAAATAGCAAAATATGCAAGAATGAGCAAAGTATCATTAATATCAGTCTCACCCATAAAGTGTTGATGTCAGACTAACTAAATGAAGTCTAAAAATGCTAATAATTTCAATTATTTATTTTACATAATTCTGTGAAAACTTAGATACAGGGTTTATATGTGTTGCCTAAAAAATAGAAACTGAATTATATTCTTTGACAAAAAAAAAAAAACAACCAAAAAAACCCTAGTTTATAGTGATCGAACAAAGTAGTCTTGTCTGCCTCCAGATTTCAATTGCTGTTTCAATTTGGGACCTCTATCCCAATCAATTCTCCTTCAAGACAGAATTCCTAGTCATGCCTGCAGATTTCTAGCATTTCAAGAACAGATAAAACAGATGTCCTGTGATTGCAGCTCTGAGAATGAATATTGAAGTTTTCTTCTTATGTTGCCTGCTTTTAACTGGCCACTCTTGGAAACAGCCTGAGAAATAATTTTTGCTTCTTTGCTTTAATTCCCACCTTAAATACAAGTGAGTGTGAACAGATAAGCCACAGTAAAGGCTGAAATAAAGAAAATGAAACATAGAGAAAATAAAGAATTTAAGAGCATAGACTGTGCAAACACCCATGTAAAGTTTCTTCCCACCATACAGTTTTTCTAACTTATGCAGTCTGACTAGATGGTTTTGGAAGATATCCCAAGTACAGTTTTCTCTTCAGACTTTCCATTTTTGTTTGCTTTCTCTGGTAGGCAGTTAGAATTACGTGAGGGTGATGAACAGCACAGAGAGTGTGTCTATGATGAGTTTAGAACGTAAAGTCAGCACTTACATAATTTATATAGTATGTAAAGTTTCATCATGTTCAACACCTGATGGGCATCCATACTAGGCAAACATTGCTTCAGTTAGACCTGTAGTTGCCAGACCTTTGGTTTATACTGAGACAAGCACAAGATTCAGCTGGATTCTGTAATACTGTAAGAAATAATATTAATAGACACCATCATGTAGTAAGCTAACAGTCACAGTCTTCTCTGCTGTTTTCAAGGCATGAAACAATTCACAGTGTACAATGTAAATACTCTACCTTTTTGGTTTTGTGCATTTTGATGATGTTTTAAATTATACATTCTTTTTGTTGAAATACTAACTTGCTGTATATCATATATTTTTAATATGAATTAGCAAATATTGTGTCATTTTAGGGACATTCACATATCACTTGTATGCCGGGACCAGTAAGAAGATGGAATTATCCCATTCCAATATGTTTAGGTATGTTCAGCTTCCATCATTTTTCCTAAATATACCAGAATAAGGAAACCAGAAAACTCAAAAATAATAGACACGTAGTGGAAAGAATTGGGAGAATGGGAGGAACTTAATTAAATGTGAAAATGGTCAAATTAAATCAGAGATTTTCAAAGGTTGCTGCCCACTAATGTTGGCAAATCTTTCCTGAAATGTCCAAGCAATAAAAGGACAACACATTGTCCCTTTCAACCCAAACTATTCTATATGATTCTGTGTGTTCTAGTCAGAAATATCATCAATTCATTATCAGGAATGACACCTCCAGAGACCTTGGCAACATAGCTAATTTATTTAGGACTCATTTCCCCAGAAGAGTGATGGCAATTGCGGACGATAGGAATAACATTACATTTTCATCTCTAATGAATTCAACATAATCATGTCTACCAAATTTGAGAAGATACATTATTTTTCAAGTTAAATTATACATATGTCCGTAATATTATTGGGAAAAGCACAGAAAACCTGTCAGAAAGCAAAATGAAACCTGTGAAGTGTGTTTAAATATACTCTTTTTATGTGATAAATAATGTAAGGAATGTAAAACTCCTTCTAGTTGTAATCTTTTTCACTGCATGTAAATGCCTTTTTGTTTGGGTTCCCTAACAATAAAAGTTATCTGGATTTGTAATCTTGAATATATGGAAAACAGGATGCTGTAGATCTCATTAAAGATTTTTTTGCTTTGCTTTTCTTCAAGACAGTTAATGTATATCCTCTTGAGCTGCTTCACATAATCCTGTTCTTAATCCTGTGGAGTGTTAAAAGCCTCCTGTGAGGTATTGAGCTCTCTCAGCTTAGAATTTATAAATATTCAACAAGGTTGAGGTATTTGTAAGAATTTTTTCAGGAGTTAGTCTTCAATTTTTGTCATTATGCATTAGCATATGGTTAGGAAGTCTGATATTATAATTGCACTGCTCTTGGTAAATTCTGAAGATATAGATGCTGTGCTAAAAAATTGGTGACCTTTTTTTCATATATTTTTCCTTTTTTTTGCAAGTACTGATTTTTACTTGTGTTTCAAATAGTGTAGCAAATTTTACTTGGACAAAACTTCTGAACAAAGTTCTGTTTGTCATAATTACCACCTTTAAATGCAATATAGATGTCTAAGTAATTTGATTTACTGTTGCCATGCCTGAAAACTAAAATAAAATTAAGATATTAATTTAGCCTCATTTCTGGAAGTATGTGTATGTTTACTTTTCTAAGTTTGTTTATCTCACTTTTAGAACAAAAGGATATAAATGCAGTTTTCAAAAGGCCTCCTGAATAGCTTATAGTACAAAGTCTTTTTATAATACATTATCTTATATTATTCAGATGCTCCTTTACAAACAAACACAATTGTCTCAGCCCTGCTATAAGCTGGTGTGTGCTGCTTGCCTGTCACAAGGACAGTTCTGGTAGACAAACTGCAGAGTAAGCATTAGGGAAATGAGGCTGGTGGAAGCACAAGTCTTATGTGGAGTGGCTGAGGGAGCTGGGGTTGTTCAGCCTGGACAAAAAGGAGGTTCAGGGAGATGTTATCACTCTCTACAGCTCCCTGAAAGGAGCCAGGCGGGGTTGATCTCTTTTCCCAGGCAGCCACTGACAGGATGAGAGGACAGAGCCTCCAGATGCACCTGGGAAGGTTCAGGTTCAACATCAGGAAGAATTTCTTTATGGGAAAGGTGGTCAGGAATTTCATACTATTTCTTGACTGAATGGGCTGCCTAGGGATATGGTGGAGTCACCATCCCTGTGGGTGCTTAGCAAGTGGCTGGATGTGCAATTTAGTGCCCTAGTCTAATGGGAAAGGTGATGATCAGTTAAAGGTTGGACTTGATAATATTGGAGGTCTTTTCCAACCTAAATGATTCTACAGTTCTGTAATCTGTTCTATTTTGGGTGTATGTATCCCCCAAGTTAAAATCTACGCAACTCAGAGCTGATACAAAGTTGCAATGTACCTACCTGTAAATTAATTTCTAACAGACATTTAGTGGTAAAGAAATGTCTGTGTATTTGTCTAAATATAACCCTAGGTATTATTATATTATTAATGCTCTAAGGATCTTCACTGTTACGGATTATTTTTTGTTCATTTGACTCCTCTGAAAAATATTTTTGGTTTGTTTTTTATTTTTAGCACAATGTGGTGGTGGCATGTCAGACTTCAGTGGAGTGATTCTCAGTCCAGGGTTTCCTGGCAACTATCCTAGCAGTTTGGATTGCACATGGACAATAAAACTGCCTATTGGGTTCGGTATGTGCTGTTTTATGGATTTAAAATTGCTTTTTTAAGAGTGCAAAACATTGAACATAGATTTTAAAATGTTGTTAATCTTTATGCCAGCAAAAACCCACAAGTAACTATAATCCATTTGAAGAAGTTAACAAAATCTTAAAAGAAATATTTAAAATAGAAAAGTAGCAAGGGTCTTGGGTTTTCATTTAATATATGCCAACATTTTCTCATATAGACAAAATTGTTTAATTAGAATTCAGCACAATTTTCTAACTTTACAGAACTGATTTATATTTTTGTGAAATCATAAACCCAACAAAAAAATAGCTATCATGAATATTTCACACCAGATCAATTTAGAAGTTAAAGCTATATTTTAATTAATTATTTTATCATTAAGCTTCTTTGCATATCCTAAATGAAACTCAAAGCATCATAGAAATGTAGAAGCCCCCCACTTAAAGCTGTCAAACTTCCCACTCAAAGTAGAATTGTGGATCAAGCCCAGGACTGGTGGAACTGTCTCACTAGGGCTGCTACTCACCTAATACATCCCCAGGCTGTAACAGATAAGGATGTTGTACTCCAGATGTAGAATTTTGCACCTCCAGAATTTTTCCGCCAGAATTATTTTGCCATGGTTTGACACTGGCACAATGCCAGTGCCCCCATGAGAATACTCTCTCCCTGGTGTCTGCTGTGAGATGTGACCAGGAATAAGCAAAGCAGGCTCCTACTTAGGAATTAAGAAAACATTATTAACTAAACCACAAGGGAAAGAAAAAGAAAAGAAACACACAAGGAAAATGAAAACTTCACAAAAGCATTTTCCTCTTCCCCCCACCAAATTTCCAATACAATACATCTCCCAAATCACCAACTCTTGGTTCAGCACCACCCTTTAGAATACTCAATCCTCAGTTCATCAAGAGGAGAAGGAGTCCTTCTTTGTGCCATGGACTTCTTGTCACATGTGGCACTGTCCAGAGATCATTTGCCATCGTTCCTTCCATGCCCAGTGCTCTCACCACTGTGCATGGACCAAGGCTGCTTCCACGGTTCCTTTTAAAGATGCCTTGTCTCCTTCCAAAAAGGCACAGTCTCAACTTTGGGACATCTCTCCCCCCCATGTTTTTTTCACCCCTTGGGAGCAAAAAACCCTCTGGGTCCGAGGGGTACCCACACTGAACCCTCCTGGTTCTGAGGCATTGCCCCCCCTGGAAGCAGTCTCTGTATCACAAGGAAAGAGTCTATGGCTATACAATAAAAGGAGTCCAGCAAAAAAATGCCACTCCATCTTCTCCATTCTTCCAACATCTCTCTCTCTGCCCAGACCTTCATCACTCTTCTAGGAAAGGTTAATGTTCTGTAAAGTTTTCATTGTCCACAAAGGGGTTAAAAGCTCCCACAAGCGGCTGGACACATCGCTGCCTCCTCTGCCTCCTTCTGCCCCCTTTCCTCCTTCTCAGCCATGCTGCCTGCTGCTGCACATGTTTATCAAGTTTCAAGGTAACTCTCAGGCACAGCTCTGTTTCTCTCTCTGTCTCTGTCTCCCAGAAGGGGTGTGGGGGGTGAAATGTCTCTCAGTAGTTCGATGCTTCCACCCTTGGGCCCCTCAGGGTCAGGCCTACTTCTCCCAGGCCACGTGGCTTTCCCCTCCCTGCGCCCAGCCTCTCTCCCGCCTGAAATCCAAAGAGAAACTTCTAGGGGGGAGCCCTGCTTTTAACCCTGTGTTCTCAGAGGCAGATCCAAATGTCCCAATGGCCACAGCTGGTGCCAATATTAAAATCTGAGCACCCGTTGGTTTGACTGCAGCATCCCAGAAATCCCATTTCCGGTCAAACCACCACACCTTGTGCAAACCTTTAAGAAACATTTATTTACTCAGTCCTTAAGTGTTTTTAATGTTCTTCAGAGAAATATTGTGTCATTTAATATATCATCCATAACCCTTAGTTTAGTATCCTGCACACATTTGTTGAGGATGCCTTCTCTTTTTCCAAGTCTGTTCTGATGACATAAACCAGTGTAAGCTTCCATAGCAACCCACAGAATATTGTGCTTGTTACTGGCTGCCAACCATTGAATGGCTGATTATCACCCTTGGAGCCTCAAAGTTATGTTAATTTTTAACTGACTTCCTTTGCATTCATCAAGCTCATGTATGTTGAGCTTTCAGATGAGAATGTTATAGACCGAGTCAAAAGCCATAGCAGGGTGAAAGTATGTTATATACACTTTTCTCCTTTTGTCAATTTAATAATAGAAGGATATGATGGTTGATTAACTGTTATTTTCTATTAGAAAATCCATGATGAATGCTCCTAAGTGTCTTTTTGTCTCTTATATGTTTGGAAATTGTGTTCAAACAACAAGTTCCATAATTTTTCCAAGGACTGCAACGAACCTGTAGTTGTCATTTCCCAGGTCCTTTTTGTTGTCTTAAAGCTGAATGTAAATTCAGACTTTTTCAAGTCACTAGAACTTCTCTTATTTCACTATGGTTTTGTATAGATACTATCAGCATTTTAATTATATTTGCTAGCACCTTGAGCAACTTTGGGTGGATCCTATGCATATTTTATTGTGAAATCATTATTTGAAGCCAGCCAGAAGAGTTGTCTCATCTAATTTTTTATAAAATGTGGCACTTTTTAAGGCCCATGTGCACTTGGATTTTTTTCTTTATATGCTAGTTGAATGGTTTTCTTTGACAGGCCTTATCGTTTTCTAATTTATACTTACCATCTTCTGCCCTATTCTTTACTTGACAATACAGAATTTCTGGGTCTTACGGAATGAGTGCGATGTCCCAAATAGCATTCTTCTTTGCATAGGTTCAGATTCTTTCCCTCCTCTTTTTAAAATAATTTCTGTGGATTTTTTTTATTAGAAAAATTAGTTCACTTATGATTTATATGAAAGCCAATTGTTCTGCATGGGTTGTTCTATCTGGGGGAAATACATTATATTAAAATAGGGATTTCTATATAGAACCCAATTTGTTTGTTTGCATTTTGTTCAAACACACAAGATTACAGTCAATAATTGATTTTTTTTTGTCTTAGCACTTTATAGAAATAACATTGACACTTTAACTCTGCCAATACCTGAATTTTTAGATAGCCTGATGGGACAATTTGTAGTGCTTCATTATGAGTCATAGTGCTGTCTAGAATCACAAATCAATTTCTGCTTGTTAAGCTATCAAAAAAAAAAAATTTAGCAGTAGTAGGTACATTATTTCTGGATCAAATCCACAGGAGAAAAGAATATTCAGAGCTATAAGGGAATACGCTATTTTGACAGATGATTCCAAAGACATTTGCTAATAAAGAAGAGATAATAAAAATCTGAAATATTGCTTAAATTTCAAATTTAACAAAATGGTATCTTCAACTGCATCCAGAACCTGCTGTCTTTTTATCCCAAATACATTGCCATCTGCCTCTTCCTTCACTTTACTGCTATCCTGTCTCTCTTCCCATACTGACTCCTTACTACATTTTCTTTGCTTGCAGTCTGCCAGGCTTTTGTGTCCAATAATTCTAACTTAACTCTTCAGACTGCTATTTACACTCTGCATTGTTAACATACTATTTAGTTTGACTTCCATTAGGCAGGAGATTCAGCTACTGAAGTTTTGGAAACAGTTTCTTGGATAACTAAGTTTAACCACCAAAATCAATAGCTCTGAACTGCTTTGTACCAACTGAAGTTTATTCACTGGATTTATGAACTATTTTCCAGTTCATGTATAGGCAAATGAAATCATTCATTTCCTAGAAGAAAACTAAAGCTGCATTGATTGAAACATGCCTGATGGTTTTTTGCTGGGATTCATAAAGTCAGAGGGTTTTGAGAAAATGGTTAAAAAGGACAAGCCTTTGAGAGAAGTTTTGTGAACATTGCTAATACAGCAAAAAGTTTTCTAAGCAGTAGAGCAGACGTGACACATAGCACAATAGACTTCTGTAAAACTGGCCTTATAAATTGCAACAAAGTTATTTAATGTATATCTTTAGAACGTTAGTATGACTAGATCTCTGTGCTTTGTCTCTCATGAACGAGCCATTGTATTAACTACCATTACGTGTGTTTCATATGATTGGATAAATTTCTTGTTAATATGTTTTGCTCTATGTGTGATTAGCTAAAATCTAAGTTGAGATAGTTTTATACTATGCTGTAATGTAACACCCCCTTAACATTTCCTTTAAATCAGAGAGCTGTTAACATCCTGTCTCCATTGTCCTAACAATGTACTGACTGATGTGCTAAATAAATAGCTCATGACACTAATTCAAATTTGCCCCGTCTCCGTTCGTTTGTAAATACCAACCAACAGCACTTTTTTACCTTTTTTAAGTGAGATATGTTTGAAACTAAATTGAATATTAAAATAAAATTTCAGTGTAAAAAATAAAAATATTACTTTTGAAGCAATGATGGCTAAAACTGGTTTTAGTGATGCTGTGACTCTGATCTACTGGAGGCATGTCCAACTCTTCTGTGTAGTAAATAGAAAAACTCAAAAACACCATCGTGGGGACCTTCTACAGACTTTCACTTGTTTAACTCTTTTTAGAAAGGTTTTCTCCCAATTATAAGTTACAGATCATAAGCTTCTTCACTGTAAATTAGCTAATGGTATAATGTTTTTACTAAGGACACTGTGTTTATTTGCATAGATAAATATATTAACTACTCTTTCAAGCAGGATGTCTAAACTGCAAAAAGACATGGCAAAAAAAATAAATCAGTCTAACAAGCTGAAGTTTCAGACAAATAGAGGTAGGTGCTACTGGCAGAGCAAGGGATGAATACTTCTGAAGATTGATATGGTTCAGAAACTTGAAGAGAAAGACAGTGTAATACAGAGAGCAGGATGATTTGCGAAAATATATTTATACTTTTGTATCAAAGAAAGTTCATGAAAGAGGAAAAATCTGATAGCAAGGTCACAGGAGCTGGCAGCTGTTAATGACAGTTTAACTTTGGATAAGTGTATGGTTCACAGGATCAAATTAAAGGCCAAAGTATGGTAGAGAAAGGGCAAAGACTGAATATAGCTTGATTCTCTGTATAGGAAATATTTGGAAGGCTGACAAAGTCAAAGAATGACACTTAAAAATGCTTTCTTATCACTTATAGACTGTCTTCAGATAAAGCAAGACAAATTATCAGGGTAACAGTAATGGAATTATGCACATAACCTGCATATAAAACGTTACGTGCTTCAGAAAATCTTTTATAAACTTTACATAATATCTGAGGGAAAAGTTCTAAAGGACAGTGAGAAACACTATTTAAGTATTACAGTTCAGGAGTTACAAAACTATTCATGACTTTCAATAATTTACCTGACATTATATCTTTTACTTTCAGTTTTATATAAAATTCTGTTGTTTGTCTTTGCCAGAAATACCAGCAGGACTCAATCATCTTTCTAGTGAAACTACTGCATTATCATGCCATAGTTGCAATAGATCCAAACAAACTGCAAATTTTCTTGGTTGTAACTTATACAGAAAAATCTTATAAAAACAGGAAATGCTTAAGAGCCCTATAATTATTCAGTGCATAGAATTTTCTTCTCAGGCTGCATAATTTTTGTAATACATCACCAGATTAGGAGAGATAACTTGCTAATAGATCTAAGCTGCCCTCTTATTCCTTACTGAACCAAATAATCAGAAAGTTTTTTCACCAAAACCATCATATTCCACAGTGTATGTGTGAGTAACACATATGTTCCCCATGCACTCTGCTTTCACGAATCCTTGGGTACCAGCAGAGGCTCTGCCTGCCTGATACTCTGAGCTGGACCTGAGGCCTTCCTGCTCACCATCTAGTCCAATTTAAAGACTGCTGGCAGATGTGCACCCCACACACATCAAAACTGTGAAATACACAGATAGTAGCCAGGTAGCACATAGATTTCCACCTGGTTATTTTCTGCAATTATCAGTATACAATGAACACTTTATTTTCCCTCCTGGTTTTGGTACTGATGGTGTTTATTTACTGACAATGTTTTTCAGGTGTCCATTTGCAATTTTTGAATTTCTCAACGGAGACCATACACGATTACTTAGAGGTTAGGAGTGGATCTACAGAAACTAGCACTGTTATTGGAAGACTAAGTGGCCCTCAGCTACCAGCCTCTCTGTTCAGCACAACTCATGAAACCAGCCTATACTTTCACAGTGATTATTCACAGAACAAACAAGGATTTCATATTGTATATCAAGGTGAGATTTGGACATTCTAATGAGAGAGAGCGAGGTGGCTATTATAGATTTTATGAAGTTTTGGGGATTCCTAAAAATAAATATGAAAGATTCTATGTGTTTTGGTGCCAAGCTTTAAACATTGAGATAAAACAGAAGAATGAAGAAAGTTAAGATGAAAAAAACCCAATTAATTGCATTTTTTTTTCATTATAATCTGGTCAAAGGTCAGCAAACACATAATTGCCAATATCTGAAGCTGATTGACATATTAATTTACATTGCATGCCTTTACAAAGGAAACATCTCTATTCCATGTTTGGAAGCATACTGGAATTTTAATTTAGTGTAATGGGTTCTGGAAAGTGTACATATAAATACTGTTTTGTATTACTGGATGAATGTAGGCTTGTGCAAATTAATGACAACCCAAAAATCAACAAATCCATTTTATTTCCTAGTTCACAATTTCCTGAAGGTTCTTTTCTTTTGTACCCGAGTATGTCATGCTGAGCTGGTGAAGATCACGAGATCATAGTTCTATTTATAGAATTGCATTTTCATTTAAAAAGGATTAGATCACCACTGTTCATGAAAAAAGGTCAAATGTGTATTTTAAAGTAGACCTGTTTTCATTATACAAATAACACCTAAGAGTGATTTAAAGAGATTTTACTTTAGAGCAGTCTCCTACTACTCTTTTAATAGTAACAAGTCCAAATTGATTTGAACTCCGTGTAACATTCTGGAAGTGAGCCACTGTAAAAAGAGTTAGCTTTTAAAGAAAAAGTCAATTCGAGGTGTAAAGTGCTAAGGACAGTAAAAACCGAAGCCCATATATTATTATTAGTAACAGTGATAATTTAGGAGATGTTGTAATTTGTCAAAAAACTGGTAAGTTCTTTTCTCTGTTTTAACCACATAAGACAAAATGGGTTCTTTCAAATATAAATGACAGGATATTCTTATATTTCAGACTGCACACAGCTTATTTGCTCTCACATTGGTAATAGGAAGACAATGCTTCAAATCTTCTTGGAAAAACATTACCAAGATGTGTGAGAAAAGCTTGTTTTCAAATTGGACTTATTCACTATAAAGTCTTTGATATTCCAGTTCGTTATAGAGCCTTTAATTCTTCTGGGAAAAACAAATAAAAGTATAGACATGTTTATTTCTCTTTTTCCTTAAACAGAAGAATGTAAAACCTGACAACTTCTATTGGATCAGAGAAGCACTTCATCTATCTCAGAACAGTATCTTCAAACAGCAAAAATAAATGTTACCTAACAGCACAGAAGTGTAGCCGGTTTCACTGTACTTCTCCAGCTGTAAAATCAATGATTTGATCACGAGCATCATGAAAATTTCGTTCCCATCACATAGGCTTTTATTTTTATTCTAATTAAAATTCTTATTTTTGAGACAATCAGAATTTTTATTTTACTGATTTTTTCACCCTTATTATTATTTATTTCAGCATATCAGCTACAAAGCTGTCCTGATCCTCGACCATTTCGTAATGGTTTTGTTATTGGAAATGACTTTACTGTGGGACAAACTATTTCATTTGAGTGTTTTCCTGGCTACACGTTGATTGGAAATTCAGCTCTAACTTGTCTTCATGGCATCAGCCGCAACTGGAATCATCCTCTCCCCAGATGTGAAGGTACGTTCCAGGTGACCTAGAAACCCTTCATCATTTGAAAGTCTTCCTAAGACTGTTAACTGAAGTCATTTCAGCTTTTGATTTACAGAGGTCTGTATATTTACAGTGTAGTCTTTGCAAGGGAAGTATTCAATTTTGCACTTTAAAATTTTAGCAGAGAAGCTGAAATGTTTTGTAATGCGCAGTCTCTTAAAACTTATATGAGATACAATGTTTGCTTTTGGAAGGTTAAGCTTAAAGTCTGGAATATGGAGACCCATGCAGCTTTTAATCTAGGTGAAGCAATGAAGTATAAACTATGGACTAAATTAAGAAAAAATCTTCAAAAATTGAATTTACCAATTCTGGCCACTTATGTTCTTTCTTATCGGTTAGTAAGAAATGATAAAGCTGGTCTAGAGTGAAATTGTACTCCAGCCAGTGCTCTGTAAAATCATTTGTACATATGTTTTTTTTCTGAATTTTTTTTAATTACATTTTTTAACCTTTTACATTTGTTTTTTTCACTTGTGCTTGAAACAAAAAAGAAGGTTGCAGGGACTGTGAATTGCACACAGCTGTAATTTTAAGGAGACAGAATGACTGTGGTGGTTCTGTAGAAGTGTTTATCTCTTCCCTAGCTATGCTGAAAGGAACCTGTTTCTAAGCAGCAGGCCAAAGAAGCTCAGTCCTCCACTTAAAGGCCTAGCTCCCCTTCATATTGAATGGTGAAACAGCATTGAGAATGGCATCCTCAGAATCACATAGGAGAAATGCCCAAATAAAACCCCCCAACAACAGCACAACAGCATCCCACCACCAAAAAATCTCCAAAGCCAAATGCAACCACCCAAATAGAAATTAAAAAGCTCCTCTGTTTTCTGGATTTTTTCATTATATTTTGCACCATATACCCAAATTTAGGTACTTGAATGAAAAGCTTCATTATTCAAAATTCCTGCTGGACTCAAGTGAACCTTAGCAATTTTGGGGGGATTTGGTAGGGAAATTAGGACTGGTACTGAATTCAGAGGGGGAAGCTTTGTAATATAAAAGACAGATGGCACCTACACTGTCATTTTTTTGAAAGGGGAAGAAGTTAATTCATTATAATTAGGTTTCACCACTCATTTTCTGGATCTTGTGGAGTAGTAATGCCTTCATAGTTCATGTCTTAAGTGCTAAACACTTAGCTTTTCCTGTTAGTTTGTTCTTGTTTTATTTTCTGTGCCTCACAATCAAAACAATTTATTGAATGCAGAGATTCTGTTTCTTTGAAATACCTTACTGGAACCAATAATTTAATTAGAAAATTGTAAGATGTCCAAAGCATGTTGTTTCTGAGTATCAATTTCGATGAAGTTCCTGAACAATAGCTGAATGTTCTTTGTTTCTACTTAATTTGATATGAAAAATGAAGATTAAAAAATCCACCAACTTGATAAAAGAGATTTAAGATGCATATTTTCTGCATAATTACAGACTGTCAACACTACTCAACCCCTAGACAAATTTCTTAAATTACATGGGGGTTTGTGCTGATACTTACTGTGGTATTTTTAGTAAAGGGTTTGTGATATTTTTATATGTTACAGATATTTTTGAGTTGGTTTTTGGGTTTTTGTTTAGTTTTGTTTTGTTTTATTGTTGCAGGAAAAGGATAATGAGTTATCTTCTAGTTTCACTTGGTTTGATTTAAGATAAAGGTTTTGTGTTCAAAAGCATTAAAATGAAGTTGGCTTTTTTGTGTACACCTAGTACCAGAAATACATGGCATGTCTTGAATTTGTATTTACTTTCATTGTATTTGCTTTATTCTAAGACAAGATATACAAAGCCTTTTTTAATTCCTCAGATATCTTGAAGCAGACAATCTGAATTAAATAAGACTAAACTAGCTTCTGTTTAAACAGTTTTATTCTCTTCTTGCATCCCCATGCACCTAACATTCCTTTAACCTGTGCTCAGCATCATCTAACACTCTCTGACCCTTCTAAACTCATCTTCCTTGCTTTAACCTGTTTGGATTCTGTTTCCTCTCCTTTTCCAAGAATTCTTGTTCCCTGACAGTCATCAGACCATGTTTTCACTCCCCTAAGAACTGGCTGCAAAACCATTTCCATCTGTACTGCTCAAACCCCCTTGAGCCTTTAAGGTTAAAGCTGAAGAAAAGCAGTGCCCAGTCTGTTGAGTCTGAATGGTTAAAGTGTCACTGTGCATCAGTTCTTACCATACAGTTCAGCACCAAAGTTTATAAACATAAACCATAACATATGTTTTTGCTAAATACAAATGATGCATAATTCCTATATGTCAAACCTATGTGTCAAAACTGCTCTGGTTGAAGATTTGTAAACATATTTTAGAAAATGTGTTGCCATACCATGCACCTTGTGGGGTGGAGTGAGCAAAATAAATGTATGCAAAATAAAGCAAATTACACAATTTTAAGCTTTGCTTACTTTTCCAGAGCTAAGCTTGTATAACATTTCTCTTCTGTAATAGCTGAATCTGAAATCTGTATGGAGAAAATATAGTTTGGACTAAAATTTTTCCAGAAATATAGAGTTATGAAAGTCCAGAATCTGTATGGTCCCTCTTGCACTGTATGATGTCTAAAATTAGCACTCTTTCACACATATTACAGAGAGGACTCTTACTTTATGTACCAGAATTTATATCCATAAATGCAAAATTACTATTCATACTGTTGGTCACAATGTTTGAATTTTGAAATTCTTCTCTAACCTTTACTGACTCCTCAACCTTGTATGTGCATTCTTTCATGTGTTAATTTTGGTTGGCTATCTTCTTGTGACCATACATGAAACTATGGTCCCAAGAAGATAGCCAACCAAAATTAATTAATGTGATTTGTTGCTGATTTGTAGCTAAAATTTACACAAAGTCCTGACAACGTAATTTTCAGTTGTGTAGGGAATTTCCACCTGTATGTATACATATTTATTCAATTCCATTTCTGATAGTATTTGTTGCATCAGAATGACTATTTTTTTTTACTTTTATATTTGACAAATACTGTCAAAATAGACTTCTAAATCTGCAAAAAGCTGAATAAAATCTGTTTTCTTTGCACAGGAATGGTCATATGCAATGAAGTTAAGTGCACCAAACGTGTTCAAAACTAGAGCTTTGATATAGTCTAAGTAAAATACAAAAAGCATTTACTGGCTATTTTTAAAAAGTGTCTTTTTCATAGCTCTGTGTGGAGGAAACATAACTGCAATGAATGGCACCATATACTCTCCAGGATACCCTGATGAGTATCCAAACTTTCAAGACTGCTTCTGGCTTGTAAGAGTACCACCTGGGAATGGAATCTACATCAATTTCACAGTTCTCCAAACAGAGCCAATATATGATTTCATAACTGTCTGGTAAGAAAACACTTTTGGCATTTATTTAATCTTCATGTGACACTATATAACCAAATATGAATTTAAAATAATATATTTTTGATTTTCCCCTTGAAACTGGTGTTTTCTCTAGCAGAAATGAATGAGTTGCACCAATCCATGTTTTTCATTCTCTCTAGATAGCAGTGGACAAGAAATCAAAAACAATAATAGTGTTTCTCAGTTTGCCAACAAAGAAAAGCATAGAGAGGTACGCTATAATAGTTCATCAACAATCAAGAGAAATACTACTTAAGAAGGGAGTGATAAGGAGTTTTAAATGTAGATATTAGTGTTTTAGGAAAAGCTACTAGAAACTAAAGTAGGGCAATACTTCATTAATTTCTTCCAAGTTGGCTTCTTTTATTCTTAAGAGTACATAAAATGAGAGGCTCTTTTTGATTTGGCTGTGACAAAGCAAATTGAGCTTACAATAACTGTAAACAAATCCTATTCTCTGTGTACTTGAATCCACGCCTGTCGTGGCTCTGCATGATGACCCTCAGCAGCAGCCTATCACATTAATGCCTGCAGCACGTGTTTGAAGACATTTAATGGCTTTAGTCCTCATTTGTACACGTGTAAAAGTTGTATTGTATACATGATGGCTATTTAATTATGTAGCCTATACCATTTCTGGGATACTTTTTATTAAAAATTTTATAGCACTTTCCAATGCAAAAAAAACCCCTTTTTATTCATAATTCAAATGCTTCAAAGCATACAACTTCGTTGCTAAAACAGAAGGGAAAGGGTCAATGTGCCATAATTTGGAAAACATATTACTACAAAATTTTCAAAATAAAATATATCTGTATTATTTTTGGGGTTTTTTAATATATTATGCTAATAACTATTGAAAAAAAAAAAAACCTTTAAATTTAAACATCTATTGCTTACTATTTGACAATTCTAATCTGGAAGGAAATAAGGATGAACATTTAATATTCTTCTATCATGATGCTGTCCTCTGTACAGTTCCACTGTTGTTTTGTACTAACTTTGATTTAATTTTTCTATTGAAATGAGTGTTTCATTTCTCCGTAAGGTAGCAATCATCTTTTGAGCAGTACATGTATTGTCGAAACCATAATAAATAGTACAAAATAATATCAGTACATTCATATGAAGAAGGTTCAAGAAATTATTCAGCTGCTTATCCTACTCAGTTTTGGTTTAAGCTACCAAAAATTATATTAATACCTACCTGTAGTGGTAAACCATGACACTACCTGAATCAAAAATACATGACCATTTATATAAAATTCATAACAGAGTAACACATTGGTTGAGAAAACTCTGAATCATTCATAAAAATAAACTTTAAATCAATTCTTATCTATCCATATATACTATAAACAATAACATTAAAACTATGAATTAGGGGAGAAAAGCTAGGTTAAAATATGCTGACTATAGCATATCTAAAAGTAACTTAGAATAAGCATTGGAAATAAAATGTGCATTTATTGATGTCAACATGCAGTTTTCAAGGGGAATCTTGTATTCAGCAGTCTGTAAGCATTTTGGGTCCATTTTTACCAAAGACTATATTCATTCTTGTATTTTTAATTTATTATTTTAATTAATTATAACAACACTATTTATCTCTTAATTTTCCTATAAATTATAAGATTCAAAAGACTGGTGGACATGAACAGTTATTAATTTCATTTATTTTCTGATAGCCACATTTGAACGTAGAGATACAATAATGTGATCAGAGGTTATGGCAAGTAGATGAAGTACAATCACAAATTCAATAATTTTGAATTGTCTGAAATTTTTATTAGAAAATAAGAATTTGACTTTCAAAAGGTGGTTGAAGTACAGGATATGAGAAGGTCTTCAGCCCTTGTTGTCTGGTTTATCTTATTTTAGTTGTCTCATGCCTTTTAGTGTAATCTAGGGAAAATTTACTACATTCACTTAAAATTTGGAGAAATCATATTAAATTTTTGGACCAGAGAAAGAAAAAAAATTATTCTGTTTGTTTTTCTTAGGGATGGACCAGATCAAACTTCCCCTCAAATTGGACAATTTAGTGGCAACACTGCACTAGAATCAGTCTATAGTACTTCCAATCAGATTCTGATAAAGTTTCACAGTGACTTTACTACCAGTGGCTTCTTTGTACTTAGTTATCATGGTAAGTGTGATAAATTAAACTTTTTCACTGTTTTTACGGGTCACTGGAGGACGGCAAGGCATAAAAAAAGTCTGTAGCTTTTTCTAAGAAGAGTTGTTATTATTAATATGATTGACCACTACTAGGGTAATACAAACATATGAAAGACTAACATGAATTATGAAAAATCATTTCTTTTCTTGACCAGATATTTAATTTACTATTAGTCAAACAAAATAAAAAGATTGCAGTATGATGAGACACGAGCAAAGAAGGCAGCATCAAAACCCTGAAGTTCAAGGTGCACATTCTTTTACTGTTTTACAATGCTTCTAAAATTCCTTTGAAACCTAAATGTTTTGGGAGGACATTAAATTTCTTTTTGAAATTTTGAGGTGTTGCTTTTGTAGAGATACCAATGATAGTGAATTATACCTATGATATATTTTTTCTACACTATATAGTTCAATGATAGTGAACCACAAAGTGGAGTTAGCATTAATCTGCCCTTGAATTAAATACTGACTGAATGAAAATGTGTATGAATTAATTCACTGAATTCTACCTCTTTTTGTAGTCATCCAGACCCTCTGTGGCCAAGTGTCTTGTACATTGTTATAACTACAAGGAAACAGATTGAGAAGTTAGGGTGGGTTGAGGTGCTATTTGAATGCCCATTGGATTGGACATCCTAGGAAATTTGAGCACACTACATCCCGTTTTCTGGATGCTGATCAAATTTTGTGACTAGAAGATTTTCTTTTTGACTTATTAAAGACAGTGGTGAGTACAGATAGACAGAATTGACAGGCTTAAAGGAACTTTAAGCTAAGCAAAACAAAACAGAAAAAATACATAAAGCCTACAATGAAAAAAAACCACCAGCAATTGATTATGGAATAAAGACTCTAGCAGGGATAGGCAGAGAGGGATCAGAATTTCCATTCCAAATCTTGGCATCCATATTGCATGTATCAAATTGCAAAGGACAAAAGGACATTTTGTATTCATTAATGAGTCCATATGTATTGATATCTAGTAAAATATCAATATATGACCAAACATATGCTAAACCGCTCATGGAATCTTAGAATTATTCAGATTGGAAAAGACCTTTTAGATCATCAAGTCCAACTATAAACCCAACACTGCCAATTTTGCCACTAAACCATGCTGATAAAAGGCACATTACATGTCTTGTAAGTACCTCCAGAGATGGTGACTCCTCCTCTTCCCTGGGCAGCCTGTCCCAGTGCTTGGCAGCCCTTTTGGTTAGCTCATTTTTACTAATATCCAGTCTCATGTGGAGTAACTTAAGACTATTTCTTCTGGTCCAGTAATTTGCTAGTATTAAATTGTCTCGAAAGATTTCCTTTTGCTTGTTTCTTCTGTTGTGAAAATTTTCATGCCACAGGTGTGGGCTCTAATGCACAATAAAGATGCAAACCAAGCAGCACAAAGATTACTTATAAAGAAACTTAAAGCCATTTTTGAACTAATGTTGTCAAGACAAATAAATATCTTTGTGTCTTGGAGTCTGTGATCCTTCATATCAGCTGAACAAAACTTACAGTAATGAGGGAAAGGCAGTCAGGGAGTCAAATAAATGCAAGGAGTCAAATTTATTTAAAATAAATTATTTTGGGATTTAAAATAAATGATTTGGGATTATTATTAATTAATGATACTCCTGTTACCCTAAAATTAGAGACATTTGAGATAATTTGTAGGACTTCTTTATTGAATCAATTTTTAATTATGTTCATGATTTTTATTATTATTTTTCTTAAGATGCAAACAGCACAGCTCTTTCATGTTTAATTGGTGTGTTTTATTGGTTTGGCTTTCTGACTCACTGATTTAAGTAGATCTTCATTACCTGAGTGAGGAAAAAGTGTAATAGAAAGATATCAAATTACGGTGACTCATTAGTAACAAAAGGTCTTACTTATGGTATAAATTTCATGATTTTCAAAAGTTGGACCAATTAGAGTACTAAAGGATCTAATCACACAAAGCAACCAATAATGGGTATGACTGAAGCTGAACTGTCATCTGCCATAAATAGATGGTATTTTGTGCTGAAGAGAAATGCTATAAACCAATGCTGTATGAAAATGCAATATTAATGAGAACCAAGCATACTTCATCCTGAACATACACTTTACCACAGAAAAGACTCCACTGTATGTAAAAATATATCAAAGTGAGTTCTGTTGCCAGATTTCTGTCCTAATTGTATTAAAGTCAGATTGTATTTTGTCTGTCTCCAAACATGGGCCCATTTTCATTGGATCTCTGGGGGAAAAATCAGTTTGCACTACTTCTGCATACACTTCCTACTTATTTTTAATTTATTTGACGTGATTATTTTGCTTGGCTGTTGCATCATGTGCTAAATCTGGGAACATTATTTCATGTGAAACTTCAAATGAGAATTTTGAAAGCAGGATTATTCTCTGACACTATCTGCAGGTTATGTATACTCTAAAACTGTTTATTTATTAGGAAATTTCACTTTCAAAATGCTTCTGCCCAGTAGTTATGCTGCCTCCGTGTAGAATCTTTGGGATTCCAAAACTTGTATTTATTGCAAGGTTTCAAAAATGGAAAAGTTCAAAATTAAAATTGTTTCATGAAAAAAAAAACCAAAAAACCAACAAGCAAAACAATGATTGAAAAGTGCAAAAATATTTGCTTTTTGACTAGAATTGCTCAAATGAGAAAATTGGCAACCACTTCTAAATTTTTTATGTTATTTATGAAGAGGATTTCACCACTGAAACTAAATAACTGAGAATACAGACACAACTTCCAATGTTTTCATTTCCTTTATTTTGATTCTTTTGAAAGTTTCAATATAAATTGAGTTTTTATGTTTATCCTGCTAATGTGGGTATTAAATCTGTTATTGCATGGCTATGATAACTCTACTTGAGAATGTCAACTGTGCTTTGTTCCTGTTCGTAGCCTATCAGCTCCGTGTCTGCCAGCCTCCAGCAAATATACCAAATGCTGAAATTCTAGCTGAGGATGACGAATTTGAAATAGGTAATATTAAAATAAAAGCACAACATTTGTTTATGAAAGAAACTTGCTGTGCACAGGGTGCTTCTCAGAATGCAAATCATACTTGTAATATTTTAGATTTTTTTTTGAAAATACACTTTTTTAAGAAATCATTCCTCTTTCTTACGCATCCTGAATCCCATCCATGTTTCAGAGATAACATGTAAGTAATACAATAACTCTTTGTAATTGACCTAATTTTAAAATACATTTGTCATAGTATTTAATATAAAACATATTTCACTGAAACAAACAAACAACCCATAAAAAACCGTGTAGACAATCGTATATTCAATGCCAGAATTAAGGTTCTGTGATTCTAAAAGTAAAATCAAATTTGTAAAAGTTATGAGGATCAGAGAAGGGGATGATATTCTGACTTTCTGAGACATGTCAATAATATTACTTAGCCACTTACAGTTCAAAGAAATATGATTTATGATCTGATTTCAGATTTCTGGTGAGATAGTTTTGCTCACGTTACAGCAAAGAAAATATTATTTTTAGTATATTCACCAATACATGATTAGTTATATAGGTCACAAAGGGAAATTACCTTTTTTATTCCTTTTCTCTCTGTAATACAGGCCAAAGAGAACTTCTGGAATATGCAGGTTTTTACTTTTATTGGTACATAAAACTACATAAATTTTTGGTTTCTTAATTAAAAAATGAAAATTCTTATTCTCAGAGTGCCAGACCTAGATAACATCAACAAAACCATTTGGTATTTAATTTTTTCCCTCAGGATTGTATGAATTACTGACTTGATCTTAGACCTTTATTTAGGTCCATAATGTTTATCCTATAAATTATATTGCTTAAAGCTCTATGGACATTTGCTTCACACAGCATCAGTCAAAGCCAGACAACTTAGCAAACTATCTAATAAATAATGTGGTGGAAAGGAATGATAGATTCAGCACAGTGTGCAACACAAAGCTCATTTACCACATTTCTTAGACTAATCAAAGTTGTTTATGCCAGAGGTCATTTAGCCCATTGTATAATATGGTGGTAAGAAACTTCATTAATCAATAATGTTTTCAAAGCTAAAAAGTCCCAGTTAATTGCTGTTTAATGCTTATTTTGTTTGTGTGTTTTGCCCTGTGTTGTTTTTCTGAACAGGAGACATCATAAGGTACCAGTGTCAGCCAGGCTTTACGCTGGTTGGGAATGAGATTCTGACATGCCGGCTAGGGGAAAGGCTTCAGATGGATGGAGCACCACCCACCTGTCAAGGTTTTTTTCCTTTTTATTTTCCTGCTGCCATACCAGTTCAGTGGTGATTCCTTAAATAACTTCTGCATCTCTTTATATGAGACAGCATACTGAAACTATTTCAGACTTTTGATGATTTATCCCACTATATCTCTCTTTGGTTTGTTTCATGTATTTCAGATATTAATGCAAAATAATTAGTAATCTTTTAATGAACTTCACAAGTTGAAAGGTCTGCTTCTCTACTTTGTGAAAATAATTTTACAATTCCTTTTTATTTTTTTTAGGAAGTCTGGTAAATAACGAGACTCATTTCTCTACAACCTAATAATGTGAAAATTTATATGGGAATTCTAAAAGACGCTAAATTAACATAGCATGGATTTGGGTGAACAAGCTCACAAAATTATTTTTTCATGCAATTTTAACTACTTGCATTTTTTATTCAATGTATTCCAAAAAACAGGTTTTCTGCATGTGTGTGTGTGTTTGTTCACTTTTTCTCTTATTGAGAATTGTGAACACAGAGATAATGCCATCTCCTTGATAAGGTCAAAATTATTACAGTTCTACCAGGCACTAACATCACACTTTAAACTAGCATTTATTAAGGCAAAAATTGATGTCTTATGGTAGAATATAGATTTTCCATAATTAAAAAAAAAAAAAATCTTTCTTTCATCCTAAACTGATTAGGGAACAAATGAAGATTGGCCTTGCACATGCTTCATTAAAAAATGAAATCTCCTTGCAGTTCCAGCAATGGGCATGAGTTTATGTTTTGCTACTAATTATTCCAATTATATCTGGAAAGATAAATAAGGATCTAGAGTTATAAACATGTATGATAAAGCTTTTTCAAGAAAAAAATACCAAAGCGAAACACCACAGCCTCATAAAAGTATAAGTTATATAAACAAAAACCATTTTGAATTCGGCTAGTTTTGTGTTATACTTTTGTGATCCCTCTGTTCCTGAGCTTAGTATTCTAACATCTACATTAGGATTAAAATACTTTTTCAAATCAGTCCAATAAGTGTGTTTGATTTATATTTGTATTATATGAAAAATACTGCCATCTGTTTTTTTCTACCAATCTGATGTTTTGGTGTGTCCTTCTACAGTAATTTTCATTCATTAACATATCCATAAAACACCCATGATGAAAGATTCATTGGGCAATAACAAATTAATTATGAATAAATCTAGTAAATTTACAAGCAAAACTTTGTTATTTTACTGTTTCTAAGCATTTTCTAAAATTATAAAATAGTGCACAATGTTAAGAAATTAAACATCAGTATATTAATTTTTAGGACGTTATTATTACTATATCATTCGCCTGAGCTTTCAGCTGAGAATTTAAAAAATCTTGTATAAATATACTCTTTTCCTCCATTCCTAGAAAGCTGGAAGTTACTCTTATAACTGAATAAGCTGTTTTCCCCTGATTTTATGAACAAAACTATGCATAAGTCAGTCATTCACAGCACTGAGTGTAGTTCTTAAAATGCAAAGTGAAATTGAAATGTGAGCTTCATAAGAACTTTTACACTGATAATTTCTGAAAATCTAGACATTTCGTTAGATACTAATGTGTCTAGAAATAGCTTCCAACACTCCAATTTAAATTTAAATCCTAACTTGCCAGACGTATAGCATTTAATAGGTGAAAAACCATAGTAACGTCCAGGCATTGCTTTAAATGTTAAAATGATGCAATATTAGATAGGGCAAATAGGGACATATGTGTTGATCCTGAAGCATTCTCTCAGTGTGTGTTGCTGAAGGCATTTTTGTATTCAATGCAAGGCCCAAGACAAAAACTCAGGAATGATGACTTCATTTACCGTAGTTAATCTTTTATCTGTCAGATATGAATGCTAAACATTGGTTCCAAAGCTAAACTTTAAATCTATACTCTTATAATTTCTGTTTAAAGCAAAATGAAATTAACATGGTCTTCAGAATTAGATTTGGAAAATTAAAAAGAAAATTGCAAAAGAATTTGTCAAATTGTGCTAAAAATGACCATTCCTACTGGCAACCTAGAAAAGAAAGCAGCATATTTTCTTTTATCTTTGTTTATCTGATGTCTAAGTTTGAAGATCACAGATATAAGTTCCATTTCTGTAGTAAAAGATGAATAGACAGCTTTGTGGAACCTAAAGGCAGCAAAAATACACGCCAAAAAATTTCTGTGTTTCATGATTTTACTGTATTGCATTGGTCTATGGATAAGCTACCACACTTCACTGTGCAGAGTGTAACATGCTACGTAAGAGTCACTTTCAAGGAAAAGTCTCAGTTCTTCTGATGGTTCATATTAGTATGAGTGTACTAATTCTTTTCACTGGGTAGACCATATGGGTTTTTTTAACTTAATACTGTTAATTCCTGATGCTTTAACCTTGTGCATATCTTATATGCTTTAGCCAGTATAGTATATAGTCAGGCATTTGATTGAACTTTTCTTTAAATTTTGACTTAAAATAAATCAATACCTACATTCAAAATTAATCCATAAGTAAATCTGAAGAATGCTGCTGAGCAAAAGTAACATAAAACTAACATTAGTCTTGAATCTTATATATTGCAGTATAGATATAATAGACAAATGACAAATTCCTAAAAAAATATTGATGCAAACTATATTTAATATTTATGTGGTAATTTTAATTATTGCATGTTAGTTTACATCACATTTAGTACTATTTAAAAGTATGTCAATTTTTTTTCTCCACTTTTTCTCTTGTGTGTGTCAGTTGGATGAGCATTTCTCAAAATTCTTGCAGATTTCCTTTAGGTGTGAAAATAATCACTAAATTCCACAAGTTTAGCCAATTTTTATCAACTTATTTAGTTAAAATAAGCTATCGTGCAAACAAAGCATGTAATTTTGCCCTCAATTTTCTTTTAAATTAGCTTCTACTTTCAGGATAAAATGAAAATTTCAGACTAAGAAGATTCAAAGTATATTTTGCATCATAATAAGGGGACCCTGAGAAAATTCTTTAGTGATATCTCTTAACTATATCTCAGATAACATTTTCGCTGATTCATGAAACTTACCTACTCAATTCCCAAAGGGAAACTCTTTAACAGAAACAAGTCTTTAAATTCCCCATGAAATTCCTGAGGGATGTTTAGCCAAAAATCTTGAAATTAAGGACAGTTTGTAAGACAAAACCAGCTGCAAATAAATGACTGTAGCCAGATCCCTGTTGTGCTCTCCCTGCCACACATTTTTATATAAATATATGTCTATATGTATGTATAAAGTTGAGAGGATTGCTTTGTTCATTTTCTTGAGATATGTGACACAAGTGGCACAGCACTGAAGTTTGACAGCCAGATTCCAGCCATGAGAGTTTTGTTAAATGGGTTGGAGGCGCTGTATTCAATTTCTTCTTGAGTAATTGAAACAAAGAGGTCATGAGAAACAACTCTTGAAGTTTAGCAACTAGATGATAATTTGCAACCAAGATACAAATATTTTTAAAATATGTGGGCAGTACAGTTATTCAAGGTCAGTTTGGATGCATTTGAAGAGGGTTGGACTAGATGATCATCAAAGGGTACTTCCAACCCAAATATTCTATGATTTTTGCAAAGTTTTTTTTAAGAAGATACTCCTTTTCTCTCCCTTTCTCTGCTTTCCTGTATTCTTTATCTCTCTTTATAATTCAATAATTTTTTCATCATAAAACCTGATTTTCATAATTAATGAGACAATTTTATTTCCAATGGTCTTGAGAAAACTAAGATCCTATTCTTTTTCTTGTGTAACTCAGGACTAACTCATCTTCATGTAGGAGTTAGTTGTCAGTATAAAAAGAGTTCAAAGCTTCTGTTTATCAGTGTTAGGTTCTGAATATAATGAAGACATTTGTTCATATAGCATGAGGCAAATATATTTTTTGAAAAAACTTCCAATAACATGGCAATATCAACTATTTCTATTTAATGAGATGTGTATTCTTGTAGACCTAGTGAATCTAGATAAATTCAAAATTAAATAATTTTATCATATTTTAAATCACCATGTTTCTCAATTTAAGGAAATAGAATGAGTAATGCAGTTCTTTAAAACTCGGGAAAATCTCATCAATCACATGAAATAGAAATAATGGTCTTTAGACTTTTTGCCAATTTTTCTGTTCCACAGTGCTCTGTCCAGCAAATGAAATGCGTCTGGATTCAACAGGCGTAATACTGAGCCCTGGATATCCTGACAGCTACCCAAACCTCCAGATGTGTGCATGGACCATTACTGTGGAAAAGGGTTACAATATCAGCATGTTCTTTGAATTCTTCCAGACAGAAAAGGAATTTGATATACTTGAGGTTTTTGATGGTAACTATAGAATACATAACTTTGGATGATACCTTGTCTATATAATTCGGTTTTTTAATATTGCTTCTGTCTAATTACTATCATTTATGCATATCATATTTTTTCAGTATAAAAAAAATCTTAGGCAATTATTTTGATTTTTTATGATAAAAAGAACTGTTGGATTACTTTATTTTAAAATTGTATGGCATGCTACACTTAGAAATAATATTTTTTTTGAGCAAATATATAACTTCCAGTTATAACATATTTCAATATTTTAGTTCAAATTAATTTACCATTTGCTTGAAGGAAGTTTTGCATGTATGTTAATTGCGTGCATATGTTTTATTGTATGTTATTTTAAACTTTGTAACTCCTTTTGTCCTTCTTCTTTTTTCCTTCCTTTGTACCAAGGACCAAATAGTCATAGCCCATTGCTCATATCTCTCAGTGGGGACTATTCATCTTCTCTAAATATAACCAGCAATAGCCATGAAGTATTTCTCCGGTGGTCAGCAGATCATGGCACCAATAAAAAAGGTTTCAGGATAAGATATATAGGTATGCAAATATGGCTTTTTATAACGTGCATAAAATTTCAATGTGGAACATTTGTTTATGTGAAAAGGGTAATATAAGCTATGTTCAGTATCCTTAATTAACCAAACTGAAAGAAAATCCAATCTGTTCTATATATATGAATCTAATGACCCTCATCTTGTGAGGAAAAAAAACCCCACACATGTGCTCTGTAGAGAATTAATAAAAGACAGGGGTTCAAAATGGCATAAGGCAGTACTAAAGATAAAAGAAGCAGCTTCCCCATCTCCCTCCCATTTATTTGCACTTGTGTACCTCTTCATACTAGGGTGTTTTTCTAACAAGATCTTTATGCAATTTGTCATTAAGAATTTTGGTGGGATAGGGGAAAGCATTGCAATAAGGCAGGAGTGAACAGCTATAAAGTGGAAAAATGTAATACCCTGAAGAGTTGAACTTTTTAATTTAAGGTTCAACAGAAACAGCAATCAACATTAAAAGAGATAAATTAGTATGTAAAAAAGCCAGTATTTTATGTGTTATTAATTCAAATTAACATATTTAGGAATAGTGTATGGAAATGGTACCTGACAAAGTTAGATTTTAGTAAAATTGCTTTTACAGAATTATTATATAATATTTATTTTTCTGGAAAATCTTTTAATTAGTCAAGCTAAAATAGATTTGTTGCAATTTACAGTAATTGCCCAAAATAGATATTTGAATTTTTTTATGATGACCAAAGATATGAAATACACACAAGGAAGACTACTGGGGATAGTATCTGTAGATATTAGAGAAGTTATTGGCATAAAAGCAGTTCAATTTCACAAGGTGGATAAACACATAAAGAATAAGTATATAATTCTTTCTGCTGATTTTTTTTTTCCTCAATTTTTTGGCTACTTCACAATTGGAGAAAAATAATTATGATCATATATACTGCAAATACATCAGTTCCATCTTTCCCTTTAGGAGAGGATCGTTTTCTCAGATTTAAAATATTTGTCATTCATTAGGTAAAATTTACTGTTTACTAGGCATAAAATAATATATATGCTATTGATTTTCATTTCCTGTAGTCCATTTTGGATCTGTTAAAAGAGAAGAAAGAGAAAATTCTTCGAAGTCTTTCAGGCAGTGAGAGAACGGTTGAGAGGCAGACAGGAAGTATTTTCTAGTGGTCTGTTTCACACAGAAAATACTGGTATGTCTCTGTATCTTTGGTTCTTTCAAAAAGTGCAAGTCGGGAGACATTTACTGTAAGGAAGAAAATACTTTCATAGTATTTGGTCTGAAAGATATAGTAGTAGTTCTGATTCTGCTCTTTTCTTTAGTGTGTTTAATAAATATCTTTTGTAAACAAACAGCCATATGACTCCATTCTGGCCAGAGGAAGCTTTCACATGAGAAAAACATTGACCTGAAGGAAGTCGTGAGACATGGAAAAATTTAAAGAGCGAGTAAAGCAGCAGATCTCCCATTTGCCTGAGAAAATAAATATCAAGTTATCAGCATTCCTTCAAAGCATAAACAAAGCACTTGGAAACAAACTTCCAGCACAGTTTTCTTCCCAACAAAAAGGGAAAAAAGCCTTTATGGTTTGTAGCTATTAATCAAATTAATCAGAGACCAAGTTAAACTTTTGCACACACAAAATTCATCTTAAAGTGGTTACCAGGTTATAAGAGACTTCTAGTCCACTCCTATGACAAGATAGCCAAACCTAAATTGCTTGGTACTCAATAAACAAATGAGATAAAGGAGACATAGTAAGTAACCAGTGTTTAATGTCAGAGTTGTTAAGTACATAAATAATTTCAGATTATAAGAACTGTAACTCTTAGAGATGTTTTTTCTCTCGTATTGAGTTATGATTTTTTTTCATAGTCTCTAGATAAGACTCCTGTAAAACTTAATGTGTTCTAAATAAATCAACAGCTAAAAGCAGTATTTTTGCCATGGATTTATCACAGTAGTCATAAATATCATTAAAATCTATTTTTAATGTTTTACTTCAGTTCAGTGTATTACAGAACTTGAATGAATGAACTTATTTAGGGCCAGAAAAAAGGACTATTTAAAAAGAGTTGTACTAGTATTCAGGATGTACTAGTTATTTCCCTCTTTCTCAAAAACTTGTATACTACTGAAATGTACACAATTGCAGTAAATTTCATCATAAACTAAAGTTCAGTAGTATATTTGATTTAAAAAGAAGATGGTAAAAAAAGCCCTAACCTCAAAGCTATAGCCAGTTATAAAAGTGAGCTATAGCCAATTATAAAAGTGAGCTATCACTTCATTTTTTTGGAGTCTACTGAAACCTGAATCTTGTAAATATCTTTTAAAGCTCTATTTTTATTACCTTTTTATTTTGTGAAACTGGTCAATGCATGCATTATCATACATAACATACAACTTTTAGCAATGGTTTCTCAGTGTCCGATCAGATGTCCACTGAGTTCAACTAGAATTTCTCAAGAATTGCTACACGAATTCTGAACACACATTTTATTCCTTTAATATTTATGTTTCCAGCTCTGTACTGCAGCACCCCAGAGTCGCCCCCGCACGGTTTCATTGTCAGTCAGACGGGCGGACAGCTCAACAGCGTGGTCCGCTGGGCGTGCGACCGCGGCTTTCGGCTCATCGGGAAAAGTACTGCCGTGTGCAGGAAGTCTCCATATGGGTATTACTCCTGGGATGTTCCCGTCCCAGCTTGTCAAGGTAAATTCTTTTGTTAAAAAAAAAGATACACTCTAAGAAACTTTCTTTTTCTTTTCTGACATAAAATGAATAGAAGGGAAATGTTTCAGGGTCATACTTCTGCGCCAAAATTTTTCAAACTCGCAAGAAAAAAAATGCACTTTTAAGAAAATGCACTTTCAAGTGGAGCTAATAAGAGTGGCATGCAAAAAAACACTGCTTTAATATTCAGTGAAGAATATTGAAGAACTTCCTTTTGATCCAATAACAATTTCTGAAATTTCACATAAGTCTTCAAAATGCTGGTCTTCTTTGAGAACGAATATGACTAAGGTTTTCCAAGGACTGTGTATATTTTTAATGTACATCTTTGGAACTGGAACTATGTTCCAAAGTTTGTGAAAAGGGAATAGATTTTAATGTTTCAGTTCGATTAACTGAATTAATGTTGCCTAAGCTGACATATAGTGACAAAACATTTCTGTGATAGTTCTATTTTTAGGGAATTTTGGATATTTCCTATTTGTAATTTTTTCCTCTCTAAGTATCTGATGTGGCAATAAATTTTCCTGATTTTTTTTTACATTTTCCCCTAACTAAAAGGTAATTTTCATAAAATCATACAAGGGTTTACTGGGAAGGGACCTTAGAGCTGTAGTTCCAGGCCCTCTGGGATGGGCAGGAACACTGTTCGCTCGACTAGGTTGCTTAAGCCAGTCCGACCTAGCCTTGAGCACTTCCAGGGATACAGCATCCACAACTTCTCTGGACAACTTTTCTATGCAAGTTTCCACAAATGTGAAATTCAGCTCATAACTGCCACAAATTAAAATGTCATTGGGTGATTTTTGGGAGATCTGTTAATTATATAAAAGTCTGTTGTCATGCCTTGGTGGTTTACATCTTGTTTCTTAAAAATTTACGGTTAAGGGACCGATGTATTTTTCGTGTGCCACAAGATTGACTGTTAACATGGATAATATGACTCAAAATTTATCAAGTCACAAATGGAGATTTTTGAATACTGAAGGAGTAATTAATCTCAATGGTAGATATAGAACACCTCAGGTTGCAGCTAGGATGTATCTGATATATATTTTACTGACTGGTAAAAGACACAAAAAAAGCATGGGAATTATGTCCATTACGTGAATAAGCAATATTGTGGAATTTGTTGGTGCTTAGGATTGTAATCAATGCTGTTTACATGTCACAATTATTTTGCAAGTGGATATTAATTTTATGCACTGCTGAATGCTAGCCCCGATGTGACACAATGAACATTGTTTGGACAACTCTTGTAGTTGTCTCAAAGCTTTTATTATCATTAGCGTGCTTCTGAAGGAAGAGGTTAAACAAGGCCAGGTATGCAGTAAAGAGTGTTACTTGGTTACACAAGCATATAGCTGTCATCTTGGAATGGTTAGATTTACCTAATCTGCAATCCAAGCTATTGAAGAATTTAAGAAATAATAAACATAGTCATGTTTTCATTTTAGTGCCATAGAAGTTGTTTCTTTCTTTGGTGATGGCAAGTGAAATAGTAGTTTTATCAGATGTTCAGTAAAAATGGAAGGGGAAGATTCTTGTTTAATTAGCTTGTCACTCTTTATCTCTCTGGGGTCATGTTCTCATACCCTCTAAACCTTTGAATTCAGTAATAGTTTCTTGGGGGTCTTCAATTTCTTAATCACAGTTCTCTTATTTTTTTTCTAAATGTGAGTTTGTCTCTCCTTGCCAATAGATGCTGTGACAGTATTTGGTATATGTTCTTATGGTTGCCAAGACAGGGCAATAGCAAATTAGAAATATTTTACTGTGATCTTTTTAGCAGAATGTGTCTGTACTGTGGTTTTTGATTTTTCTTTTTCTTAAATTTCCATGTAATATGCAAGAGTTTTTTTTTAAGGCTATGCAAGCATATTTTAACATTGATTCTTATGCCTCTGTTCTGCAAGTTGTTATAGGATTGGTGCTTTACCTGTGTCTTAGCTGTGATTATTAGCTCTGGTACTGTGCCACACAGTTGTTATATTGCTTATGAAGCAAATCAGTTTTATGTCAGATCAGCTCCCAGAAGGGGCAAAAATAGATTGCACTCTTTTTTTTCCCAAGTATTTATACATAGTCTGAGAGGATTTACCTTCCTGTGTGGGCATGATAGGTGCTTTCTTAAGGCTCAAGATTTGACTTCAAAGTAAGGTAGTTCAGACTTAAATGTCTAAGCCCTTTTTTTCCACTTTTTTTTTTTTTTTTTTTTTTTTTTAATCTGACCTACATTAGATATATGGTTTCAGAATCTGGAAAGGGGTTAGTTTTTATTTTTTTGGTCCCGAAACAGACAGAGAATTATTTAGAACCAGATCTTCTCTTGGTACATTATTTTTGTTAAAGAAAAGAAATAAAATAGTAGCTTATACTTTTATTTGCAGTTTTCAACTTTCTCCTCTAAGAGATAAAGGAGCCAGCAAGGAGAGGTGCTATGCTGGATCTTTTTGTCAGCAACAAGCAGGGGCTGATGAGCAATATAAAGCTGAAGGGTGCAATGACTGTGAAATTCTAGGGTACAAAATCTATAGAGCAGAGAACAGGGTGAATGCTAGCTAGCATTGACTTCAGAAGAGCAGAATTTGACCACTTCAGAGATTTGCTTGGTAGAGTACCATGGAATAAAGCCTTAGATTTAAGGCTTTATAGACAAAGATAACTGGTTAATAGTCAAAGGATGACTTCTTCCAAGTTCAGAGTAGTTTGCATCCTTAGAAATGTTGTCAAAGTCAGGTAGAAAATTCAGGACACCTGCCTGGATGAGCAAGGAGCTCCTGGACCAAACAAAATACAAAGGCGAAGCCTAGAAAGGGTGGAAATAAGGACAGGCATCCTGGGAGGAATGCAGGCAAGTTGTCCAAGCAGCTGTGGATCAGGTTAGAGCCTTGATAAAATAAATCTGTCCATGGTTGTCAAGGGCAACCAAAACAGCTTCTAAAGATATATTGGTGATAAAATGAAGACCAGGCAAATTGTAATCCCTGTCCAGAAGGATACAGGACACTCAGTTACCTGGGACAAGGAGACAGCTGAGCTACTCTGCAGTGGTTTTGAAAGACTTCACTGACAAGTGCTTCAGTCTGGCTTCATAAGTCACAGATTACAAAGATGAGGGCTAAAAGAAGCCTACAGGAAACCTGGAGAGGGGCTTTTTTCAAGGGTATGCAGTGACAGAATAGGGAGAATGGCTTTAAAATAAAAGGGGATCAATTCAAATCACACATTCAGGAGGGAATTCCTTACTGGTTGCCCAGAGGAGCTGTAGATGTCCCACGCCGGGAAGGCTGGACTGGACTTTAAGCCATCTGATGTAGTAAATGATGTTTCTGCCCATTGCAGAGGGATTGGAGCTAGATCTTAGAGTTTCACCCTAGGCCTTTCACCCTAGGCCATTTTATGATTCTATGATTCAATATTTTCAAAAGGGTATATTCTTTCTGCTTTCCAGGTGGAAAAAATAGAATGTTGAAAGGTAATTTTAGTGATTTCCTGAGGTCACAAAGTACAGCCGATGAAAGAAATCTGAACATAAATCATATGACACAGAAATACAGAAAGTGTCTTTCTCAGACTGGTGCCTTGCTGATTCAACCATGCTGGTCATATATTTTTCCAGATATTTTCTATTCCCTTTTCTATATTGTCACCTGCATTTTGAATTCTTAGCTGCAGACTTATGAACCATTATTCTTATTTTTTACTTTCTCCATCAAAAGCTTCATTGTATTCAATTCCCTAAAATTTTAAGAAAATTTATTTTCATGCTTAAAACTCACATTAATGAGGTAAAAATTAATTTTCATGAATTTAAGACTAGTGATTTTACAATGTATAAGCTCTCTGAGGTCAGTGGAAACTTATAGTGAAGACATAAAAAACTTTGTCTTTGTCTCTACTCAGCAATATCTTGTGGAATTCCTAAAGCTCCACTAAATGGTGGGATATTAACTACAGATTACTTGGTTGGCACCCGTGTTACTTATTTTTGCAATGATGGATACAGGCTATCAGCCAAAGAGCTTACCACTGCAGTCTGCCAGCCCGATGGCACCTGGAGCAATCACAATAAAACACCTCGCTGTGTAGGTGAGTAACACGTAAGAAGTCTCTGGTGAGTAAAAAAACCCGTCTGTGCATTTTTTTATATATCCATGACACAAATCTTCACATGACTTAAATGCTCATCTTCAGGTTACTTTAATCTATGAATTATGTGCTGGTATTCAATTATTATGAAATGCACATATGAAGTATATGTAACTAAGACATGCTGAAATTTCACAGCATAAGCAGAATAAACATGCTAGACCTTATAGATTACAATCAAGCTAATAATCAATTTACAGTTAAATCAAAGTTAATGGTTGCAGAGGTTTTCTACAAAAGTCATCTCTTCAGTGATAGCTGCATAATACATGTACTGTTAGCAAACCCTTTTTACTATCCAGAATTGCAAAACCTGTGATAGTTGTTTGAGACTGATGCTTATTATTTATATTCATCCCATCATTATAGTCCTACACAATCTAAACTTGAGACAACATCACTGCAGGGAAAATGCATTTAACTCCCAAAATCAAGTGGATATCAGCAATTACAAATAGGAAATGGGATATGAAAACCCAGGTGGTTGCAAGAGTGATACAGGGATTTCAGTGTCTCATGCACATTAGGATTTGGATTATTTCACCAAATGAATTTTGGAAATGAAAGCAAATTAAGACTGGAGTATTTTTCAAGGATTTCCCATTTCTTCTTTTTTTCCTTCTGGTTCTTGAAAATTTCATTCTGTCAAGAATTTTTCTCTTTCTAAAGAACCACTGAAAATAGAGAAAAACAAAGTGGGGAAAATCATTATGCTTCTTACACTATTTTTTATTCTATTAGTGTTGTAGAATGTTATTGTTTCATTTCTGGAGGAAGAACACTTAGAATTAAGAAATGAGACAAAACTATATATCTGTCAAAAAAAACAACTTGTATATGGTTATTATTTTTTCTGTCACCAATGTACAGCCTCTCAAAGAAGTCTTTCATATGTCATAGAGTTTACCTGGGTAGAAAAATAATTTCTTCATTTAAATGTACTTAAAATTTTAGTCAGGATTCTGGTGCCTGATGTAAAATGTCACGGAAGGTCCACCTATAGTGAATTCAACCATGCTATGGCTCCTATCTACACCAACTGCAACACTCTGCATACACAATCCCTTCTCTTTCTGGATAATTATTAATTAAATGAGACAACTCATGCCCTCTAACCACAGCCAATTTCAAGTACAGCTTTAGTTTTCAAAGATTATGTCATTGTGTTTAAAATACGTTTTTTATTAATAATGGTACAGATTTTCCCAACCTGCCTGTGCTAAGCCACCAATAACTGTGTCTTTTTGTTATTTTGGAAGTTGTTACATGTCCGAGCATCAATTCTTTTACCCTGGAACATGGAAGATGGAGAATAGTGAATGGTTCACACTATGAGTATAAAACAAAAGTAGTTTTCAGCTGTGATCCTGGGTATTATGGTTTGGGACCAGCATCTATCGAGTGTCTTGCTAATGGCACCTGGAGTTGGAGAAATGAGCGGCCTTACTGCCAAAGTGAGTACATCTTTTATCTGCATCTGCTGTACAGATTTCAGGAAAAAATATTTTATTGGGTGAACTAGAAATGAACTAATTTAGTATTCAAAACTGTAAATTAGAAAAAGTGTTTCTTGGCTGGAATTCCTGGGTATCCTAAAGGTTGTTATTTACAAATATAATACATTAGATTTAGTGACAAGAACATATCTGTAGGCACACTTCTGGAGTTTAAAGATCACTTAATTTGTAATGGTACAAAGAAAATATTTTCCTATATGTTTATTTTAGATCAGGAATGCTGTAAAGTCTTAAAAATGCAAAACCTTTGTGTCCTGTCTGCACTCTTGATAAATAAAATAATCTCTCCTTTCTGGTAGTTACCATGTAGTGTGCATTTGCATACATCCACATCATCCCTACCATTAGCTGGTATGCTGGTAACCCGCAATAGATAATGTTAAAAAAATAAGTAATTAATATTCAGATATTTAAACCAACTAAAGATGTAGCTATCATTGTGTTTCCCTCCCCTACTGCTGTGAAAAGCACTTTTCTTTATAAATTTACATTTAGACATCTCTTTTTCAAAACTGTGGGGTTTTGCTTACACTTTGAAGCTGCAAAACTCTTTCTCTTTATGGAACATGGTGTGACATACCCTCTGACAGAGTGCGATACAACTGTGTTTTTGGTTCCTGCATCAAAAATGTGTGTATCTGCATGTTTATGTATAAATACAAAAATATCTAAAAAAGCCTGTAAATAAGCCAGACAACTGTGGCTCAAAATACATTTGTAATTTATTGACAATATATATGAAAACAAAGAACTTTAAAAATGCATTTTCAAACACAGATGAATTATACTGGAAATTAACCTAGATTTTGAGTTCTTTATAACTGGAAATTGAATATAGAATTTAGAGAATTTTAAAAATTTAATTGCAATATTTCGTCTCTACTGTGTATTTGTCTGCATGTATATCTCTGTGTATATATACTGTACATACTAAATCTGTATTCGTATCTCTTTTTACTTTGAAAGGCAAACTACTTCTATCTATGTTTTGAGAAGCTTTGTTTGAAATATTATTACTTACTTTCTTCTAGGCATAAAGTGTGCTACTTAATTTCAGCCTCCTATTTACTACTAATATATTAGTTTTGTTAATTAATAAAAGAAAATTGACAGAGAAAAATATTATTTTTATTGAAAAGATGTTTCAATTGTAAATAAATAGCAATAAATTCCATCAATATCATACACTCTTTATAAAACTGTAATGTGTGAATGCTAGGGAAGGCATTTCATTATGATCTAGAAGACCAAAATGGCCCCTTCCCAAAGAAGCATAACTAAATCTGATAGCAATTGTGATGTTCCAGTATGCAAAATGTACTTGATAAAGCCAAGGTAATTAAACAACATTCAAGAGTGTTCTGAGTACCTTTTTTAACTTTACAGAAATTATTTCAATCGTTATTCATCCTCTCTTAAGTATAATTTCTGGGGAAGGAATAGTTTTTGTTCACAGGTTTTTAATCTATGATTTCTACAGATTTCTCCAAAATCCTTCAAGGTGTGAAATTTATTTATTTGATTGACTGGTTGATAAGTATTTTTTCTTAATAGGAATTATTGTTTGGGTGTTTGTGATTCTCAGCTGTACACTTATGTTTTGTTTTTGTTTTGCCATGAAGTTATTTCCTGCGGAGAACTCCCTACACCTCCAAATGGGAATAAGATTGGAACTCAAATCACATATGGATCTACAGCTATATTTACTTGTGACTCAGGATACATGCTAGTTGGCTCTGCAGTGAGGGAATGCCTGTCATCTGGACTCTGGAGAGGAATTGAGACCAGGTGTTTAGGTATGGATACTCCTGTCATGACTTGTCCATTTTCTTTCTCTCTAGGAGACAAAAGTAAGCAAAGTGATCTGCTTCTCCTTTTCTATACAGCAGACACATTGAAGAGAGCTCTGCATGTGTGTGGCTGGGCAGCATTGTTTTTCTCATCAAATTAGAACTATGTTTATATTTTCAAAAATTACATTATCTCTACAACTTGCAAAATCTGTTAGTGTATTTTTGTATATGCCTTTAAAGTAGGACTATACATAAGCAGCAAGACAGATTGATTCCATGTGTATCAACTCTAATACATATCCTCACTAAAATATCTGCACAGTAGATCTGAACTAAGTGGTTATGTCATAGAATTAAACTGTATTCTTGAAAAGATACAGAAAGAAGAAAAAAATTGTGGAAACTTTGACAGGATCAGTGCAGCCTTATTTCTGAGAGAAAGCCACTATCCTGATGCTTTTTACAGAATTTGAGACCCTTTACTTGTACAAGGTTAGGCATCTTCTCTTATTTAATAAACTCAGACATTGTTGCCTGAATTATTTATGAATAAAATGAACACATGAAGCAATTTCAGGACTTCTTTCTGATTCATTGTCATGTGTACCTTGAGCTGGGTTATTATATTATGTAGACACATAGGTTTTAACTCTATATTTAACCAAAATTTTAATTTCAGTTGAAATCAAAAGTATGTTAGCATTCTGAATTAGAATGAAATCTGCAAATCATATTGTATCTTGTTTGTAGAGGCATGAATATATAACAGAATATCCATAAACTGATACTCAGAAAATTGAACTAGTATATACATTAAATATTGGGGTTTGTTGCAATATATCTTTGTACAGATTTCCATTCACCTTTTTAAATGACTTTTAATCCCAAATAAACAGCATTATTTTCTAATGTGCACATAAGTGAATGACTCATGAATGAGCAGAAGTGTTCCTTATCAGGCTACAAGTCTGCAGCTGGAATGTTCCCTGACATGAAGCAGGGAGGGATAGAGGCTTTGTTAGTATTTCACTTTAATAGTAGAAACTCTTGATATCTTCATCTTCTAAATTGTCAGCAATTGCATGGTCTAAATCTAAATTTTTGAAGCACCATACTATGTGTTTAATCAAAATGTTCTGCTTTTTTGTCTTGTTTGCCTATTTGTTTGTTTTTATTTTTACTGATTTTTCTGCAGAAGTTACAGCTGTTGAAGTTAGGAGAAATGTAAAAAATTTTCTTCAGAAAAATAATATATAATATAAAACCAGATAAATTAGATGCTATTTGTGAATAATACCTTGGAAAAATGCTTGCATTTAAGAATTTTGCCAAAATAACTTCATTATTAAAAATCATCACAGAATGAATTGAATTTCTCCTACATTTGCCCATGGAAATAAAATCGTAATATAACTTAATAATAGTAACAGATTACATAATCTTTACTTGTAACTTAAAAGAGAACCCTTACTTCTTGGAACTGATTCATTATTATTCAGTTCCTAAACTATAATGTCCAGTAACAATAAAAATTTAAGAAAACAACTATAAAACTAGAGGACAAAAACAGTAATCTAAGCCAAGCCTATTGTATCAGAGTAATAGCACTACAGTAAATCGTATAATGCATATCTTTAAAGGTTTATTATGGCAAATTGTGGAAGACAGCATGAAAACAATTTTTTTGTATTCAGAAAATTAGAATATACATCATATACAGCATGGAAAAAATATATACCTTGCTTAAAAAAAAAAAAAAAAAGAAACAAACAGAAAAGCTAGTGACAGAGCAAATTTATAAAAGGGAGAGTCATGGCTGCCATAATTTCTCTTGCAACAACACTGCCTACTGTGTTACATCACTGTGCAGGAACGAGTGCCCTGCAGACTCAGAATAACTCAGTTCAATTCTTGTTTATTCCATAAGAAATTTGAGACTTGAGAGGGATGAGATCAGCTAATGACAAATTAGAAATAAGAAATATTTTAAAGAAGGTTGTTGTGAGAAAGCATAGGAAATGGAGGAAATTAAAGAACTATTAGAATGTGGGAGAAAGGAGATCAAATACAGCAGGGAGACTTACAAGGTGGGTATTTTAAGAAATTAATTTTGTGCAACTTATCAGTAATGTTCACTATCTACTTCTGATGTTTTTGTGCTCTCAGTTGTAAACATGCTTTACAACTGATCTTTTCCACTTTTACTTTCTGAAAAATGTAGTTCTTGGACTGAAGTGATTACCAATGTATTTCTGTTTTAAGTTTTTAGGATGCCCTTAGGAATACCCTTAAATGACATACATGAAATCCTACAGGATAAAGTAATACCCTTTTCAAGTATTTTGTTTTAAAATGCACTTATTTTTTTTCAAAAGTGCTACTGAAATAATTACATTTAATTGTTGTATTAGATAGCCTGATTTTAATTTCAGGTATGTGTAATTTTAAAAGTATATGACAGGTAGAACAAACAAGAATCTAAGTATCTGCAGTAGAACTTTAAAGTAGTTTGTGGTGAACCTAACCAGATATAGGTGAGAATTAGAACTGAGGTAAGCTTTAAATCACCAAAAATATGGACTAAAATCCAAGTTATGTTATTCCATGACATTGGGAACAGTAGTGCATGGTTTTGATAACAGCCATAATAGTGTGAGAATATGATGATAAGTTTCACAGCTCTTTTTTGTCTTTCTTTTCTCATTCTGACTTTTACTAAAAGATGGGTAATTTATGGATAATGAATCTATGGAAAAGCCAGAGCCCTTAACACAACTGCCTTCCTTTCTCAATCCCACTTTTTTTTCTTTAAATAATACCTAAATGACAAAGTAGTACTTCATGAGTAATCACCTTATTATAACAGTAGGAAATTGACTTCTTGGTCCTTATTCTCCGTAGCTGATGAGAAGAAACAATGTTCAAATTGAAAAAAACAAATGAAACAAAACAGAATAGAGCTTCTCAAGCACTTCTGTTGTCAAAGTTAAAAAATTAAATGTTTCAGGACATTTTATTGTGAAAAAATCACATTAGTCTTTTCAAATAAAAAACAAGCAAAGATTAAAATCATGACAGTTGTGTCTCCTAGGTTACAAACAGTCTCACTATTTATTATGCTTGATCTTTTTCTGTACTGGTTACACTGAAACTGTCTATGTAATAAATCCTGAGAAACATTCAAAAACATGGAATAGATTTTTACTGAATATCCTAGTTATAAAAAGAGACTGACAAATCTGTGATTTTGTTATACATTTTCCTCTTGGAAAAATACTTAAATATTCAACAAGAAATTGATTATTCTTTTGTCTGTTTGTGTGAAAACTTTGTATATTTACAGTATTTACTGATGATATATTTACAATTTTATATTTTGCATTATTTCCTTTATTCATTGCATTAATTTTGCTTGCTTTAATTTAATGCCAGGAAAAACATTGATCATAAAAATATATATCATCATACTCTAGGTGTTTTTTTAATGTATTTATTTTAATATGTAATCAGATATTTAGTAAACTGGGCATTTCCTAGAGTGGACGTAAATTGGGTCTACTTTAATAACTCTATAGTACTTTCAGATAAACTTTGGAGTTAAATAGAATATGAATGGTGAAAAGCATTTCCTAAGATTTCTCTAGCACAAATTTTTCCCCTTTTTTTCAGAACATTACTTTTACACATCGTGATCAGGACTACTTTTTCCTTTTTTTAAAATGTATCTTTTGCCTATTAAAATGTTTTATGTCTTATTTTGGTTAGCATTTTAGACAGCTTAGTCAAAAACACTTAACAAAGTAAAACTAACACAGAAAAGTATAGCATACTTTGAAAAGTCTTTCTGTTAGATAGAGTTCTTCTTACTGCCCTTCTAATGGAGCAGTTTTCTTAGATTCTTACAAAGAATTCTGATTTCTTTCTAGGACCTTGCTCATTGTAAATGTAATGTACAAAATTCTATACTTCTCTTTGGGGGTTATTTAACAGCTTCTCTCACTTGTGCTAGTTACATGACTGATAGTAATGTTAAATCTTGTTTAGACATCTCATCAATGAAAACTACATGTAAAGGCAGCAAAAAATAGGATTTTCAACCAATACTTAAACTCAGAGGAAAGATATGCACATTTGTCTTTTTTGTTGATTGTTGAGCTAACTCCAAGTTTTCACATTTCTTGAACTCGTGACTCTATCCTCTTCATCTCAGCTGTACAACACCTAACATTTATTTCTTAATACCTTTTTCTTTCTCAATACCTCATGGCATCTAAACATCCTGATAAAACAGATATGTTGATGTTCTCTCCCTTATTTACCAAAAGTCAGTGCCATTATTTCATATGGGATAGACTCAGCAACTTCTGGAACAATAGTTTTGTTCAGTTCTGCATATTAGTATTAAATCTCAAATAAAGATAAATTATGAAATATGATTACATTTTTAAAGGTCTGTAAGACTTCACATTTTGCTGTTAATTGTGATATGATCAAATGATGTTAATTCAGTTCATTTGGAAAACACCTTTATAAAGTGCCCCTATGAATTAAATGCAAAAATGAAGAATGAAGTTTATTTGATTAATAAGGCATAAGGTAGTGTGGTTCCCAAACATGGCTAATATTAGAGGAGCTTTCAGTAAAGGCAGATGGGTAGAAGAAATACCTTTTTAGGTTAGTGTGTACATTAAATGTCAACATTTTCACTTCCCAAACAATAATATTAAGATTACCATTCTTCTCTTCTCTTAAGAGAAAGGCCACACTTCACATACTGTGTATTTGTCTGAATTAAAAAATAATCCATCAGATTGAGCAGATCATGAAACAAATAGCTGATTTAGGATTATCTACATTTGCATTACATATGGTTCAGAGAGTTTTCCTTGGACTATATCTGCTCTAGTCCTCTGGGCCAAATGCCATCATTTCTTATATGGTTTTAAGTTGTCAAAAAATTTGTTATTAATTTTGACTACTTTTTATCCAAAAGGAGATGAAACACGTTTTGTGCACCTAGTCGAGCTTCTCAGTGTGCTTCCTCTGAAAGGAAGCTAATTTGTTCATGGTAAAATCACTCAGCACATTTAAGAGAAGGAAGATCTGAACCAAAATTCTAATGTGAACACAACCTTTGATGTGTTAGCTGGGGAATATTTATCCCAGTTTTACTCAACTCTTTTTTCATACAAAAATACTGCTTTAAAATGCTAATGAGTCATTGTTGGCTGCCTGTTACTCGTCAAAGGAAAACCAGTTATCCATCAACTCTAAGAACAATGCTGTCCATGGAGTCAAAGAAATAGCATACATACGATCTGGGGCAAAGCAACTATGGAGGCTAACAGCAAAGAATGTTCAGTGCATTCATTTCTCAGTAGTATTTCATATATTTTCTCAATTAGCTTTCAGCTACTGAAAGGTTTCCATGTCTATGTAACCTCTGAAGTGTAACCTCTCTGCCAATACTTTCATACTTGAAACTTCTAGAAACTATATAAGCCACTACCTTCTTCATCTTCACTATTTTTTAAATCTCTTTTTTATACTCTTGGTATTTCAGTTAAGGGGGATTCTGCATCTCCAGTGTTACTGAATTAATATATCTGGAGTTAGCCATATGCTTCTCTTTGTTCTTCAGTACCACTGTATAATAATAACTAGACTTTCAGATTAGGTACATGATGTTTCATCTTTAAAGAATTATTCAGCTGTTTCAAGGAATTCAGCAGAGAACTTCCCTCTGTGGGCCATGGATTAAAAAAAGATTTCAAATAACTTTACCATTCATCCTGAACAGTTTTAGTACAGCTTGAACAGCTGTAAAAATGAGACTCTTCTGAAAATAGCAAGAGAAATGCCCCAAGCCCTGTTTTGTCCAGAGCTGTGCCTTCTTATATCTTTTTATTAAATGGAAGCCCTGTAAAGAAGTAGAAAAAAAAATAAAAAGCAAGGAAATAATTCCTCCCTTTTCAGCTGAGGTCATCTTGACAGGTTAATTAACTTTGTTGAATAATAAATAACATAAATATCTTTTCAATAATACATTGGTATGTAGATTTGTTTCACCACTATGCTCATTTTTGAAACTACTGACAAATAAAGTAAGTACAGGCATGTTTTTTGCCTTTTAATGTAAAGATTCTGTATATATTTATTCCTGTTCTCATAGAACAACCTGCAGAAAAGAAATCTCATTTACAGCCATGGTTTCAAAGGCTCTGACACTAAGTTATTATGCTCATTCTTCATTGCTAGAACAGGGTTTCATGTCAAATTAGGTAATTTATTTGGTGGTCACAGGTTATTAATATCCTTCATTCCCAATCTTTGACTAATTTTGTTTTTTAATAATATTTCATGCAATTATTCTTCTCAAGTTTTACTAGACTGGAAATTGAGAATGTTATATTTCTTATTTCTTCTCTCAAATCTGCTACTCAGTAAAACCTTCACATTTAGTCTCTTTTAATACTTTTTTTGTAATTTTCACTTGTCTTTGCAAAAGTGGTATATTTTGATTCAGTATTACAAGTTACAGGTTATATTAAGACCCATGGGTCTCATCTGGATTCATAGAAATGCTACAAAAATCTTTTACATCTATGTCTTAGAAAAAATGGAACTACAACTACTCTTATGGTACAGCAGAAAAATAGAGATCTTGACAATGGACAAAGATGTCAAAAAAACAGTCTAGATGAGCTTAGTCTAATGTAGTCTAGAATCTTAACTTAGTGGGAAGTCAGCTATTTACTACCAGGGCACTAGAATTTACTTATTTGCCACAAAGCCCTTATAATAGGAGTTTAAATGAAAATCCTGAGAAACAATTACCATCAGAATTGATATTAAAAAATACTAGAATATATAGCAATAAATATGAGCATATCTTTAATCTATAATGAATGTCTTGGAATTATTTTCATAGATAGCTTAATAAAAAATGTTAAAGGTAAGAATTCTACTAAAATTCATGAGGAAACACCTTACTTTTAGAAGAAATGAAAAAAAAAGCCCAGAATAGAATTTAAGTTAAGTAATAATTGCTCTTCCAAAACAGGTGTTGATAATGATAGAGGTTCTTTGATGGTTTGAGAGGTGTTTTGTTTTTTCTTCCTCTAATCTTTTATTTTCCCCTCTTGATATTGGAGAAGTAATGATAGCTGCTACTATAAGTTGAGGTCTTAATTTCCTCTGGCAGAGAGCATCTCTATGGTTGTGTAAAATAGAGTGGGAAAATACAGCAAATAATAAAAGTTCTGGAAAATATTAATGATTCTCTAACTTTTTTCAATCTTATAGAATTTAGTTATTTGCATGAATCAGTGGAAATTCTAGTAAAGTTCTCCAACAATCTCTTGACAGGAACTATGTACACCAATATTTAGACTTGTCATAGCAAACATAGTGAACTGCTTACCACATGCACCCCTTGGTTTTGGAGTTTTTTTGAAAATACAAAAAATAATGCTGAACCCATAATTTTGGGGTATTGGATTGTTTTTGTTTTGGGATTTTTTAACCTCCTTTTTTATTTTGTTTGGTTTGGTTTTAATGTTTTTTTATATATCCCTCAGTCACACTAAACTTCCACTGGAAAGTAGAGTAAAAACTGGCAGAAAATCCTGCAAATTCCCACGTTTTGTTTGTTTGTTTGTTTGTTTTAATCTCTTTTAGATTTGAGATAAAAAATGTTTCACAAGTCTGGTATATCCTGTTTTTAAATTATATTTACTTAACATTTTCATTGATTTAGAATTCTGTTTTGACAGAAGTACAGTTTTATAACACAGCATTAAAATATTCTTAATTAATTCAGATTTATTTCTCAGTTTGGAAATCTTAAATAGGGATAGAAGTAGTCTCTACTGATTTAAAATCATGTTTCATTACTAGTAGTGGGAAGTTCACAATCAGTCATGCAATATCGCTAGCACTCCAAAGGTATAACTGTTACACAGAGTGGGAGAAATAATCAAGACAGAGGGATTTGAAGTAACAGACTCATAGAACAGCCCAGGTTGGAAGAGAATTTGAAAAATCATCTGATCCAACATTTCATGACAAAGGGAGCTGGGATGGATTACCTAGCAACCTGTTTAGTCCCATTTTGAAAACATCTGGTGGTGTAGACTCCCATCACATCTCTGAATAGATTGTTCTGGGGAATGCTTGTTCTTACTGTCAAAAGAATTCTTTCTTATGCAATGATGAAACCTTTCCCAGTGCAGCTTGCGCCCATTGCTCTTCCTCCTCTCCATGTGACTCCATGTGAAGAGAGAGCCTCCAATATTTTCCTAGCCACTCTCTAAGTACTGGGATGCTGTGATGAGCCCCACCCTGCCTGAGCCTTCTCTTCTCCAGGAGCTAATAATGCCTTCAGCCTTTCCTCACAGGAGACGTTTTTCAGCCTTTGATTATTTTCATGACCTGCCTTTGCAGTCTGTCTGAATCCTTCTGCATCTTTCATGTGCAGCCTGGCAAGCACTGGATAGAGTGGGATGATCACATCTCTACCACTGCTGATAGTGTTTCTGCAGATGCGGCCCAGGATCCATTTTGCTTTCACTGTTGCAGCCACACTGCTGGCTCACAGTCAGCTTCTTGTCCACCAAGACCCTTGGGAGCCTTTCAGTGACACTGCTCCCCAGCCAGCGCACAGATCATGGCCTGTTCTGGGCTCTTTGGTTCTGTCATCCCAGGGGCAGAATCTTGCAAATGTTTTTGTTAACCTCAGAGAGTTCTTTCTCACTTGCTCTTCCAGCCTGCCCAGAACTTTCTGTAAGATATCTCTTCCTTCTCACATGTCTGCCTCACCTCACCTCAGTCTGGTGTCATCAGCAAACTTGGTGAGGCAGCTTTCAATCCCATCATCCAGATAATTTATGAAGATATTCAATGTCATAGGCCCCATTACTAATCCTTAGGGAACCCTGCTGTGATAGATTTCCAACCTGAGTGCAAACCATTGATCACCACCCTTTTAGTGCAGCCTCTTAACCCATTCGCTACCCATCTTGAAGACCACCCACCCAATCTGTATCTTGCACTTTTGTGCAGGAAAAGGCTGTGAGAAATGGTGTTGAATTTTTTGCTGAATTTCAGGTAAGCAACATCCACCACCCCTCTCCTTGTATATAGATGTTGAAGAAAGTCAAATGAAAAGAAGTAAATAAAGAAAAAAGAAACTCAAAAGTCAAAGAAGTCAAAACTAAGGACTGAGAGGTTTATGACAATGAAAGGAATTAGACTAAGAGGATGGGAATTTTAAATTACTTTAAATTTTCTGAAGTGAGGCTGGGATATTGCTGCAAGACATATAGATGATTTGTAATGAATTTTCACCTGTTGAAGTTGTATGGTTTTGTAAAGTTTTGAAAAGTTGCAGAAACTGCACTGTGATCTCAGTTGCCTCACATGTTGAATTACTTCAGTTTTATTCTCTCTGCACAGGAAACAGAGATTGACCTTTCTGGTGAAGTATTCTGCTTTCACTCTGCCATAAAGCAACACTAAATTCTTAATTAGGAACCAAGCCATATATTTTAATTAAATGCAACTTGAAAAATATTTCCTTGAGCATGATCTGAATCACTGCTGACTGCCTGGTTGGATTTTGATAGAAACTAATCTTTTACAACTCAGTTTTTATTCCTCATCTGGTTAGTCCTGTTTATAGTCAGAAATATGAGAGGATAGGGAAATCAGTTCCTTTGGAGCATTTTCAAAAAAATCTACTACATGCTGAATGGATTATGAATTTCTTGGAAAATCAAGAAATACTCTGACAAAAATTTTTTAAGCATGTTATTCTATCTTATCCTAGAAAACATAATTTAATGTTTTTAATATAAGACTGAGGGTAACAGGGAGGGAACAAAGAAGGGTTAATATAGCTTTGAATGCTACCAGGCTTGGACTCCTGATAAGTACACAGAAGTCAAATTGGAGTCATCAATCTAATATATGTGGAGGTTCATATACTACTAATACTGAATTGGTAAATTCTGATCGTTTTATCATGTTTCATACAATGAAATACAATACAAAATTCAAGTTGTAAGAAAATGTAACATTTTCTCTTCTTTTCTTTTTTTTTTTAATTTCTAGTCTCAAATGAATGAGGTAAAATGCAGAAAAATACATCAGGATATTAGAAGCATTTAAAATTTCAAAGGAAAAAACAGTCCAAACCATATTGGTTCTCTATGCCTTTTCTTATCAGCAATTCCATGCTTTGTAGATTTGTTTGTGGGGGCTATTTGAGGAAAATTAGAAGACAAAAGGAGAGCAGAGGAGTTTGAGTGGCTGGAGGTTTGGGTTTTTTTCCCTAAAAAATATTAGCTGAAACACTGCTCTATTTTTTTTTTTTCTTGTCTTACTCTTCTTTTGGCAGTGAATTCTCTACCAAATGTCACAATCTTCTTGAAGTCAACCATTCTTAGAAGACTTTCCCATTACCAGATTTTTTGCTGAATCACAGTGCCCATTTTCCAGAATTCATTATGAAAAATAGCAACTACACAGTTTTTTGGTTTTTTCCTCAGTCTCTCTGTAGGCTAAATGTCTCTTTATGACTTTCATAATGAAAATACAATAATTCTCATATTTTGACAATACAGAGTAAAAGATTAGGCCCAGGCATAGACAGATTTTTGGTTGCCATTTGGCTGCTGTAAGATTTGGCAGCTGTTGTGCTGACTGCCTTCAACCAAAGAATGTTAATCTCTTTGGAATCCACTGGGAAGGAGAGAAAGAATGGAAAACATAACAGAGATCCAAATTCCAGCAATAAATTGTTCAAGTTAATTCTTTTATTTTTATTGTAAAAAGGCTATATTTATAATGCCCACATGGATTGATATCTGTAATATTTGTATTATTTTTATTTATGTAGAATTTTTCTCTTCAGTTAAATGAATGATGTTTTAATGCTGCCTTATTCATTAATCATAATCAAAATAAAACTAAGGTAAATAATACATGTTTTGACATATTGCAATAAAAAGGAATTATATTTTTAAAGGAAATTTTATTATATATATGACATTTAATCTCTTTGCTACATCATCAGTAGCTATACATTGCTATACATATTCATGATTACAGTTTTCACCAAGCTAATACAAATAAAGCTTTGAATTAGGTCAATAAAAAACCTTAAAAATATTCAGCATTTCTTTGTTTTAGATGAGAAAGTTTATTTAATGTTTATATGACATATTTACTGATATTTTTTTCTTTTTTTCTCTTTTTTCTTTACCATACATAAATCTAGCTGGTCACTGTGGTATCCCAGATCTTATAGTCAATGGACAAGTAATAGGAGAAAATTATGGCTATAGAGACACAGTTGTTTACCAGTGCAGTCCTGGTTTTCGGTTGATTGGCTCTTCTGTAAGAATCTGCCAACAGGATCACAACTGGTCTGGCCAACTTCCATCCTGTGTGCGTAAGTAAGCATGGCAGCACATTCTGATTGATGTTACAGGAGTAGCTGCATCACACTAGATGAGGGTCGAATGCTCCTCAAAAGTATGGGGACACTTGTGATGTCTGTGATTCATCTATCGGGTGAAGTTGTCACGTAAAATGTCCACTGCCTGTTTTTGGTGACTGAATACCTGCGGTTTTGGATATGAAAATTCTTCAGAATGTGATAGGATTAATGAATGCCACTACTCTAATTTGAAATTGGCTTTATGACCTGTAGCGGCTTTTGGAAATGTTTAATGTGTATTTACTTTCACTGTTTCAGTTGGATAAGTAAATACTGTTGGAGTAAACTGTCAACACTGCAGATTGAAATGTTTACCAAATTTTTTTTCCTTCTTCTACCTCTCAGAGGTGCTGTTACTTTGATTTGTGGTTTTGGTGTTCTTTTGAGTGAATATTGTGCTTTGTTAATGAGATTTCTTTCTCATGATAAGTGTGTCAAGACATTACATGAAAGACTTTAAGTAATAACATCAAATTATGTATTTAATTTAGGAAAATTTGAGATTTCTCTAAGCACTTTAAAGTAAATTACCAGTATTTTGCAGGTAATATTAGTGTATTGAAACTGTATAAATCTGCCTCTAAATATCCTATCCTTGAAGCAGAAATTCTCTTAATGCCAAGTCATAACACACAATGTTAATTCATTTGTTCTGTCATTTTTAAATATGTATTTTTAATTACTGATTAACCTTTTTTTTCCAACAGTTGTTACAAAATAGAAGAAAATATTTGCTAAGTGTTTTTGGATCATTTTGAGAATATTAATTTGTGTCCAATTTCCTTACTTTTCTTTCGTCTGGTTTTTGTAGGCACAGAAAATAAACTTTACCTTCTTTAGATGGAATTTTTATAAACATTAGAAAAATTTCACTGTGCCAATAGTTCTGGGGCATTTTCAAAAAAAAAAAAGTCATAAATTTATAGCTTCACTAAGTATTTAGGCCACAAAGATAAAATATTGAGTTGATAATAAGACAAATTTGTAAGAAATAATTCCTGAGGAACTAAGGTAGTGAAATATTTCCTTTCAATTTCAGACTATACATAATGAAAATCTAGTGCTTTCTTTTCTCCTGCTTCTTCAGAACAGTTTTCTTCATTTGCTTTCATTACTGCATGTCAAATTCTTTTCAGTTTATTTAAAAATTTAATTAAGTTCTTGAACATTAATACATCATGGAAAATACGCAGTATCTTATAATATCAAAACTTGAAAATACTAATATATCATTATTATCGTATAATAAATAATGAAAAGTGATAACATCATGTTATGGTTTTGGTTTTTTTTTTTTTTTTTGACTGCTGCTATGCTAGCTGTCAGCTGTGGTCACCCTGGTAGTCCTATTTATGGAAGAACAAGTGGAAATGGTTTCAACTTCAATGATGTTGTGACATTTTCCTGTAATACTGGGTATGTTATGCAAGGACCGACCAAAGCTCAGTGCCAAGCTAATAGGCAGTGGAGCCACTCACCCCCTATATGCAAAGGTAAGAAAGCACCATTTCCAGGTTTCTAACTAAATGTTGTAAAATTAAGGCTGAAAAATAAGCAGAGGGTAAAAGAACACAAGACAAAATGATTCCTTTCTCATCAACAGAGAGACTGATTAACTAACATAATAATGTTCTTATTTAAGACTTTTTGTGATGCTATGATTTTTTACAGTCAGGTTGCCAGGATAACAGTTGCAGAGAAACTTTCTTATGTGTCTGTAGACTGTATTGCTTTTTAAAAAGTTGTCTCTACAAGTTACTGAAGCAAAATTATGGAGAGATAATTAAGAGCTTAAAGCCTGAAATAATTTTCTCTGCATTTTTAGACAATATAGTTCTAGCAGACACATAAGAAAAGCTACTTTTCTTCCTTTTACATTTCCATTGGTGCTTCACAGAGCATCTTGACTTTGAAAATTGCTATTCTAATTTATTAATGTTGTCCATTTCTGTTCGTTCTCAATGCTTCTAGATATTCTTTCACTTAGAAAAATAATTCTTTCACTTAGAAAAATTATAGTATGGTATTAGTCCTATTTAATTGTTCAAAAACAGTTTTAGCAAGGTTTTGTCATCCCTATATTTTTAAAATTTTGATGTGTTTTTAAATAATTTGTTTTATTTAGAAAAACGTACTTTTTGCTGTAGCTTGCATGTACATATGCAGAAATTCTAATGATTGTTCTTCAGCATTTTCTCTGCAGCTTCTCTGTATTTTTATCTGTGCATAAACTAAATAATGTATTTTTATAGAAGTTTTATTGACTATATATATTCTTTTCAATAGGTGTTCTCCACTTTCATTTCATTACTTTCCCCTAAGAGATACTGCCAAATAGTTTACAGAACTTAAATTTCCAAGGAACCCTTTGTTGATGAGAAGACATTATTTTCTAAATTTACAGTACTAAACATGTACTGTGTGTTTAGGGTACCTGCTTAATCTCATCTTCAATCCAGTTGCTATCAGTCACTTTGGTTTTCTTGTATTACAGAGTGCCAAAGTGCTGACAGCTTATTGGCATGTAGGGATTCGTGAATAAGTTGTTCAGGTTGCTCTTTGAAAGTTTACACAGTCCTGAAATTGTATATTGGTTTTAGGAGAGATTTTAAAAACAATAAGTACTAATCTTGTGTTGGACATCATTAATCATGTCAGCAATGTGCAGTGAAATCCATTCTAATGTGATTTTGTTTTATTTGCTTTGAAGTTAAATAATAATACAATGTTACCTTACATATTTGTAAACTACCAAAAGTGCAATATTATAGAAAGGCGGCACACTGTTGTGAAGTCCTTCCTTTTGTCCCATAAATTCTTCATGTAAATTCAGTGCACTTGCTGTTATACTATAAACAACTTTATTAAATGTCTAGCTTCTTAGCCAACCATAATAATTGTGTAAAACTACTGAAATGGTCAAAGTTCCTTGTATTTTGTTTCAAGTGCTCACTACTCCTGAATAATGAATAAACTCTTTTCGTTACTTTAAATATATGCTTAGTAACAGGAACATGGACAACATTGTCAGGCCCATGGTGTGATTCTTAGGGCTGTCCTGTGCAGGGTCAGGAGCTGGACTTCAATGATCCTTGCAGGGGGGTAAACAGAAAAAAAAGACAGAAATGTAGCTCAGGCCTTCCTCCAGGAAAAGAAAAATATTCAATATTGACCATCAATGTAGCTAACAAATTGTACTGTCCTTTACTGTTAAAGAAGTCAAATACAAGCAGAAAGGCATTTCTGTCCTTGGAAAAGGTATGTTTTCTAGGCTTATAGTATCAATATTTGAGACCTGCTAGAAGAAGCACACAAGCAGGCAAAAAAATTTAGAATAGTGGCTAGAGAGGACATGAGCCATAAAATGACTACATTAAATGATTTAGGTGGGAAAAAGGATCTTGAATTGCATCTGGCAATACCAGTTTTCCTTTGCAATTTACAGAGCTTTTCAGCATATTTTAATAATTTCATATACACACATCCATGAATATTTATCTCTGAAATCCATCAAATGTGAATGCACGGTCCTGCACCTGGGGAAGGAAGGGTAACCCCAGTAACCCCATGCACCAATACAGGCTGGGGGTGGAAAGCAGCTCTGCAGAGAAGGACCTGGGGTTCCTGGTGGACAGCAAACTGCCCACAAGCCCAGCAGTGCCCGTGTGGCCATGAAGGCCAGCGTTGTCCTGATGTGCATTGGCAAGAGCATTGCCAGCAGTCGAGGGAGGTGATCCCACCCCACTACTGAGCCCTCGTCAGGAACATCTGGAGAACCTGGAGTGTGCTCAGCTGAGTGCTACAAAGATTATTAGGGACTGGAGCATCTCTCTTACACAGACAGGCTGAGGGAGCTGGGCCTGTTCACTCTTGGGAAGAGGTGACTGAGAGGGGACTTCATCACCATCAGGAACTGAAGGGAGGATGTCAAGAGGATGGAGCCAGGCTCCTCTTAGTGGTGCCAAGCAAAAAGATGAGATGCAAAAAGATGGATAGGAATTGATGCAAAGGAAATTCCACCTGAATACACATGCAGATATATAGACTTGCACATAGGTGTGTGCAAGTGCATGTATATAAACATGCAATTGATTATAAGGGTATGGGGATAGTAATTTTTACGGGAACTTTGGTTTTCTAGAAAAACAAAATTATTCACTTTGAATAAATGATGATGTGTTTCCTTGACCAGAGGAAACCATATGAAAACTGTTAAAATAATCTTCATGACCCCCAAAAAAGGTATTATACTGAACTCACCAGTAGCTGCAAGACACAAGGAGGAAAAAATCCATATTCAGAAATTTTCAAAAATATAACTTTTTAAGTGCTAAGAACTCAAAAAATTCATCCGTATTCTTAACCATTAAAGTTGACCTCTATTTTTAAAAGCTCTTACCCACTTGTTGGGATATGTTCTTATTCTGTCAGGTTCACCACAGTCTTACCTAACTGACCTTGTGCCCTTTAGCTCAAAACATCTGTCTTACAGGTGATCCATTATCAAAATGCTGGTATAGGAACATAAGTATGTTTGCATTTCTGTGTGTGTTAGACCAAAATCACATCTAGCCCCAAAATATGTTTCTATTTGTGGACAATAGTGTGTGTCAAGACAGGAATGTAAATTCGTTTTATTGGTATGTTCAGTAATTTTTAGTGGCCAATAATTTTACAGTATTACCACACTATAAAGAAGCATTTCCTTTTATTTGCTCTGAGTTTAACACCTTCTGGCTTTAGCATTTTGTTGTTTCAGTTCTTCTTCCTATTTCACTACCATTATATAAAATGTTAGGATGTATAAAACCAGCAACACATTGGATGTTTCTTATACAAAGAATAGGAGACCATTTTAGGAGACTGTGTTATTATGGCTCTCAAGTTCTCTTTTTCTTTTTAGTGGTCAATTGTTCTGATCCTGGAATTCCTGCAAATTCTATAAGAGAAAGTAAAATTGAACATGGAAATTTCACGTATGGCACAGTGGTATTTTATGACTGCAATCCTGGATATTTTTTGTTTGGCTCTTCAGTTTTAATTTGTCAACCAAATGGCCACTGGGACAAACCTCTACCTGAATGCATTAGTAAGTAGATAATGAGTTTGCTTCTACAAGGAACGTGGACTAGACGAGGCGTTATTTTACACAACATTTTCATCAGTCTCATGACAGCAATTATGAAATTCACATTTATATACATTTGTGTGTGTGTGGTTTGGATGGAGGGTCTCAGTAGCTGCTGAAATAGCAGTTATATTACTCTTGTATGTAGCAAATAGCATAGAATACTTATGAAATGCAATAGCCAAACAAACATCTGTGAATGCTCCAGCATAATAATCCCTGATAGCAGATATGCAAGGTCAAAACCTGTCCATTGACTTCACCAGTGATAGCACTGTAGAACACCTAAGATGTCCTCTGGACAGTGTGCTCAGTTTGCCACACTAACAGAGGTACCCGAGCATCATACTCATACACAACCTGTTCACTAAGGCAACTGCATCAACACAAGTAGGTTATTTTTATTCTGGTTTGTCATGAGCAACTTTCTAACTGTGATGCAGATATAGCCAGAGATGTTTCTTAGACTTTTAATTGGCTGAGACATTGATTTACCTGGTTCTCTATTAGTCTGTGAAAAGGGTTTTGTTTAGGATCAACATTTTTCACTGAGAAAAGGCTTCTTTTCTAGACATGGAAAGGAAAACAGTCTAAAGGTTACTTATTCAGGAATCATGGACTGATATTTGCAATACTGAAGGTATTTGTTCTCGGGAGGCTTCACTAGTTCTACTATCACCTCTATATAAGAGGTGATAAAATAAGAATAAAATAACCTTTTTTTCTTGTTCGTGATAAAAATTTCAGTTATGGAACTTGTCTCTTTCTTTGATGGGATAAGTAGCTTGATTGCAAGTCACAGTTAAACCTAAAACAAAGTGTCTGTTGGTCACAAGTTAAATTTCAAAGGCAACATTACCTTTTCAAAAGGAGAAATATTCCTTAATAGTAAAGTATTTAGAAAGAGAAACTAATTTAAAGGTAAAGTTGCAAAGACTTTTTTCCTTCTACATTTGCATTTTAATCTCTTAGTGATTTTTTATCTGAATTGTCACAAGTAATTTAATAATGCAGCCTTTTTTCTTCTTTTAAAAGAGCTTTGGGAATAAAAGGGATTTATATAATTTTGAAAGGGCATTTTCTGCTTTATTTGTGTCATTTTCATAGAGGGGTCAATGAATTCTACCTAAGTGGTATCCATGATATTTTGTAATCATAAGCTTACCAGAAGTTTTTAAGAGCCTTTTTTAAGAGCTTCTGGAGTGTTTTTCAAATTATTGCTGGAATGAAACTCTTTACAATGGTGTGGATTGATAGCACAAGGAATAATGCTTTAAACTAAAAAGAGTTTGTTTAGATTAGATATAGAGATGTTTCTTTGTTTTTGGTTTTGTTTTAATGAGTGTGGTAAATAGAAGAAAATTAGTTAGAATTTGAAAAAAAAAGAAATTCAATCAACTTCTCATATGAAATCCCAGCCTGAAAACATTAGTATCAAATTAAATTTTATAGAATTCATAATCATATAAAGGGTATTGTTAAGGGTGCTATAATTTTAAAGTCAATTATTAGGGATCCAAGACTTCTAGATATAAATGTAAACAGAAATTTGTGTACAGGAAAGCCCAAAGGTGAAAACTTTAAGGTACCAGTATGATATTAACTGTTTCCTGAATGACAGCTGACTAGGGCAAAAGAATCAATCAAGAATACTACAGATAACAAAATCTTCTGAAAAACTGTGAATGTTCTTCAGAGGATAAAGGTCTGATCTTGTTGAAGCCTGCATGACCAACATGCCTTGTTCTTGATGATGTTCTGAGTTTTCATTCTTAGCAATTATCCATAGCTGATAGTAGATTTTAGTTAGAAGCAATTGATTAAAAAAATAACACTCTGACAACAAGTGCTTGTTATATGAAGTTGACTATTCTGGCTGTTTTACTCAAAGTCCTCAAAGCAGAACAGTCACAGGGGTCAGCAACACTATGTAAGAATCAAAGTTGATCGATAGTTTGCCATATTCCTAAATCCTTTGTGATCCTGTCAGGAAGGTTCCGCACCGTGAAGGTTGGACCTTTGGGAGAACATGTCATTCAATGCAAATCAGTATATACATAAATTAAAGCTCTAAGACCATAGTAATATTTTAAGAAAGAAAAATTGCCATATATGATTTTGGTCTTATGCTGTATTGTACAATCATGGTACTATTGCATGCATCTGAAATGCCATGGAATTGAACACATCCTTGACCCCGATCAGGCTTCACATCTGGATTTCTCTTTAATAAAGAAGTCCTGCTGAAAATAGTATTTAATGTGATGAAATTTTCATAAATCATAAAATCTACAAGTACAGTTGTATGATTTAGCAGCTGATTCTACTACACTAATATTTGCAAACCTAATTTGTGGGCTTCATGGTACATAAGTGCAACTATCTCTGGCAAAGACAGTCTACATACCATGGACAGATGTAAGATAAGAAATCAAACATCAGGCCTAAATTCAGTTTGTGTACACAGTGGATTGATTTATGAAATTTTGGTTTATGAATTTTTTTTTGCATTTCCTAAACTTGATTTATTTAGCTTGCTTTTAAATTAACTCCTTGTCTTGAATTATTAAAAGAGGGATGAATTTCTGCATATTCTCTACCACAGCAGTGACTTTGGCAGATACTGTGTTCCTGTAATTTTTCTCTGAAGAGTATAAGGTGTCTGTATGTGTTCATGACATAAACATCAACTTAGTGAATGAGTGGTTTTGAACATCTATATATGTATCTAAAATATTTTTTTTGACACCTCAAAAAATTTCTTTCATAGCTTTTGGTCTGAAGCATATTTTGCATTCTAATCCCATGATCTTCCCCCTTCCTGCAAACCCTAAAAATGTTAACCCCTTCACAAAGTTTATGTGTGCAGTTGTAAAAATGAAAACTAAAAATTGCACGATCAGTGATAATAACCTTCTTTTATCTCCAATAATTATGCATTGTAGTGATTGACTGTGGACATCCTGGAGTTCCTCCGAACGCAGTCCTGTCAGGAGATAAATATACCTTTGGTTCCACTGTTCATTACACCTGCACGGGGAGGCGGTCGCTCTTGGGGCAGGCGTCTCGCACGTGTCAGTTGAATGGACACTGGAGTGGATCTCTTCCTCACTGCTCAGGTAATATTTGTGAATTAATGACTGTATCCTGAAGTGGTTTTAAATATATTTTGATTTTTTCAGAAGGCCATTTAAAAATCTGAAAAATCATGTATAAAGCTGAATTACCTACTCAGTAGAAGTAAAAAGTAAAACCAAAGTAAGCATAAAGTATTAGCGAGAAAATAATCTGGAAGAAGTAGACTTTCCTGGTGGCACTTAACATGAACAAGAAATTTCACATTCGGTTGACTGTTAACCAGTTTGCTTTGAAGATATTTTTTATGTGATTTCTGGCAATAGTGTTTATTTCCACAGTGAAATCTTGCAGCATTGTCTCTTCAAGATGATGGGTTAATTTTCTTATATTTTTTCTTTCAACTTGCAAATGTCTACTGGCTTGATGTCACCTCAAATATAACTTGATTGTGTAATACATTCATCTGTATAATAAGGCCAGGTAGGATCCACATAATTTCAAGACAGGGTACTCAGTTTTTGAGGGAGAACTATCTAATCCTTGTTTAGCCCTCAATAAAGTCAAGATATGTTTTCTGAAGAACTTTTTGCTTAGGAATATTGTATTTCAAAACTTCATTTTGATTCACTTTAAGAGCAGTGATCAAGTGAAAAACCGAAATCCAAGTCACACACTAATTTAGGATTTGATTAAATCCCTTTTGTTATTAAAGACTATGTAAACAAATACTGTTATGAAGGTTAACCATGTTAGCAGTTTTAATTCTCAGTAAATACTGGTGGAAGTTCTTTCTTGTCCTGCATAGGTTTAATAATTTAATTGAAGAAATCAGAGGAGTTTTGAATCTTATTTAAACCCATGCAATTCAGAGAACTTAGACATGTTAAATGGCAGAAAATAATAAGAAAATAATTGTCATGGTTTTTCTTAGATTAGATCTATGCCAAAACTAGAAGTGAAAAATAACTGATGTACAAGACTGACTATGCTCTACTAGTTTCACATTCAAAATCCAAGCTTCTTTAAAGTATTAGTAAATAATAGCATCATAGAATGGTGGAAGTCAGAAGGATCTTTACAAATCATCTAGTCCAGCCTCTTTCCAGTGACTCACTGCACACATCGTAAGAAATGTCTGCTTTATGCCCAAACTAAACTTAGCCGCTTTCACTTTAAAATTGTCCCCTCTTCTCCTGTCACCACAGACCTTGATAAAAAGCCACTGTACATCTTTCTTCTATATTTCATGTATTGAAAGGCCACAATGGAGTCTTCTGGAAGCCTTCCTTTCTTAGGTTGAACAGCCCAAATTCTCTCAGCCTTGTTGCACAGCAGAGGTGTCCCAGCCCTCAGATCATATTTATTGAATTCCACTGGAACTACTCTAAGAGGTCTTGGTTTCTGTTGTATTGGAAACCTCAGAAATGGGTACAGTAGTCCAAGTGGCAGTCTCACGTATTCCAAACCTTTTTGGTTTTGGTTTTTTTCCTCTCCTGCCCTTATCTCTTCAGTGTAATCAGTTATAAACTGATTATCAGCTGCAGTTTCAGGATACAAAATTTTACATCCCAAGGCACAGACATAGTTGAAAATAATATGAAATATTAAAATAGAGCTTCTTGTTTAAAATATTGCATTAAATTCTAAAGTGTTGGAAAAATTTTTCTCTATCTGAACCTTCTCTAGCAAACTCTCAAGAACCTAAAATGTGGCATAACATAGAAAAATATAAATCTAATTTAATCCTTAAACTTTCCATTAATAAAGCAGAAGGAAATTTGTCACAGTGAAGAAAATTATAATCTTATAATCTATACTTTTAAAGATATGCACTAGAAATCATACTTTAATGCAAAATAATCTTATTTAATAAATAATTATATATTTAGGTATTTGCAAATTGGAACTATTTTAATACAAAGTGGTTTTACAGCTAGAAAGAACTCATATTTGTTTGGGGGGAAATATACTCTTTAGATCAAATCTAAGGCTACTTGTAGTTTTTCATAGTATTAATAATAAAATATTAAAAATCTAAATTGTGAATTTCAAAATTAATTTAATAAATAGACAAAAATATCAATGAATATAACCTAAAAATACACATGAAAATATGAAAGCAGCCCAACTGGAAATAGGGCTATTCTATACTATTTCTATTCTATAGTATTTCTCTTATTAAATTAAAGAAGTGTTGAAATATCTCAGGATAATATGAGTGAGGTTCATGAAATTATTTAAATTGTTTTTCTACCTACACATAGGAAACTATAATCAGATCTAATTAATGTTTCTAAATTCATTTAAAAAATTCCTTGACATAGGAACATTTGAATGTTAACCATAATGAATCAAATTGTACAGAATATAACTACTTTTTTCTTTAATGTTACCATACCCAACTATAATTCTTAGAAAAATTTTGAGATTTTGTCTTCAAAGTTTAATACTGAAATATTTCTCATTATAAAATAATTTGCAGTTCATGATAGAGAATTTCTATATTTTGCATCTAAAACATGGTAAATCATCAGCTTTTATTATTAGCCTTAAATTGGTTTCTTCATATTAATGCGTATTAAAACATTGAATTTTGCATGTTTGTTTAAATTATTCATAATTTATAATATAGAATATTTAACTGAGTAAAGATGCAGCACACTTGTCTTTTTAGTATGTGAAAAAGAATTTAAAAAGAAAATGCTAGATCAGTGAACATAAGGTTACTAAATTTTGTATCATCCTTATGACAGTTTCTTGTCACATGACATTGAGCTAGAAGGAATTTTCCTGTCCCATTGATATATACTGTCATTCATAAACACTTTTCAATCATCATATGCATAGCAGATGCAGTCAGAAATTTTTTGCAATGTAGAATTCCTCATAAGTGCAGCAAGGGTTGTAAATAGTCTAAATATCCTCCATTTCATCAAGATTAAATGTCAACTGAGAATTTTTTACACATGTGAGTGAAGGATGGCTCATAACTAACTGTAAAAACAATTTAGTTGAGTCTGCATGAGGTAATAAAAATATGTTCTCTTACACATCATCACAGTCTACAATTTCCACCTGAGGGGAAGAGGAGGGGCAGGCGCTGATCTCTGTGGGGAGCAGTGGCGGGACCCAAGGGCATGGCCTGAAGCTGTGTCAGGGGAGGTTTAGGTTGGATTTTAGATAAAGGTTCTTCACCCAGAGGGTGGCTGGGCACTGGAACAGCTCCCCAGGGACGAGGTCACAGCTCCAGCCTGGCAGAGCTCAAGAAGGGTTTGAGCAATGCTCTGAGGCATGTGGTGTGTGTGACTCTTGGGGGTGGAGCTGTGCAGGGCTGGGACCCGGATTCGGTGATCCTTGTTGTGGGTCACTTCCAACTCAGCTTATTCTGTGGTTCTTTGATTCCATCACATCTGATGTGATTAGTCATTTAGAAAAATTATTTCTGTAATCTTCAATTAAAGGAGCTGGTGGTTAACCTTCCTAAAATAAAAAAAGTCTGTTAATCCATAGTGATAATTAGGCATTAGAAAAGAACACATGATTTCCCTTAGAAGAAGAATATGTGATTTCTGTTTGGCATAGCAAATAACCTATTTTCCTTTTTTCAACATAAAATTCTTTTAGGCATAATGCTAAATAACTTGCCAAAAACGAGCTGTTATTATGAAGACTTTGCAAATGTAGAATGATGAGTAGGCCCCATTCCAATTTTATCATAGTCTAACTAAATACTACTAGAAAATGTAGGCCACAGATTCCCAAAACAACAAAAAACACCCTTGATCTATGAATCAATTTTTTTTAATTATTTCAAAAAACATGAAGCAGACTTTTTTTCAAACTAGAGGGTTGTTAAGTCACCTAAGTACCTTGGACATAAATTATTTTTAAAGCTTATAAAATTTTTTTGCTGTAATTTGGGACTGTTTGCAATTTGTTTTTAAATAGGGCTGGCAATCTGCTTTACAGATCTGTGTCATATAATGAAATGGGTAAACATAGAACAGCCTAACTTCTCAGCCTGTGATTTTGAAGCAGACAAATAACCCTTTTACTAACTTGTAATTATGAAATAAATTAAATACATTGTACCATTTACTTCTTAGACATAATGGACTAAACCAAATATTTGCTGATGCACCATAGTTTTCAAAGCAGAGGAAGCTACTTCTACTCTTCTGCCGTCACTGTTCAGTTCTGAACATACTTTTGTCAGTAGAGAGTTGTGTCCAACTGCTCCCTCCGAACAGCATTTTTAAAACATATACAGTGCCAAGTAAGGCAGCAGAACACTTGTTTTTCTCTGCATGTAACACTCCAGGGTGATAACTTCCCATAGAACCCGTCTCCAGTGAATTTGTCACTTTTGGTCTTCTGCCTATTTAGAGTTTGCAAATCTGTTTACCATTTCTTTGTAAAAATTGCTCTTATTACTTCTATTTAAGTTTAGACATACCCCAGAAAATCTGCATGACAGATTATATACATAGTAGGATTAATTTTTTCTACCTGATTTTTGAAATATTTCATTTTTATTTAAAATAGTTTAACTAACTACAAAGTAATGAAGATTTTCTCTCAGAAATATTGATACGTTTGACATATTTTTTGTCTAGAAGACCTTCATTTTATTTGCAAGCTATTAGAAAAACAGATGAGCTATGAGGAAGAAACCAGAACAATGGAGCTCCAAGAATTCTAGAATTCAACTCTTGAGTATTGAAACTCAGGAATATAATATACCTTAATCTCTTTTTACATAAAAACTATCTTAAAGTTCTCCAAAAAATAAAGTAGATGGTTCTAAGTAAACATTAAAAGATTCAAATGAATGAGCTGATGTTCATGTGTTATCTAGAAGTTCCTAAAAGTTCTTATAAAGACTTAGATGTATAATCTTTGGTATTATTATTACTTTTTATTGTTATCATTATTACTGCATTGATTATTCTAACATTTATATACAGCAGATAGCATTTAACATTATTAATTTATTTTTTATATAAATACAAACTTGTTTACCATTAACCTTCTATCTTAGAATTTTCTGAAACATTTATATCTGAGGGAGATTTTAGCTATTGGTCAGTTTTCACATGATGTTCCAACATTTCTAGAATGCAGGAAAATTCTTCATGTCTGTTCGAAGTCTGGTGATACCATAAAACTAAGAAATATTTTATGAACACTAGTTATATACAAGAAAATTGTCTTTGCAATCAGGACTTTATTTTTCCTCAGAATTCCTTATTTTAAAATTAAAAATTCCCAAGGTTTTGTGCTTGTCTTTCCCCCCATAATTTATTTGATATTTCTGTTATCAAAATTTTAGCATGGTATTAGGGGAATTTGAGAAAATTATAATTCTTCTTCTGCAATACTATAAAATAAGTAGAAAAAATTAGTGGAAGATCAAGTAATTTTGCATTTATAGGGACTCACACTGATATATATGGGGATTTTAAAAAAATATATTTATGAACTTATTTATAAATACATATGGAATAAAGGCTTTATAAATGCAGAATAATAATAATAATATTTTATAAGTATTCTAATCTTTGTACTCTAAAATCTAGGTGATACAGCTGGTTCTTGTGGTGATCCAGGTATCCCAGGCCATGGGTCTAGGGAAGAAAACAATTTTAAAATTAAAAGCACGATACATTTCAGCTGTGATGTTGGATATATCTTGCATGGCTCAGAAGAAAGAACATGTTTGGCAAATGGAAGCTGGACAGGAAGACAACCTGAGTGCAAAGGTAAATCAAAGATGTACTTAAGTTTTTAGCTGTGTTTTTAATACTGTTCAGCAGAAAACCAATTTTGCATTGCCAGCCTTCTGTTGTGAAGAGGGTGCAGTTATTTTGGACTGAAAAATTTTTTCAAATAAGTTTTGCACTATAGCAGTGGCTTGATATCAGGTGAAAAAATTTGAAACCAGTTCCTGGCACCCATTGAAAAGCATGTTTACAGGTTTTGAGGGAAAAAATAAATAAGCCTTTAGAACTCAATTTTTTATGAATATTTTTTCACTTAAAAATCTCAGCATAACCTGACCTTTAATAACAACCATATACCACATGAATTTCAGACAAAAACCCCAGTTTTAGGAAAATGTTAGTGTCAGGATTTCTTTAGGTTTATTCATCTGTGTATAAATGGTTGACTTAAAATTTCATTTATTAATACTGTTGACTTTGCTTTTTTCAATAGAAAACAAAATGATGAATCAAGTTTATTTGTAAAATACAATTCTGAAAATTTCAAGGTAGACAAATTATTATAAAAGAAAGCTATGAAAGGATATTTCTGAAGACTCATTTATTGCCTAGTTCACCTTGCTTCAGAATAGGAAAATAATTCCCAACAGATTCTTTTGCAAAACAAAGTGTCGTGAAAAGAAGGAAATAATTTGAGAACATGTACTCTTAATTTCTACTTTCTCACTGTTGACTGTGTTAACTGTATGAACAAGTAATTTAGTTTTAAAAACTTGTTTCATAAACTGGTCTTGTAATATCCTTTCTGCTGAATGATTATCAAATTTACACTACATTGAAAATATAATATATATATTTGTGTGTATGTGTATATATATATATACATATATTTTGCTAGTATTGAAAGGGATATGCTTTGCCCAACTCTACCATCTGCTATTTTGACCTTATCTATTACAGAAATAAATCAGCTCTTATACATTTTAAGATAGTTTTGATGATATTTCTTTCTTGAAATGATAAATATAGTTCACAGATAAATGTAGGTGTTGGTAGTGCATGCAGAGGTATATTGTTCTAGTTTAGGTCATATAGACTAAATGTACATATATGTAATCACATAAGAAGGACACATTCAAATTCCCAAGTTGAACATTAACAAACTGGGTTACCGCAGGATTCCACCTCCCTGTGATGTTGACTCCATTCAATGCTTTGAATTAGAAAGATTATATTTTGTTTATGCTAGAAACACATGATTCAAATTAAATCTACAAATATAATTGTCAATCAGATTTTTTTTTTTATAATTGGAAGGGGTTTTCTTTGCAGCTGAACTATCTTTTCACTAATGCAGATTATAAAGCTAAATTTGTACGTTTTGTTTCTCTACAAACCCAAGGGAAAAAATAGTAATTCATGCACACAGTTTTTTACTGTACAATGTGCCTTATCAGTAGATGGTGAAACTTACATTTTTAAGGACAACAGAATGGATTTCTACCAAGCAGCACTGCTGGAAGAAGGATTGTTCCTGCTCCATTTTTTCCCATTTCAGAAATCATCTTTACTACATTTTGAAAATATTCCACATTTTCCTTTATAGCTGTGCAGTGTGGTAATCCAGGAACAACTGCTAATGGAAAAGTACTTCGTATTGATGGGACTACATTCTCTAATTCAGTAATTTATTCATGCTTGGAAGGATACATACTTTCTGGATCATCTGTAAGACAATGCACAGCCAATGGAACATGGTCTGGATCCTTGCCAAACTGCACAAGTAAGACACATTTCTAAAGACTAATTTTGTTTTTCCTCTCCTCTGAAAGTAATAAATAAAGTAAAATATGGAAGTCTCATGCCAATAAATTTTCAGCTTTTTCTTGCATTACTTCCTACATAATTTTGTATGCTAAATAAAAATATAATGCTATGCAAATATGAAGAATATGGTTTTTTAAAGGCAGAGTATAGTAAAATGTGTAGACTGCTGTTTCAGTTTAAGAGAGTTGTATGGTTACATAATCTAGCTTCTTTAATTCTTTGCCAGTATATATGTTCAATCTTATTTATATTTTGTGATATGATGTATCCAGACATTTTTTATTTTAATTGCTTTACTTCATCTTGAAAAATTAGCAGTAAAATATTCTGTTCTTCCAGAGAGTAGAAAATAAAAACCTTGCAATGAACACTTGAGGATTCTTTTCATAGTGACTCCAAGGTTTAAAGTGTTGTCCCATTTTGACATACCATCTTCTGTTTGGCCTCTTCATTAACCTTAAAACTCCTTTGGCTACCCAACTAACAGAAGCTATTACAGCATCTCTAACATTTATAATGAGCACTTTGCAACACTTTATTTTCAAGCCCATCTGTTCCTTCTTTATTACATGTCCTAGTTCATCTTTTAGTAGCAATTATGAAAATTTTACATTTATGTGATGCATGAGACTGCCTATCATTTTCAAAAAACATATCCTCATCAGAGGTATAGCAAACTGTTTTTTAAATTTTGAACACGCTTAGAACAACTCAAATAGAAGCCAAAAGCTAGATCATAAAACTGCTTGTTAATTCCATCTTAAATGAATTTTTGCAGTCATAAAGCCTGAGAGAGAGAGCCCAGTATTTTTGTTTATTTATTATTTTAAAAATTAAAATGAGAGCCAGATTAATTGTACCAAAGATAATGGTGGCTTGTGATGTCAACGTCATCTATATTTTTTCTTGTATTTTAGAACAGCATTTTACTGAAATACGTGCCAAACAATCTTCTCAGGACACATTACTCAGGTAGAAACGTGAGATTTTAACTTGAAATATGTTGACAGAGGAAGTATCATAGTAAAACCAAGACAGTGAGATTAAGGGTATACTACTTTTTTTTAGTCAAGGTGTTATCACAATTTAGGGGGTTTAGAGCTGGCACTGTAGGAAGAGAATAGCCTAAATAATTTTATGCTCCTTTACAGGCTGGGAGCCCTGGGCAGCATACCATCAAACAGGACTGACCCTAGTGCAACTTCATGCAGACCTAGACCACAGCAAACTATTGTAGGATTTTCTTAGAAAGAAACAACACTACCATATCTGCAGCCAAACAGGAACAAAATTCTCATGAGAGCTTCTTGTTGCAGTGCTCAATAAAAAGCAAGGCCGTGTAGTCAGCAAGGCGCAGTCACTGAGTTGGGCGCCTGCAGCGGCTCAGCTGCTGGGAGCTGGCTGGGGCTGCGCCCGGGCAGGAGAGCTGTGGGCACGGCACAGCTCTGAATGCCACCCTGGCTGGGCAGCACAAGCCTGGGGCTCCCCACCTCCACCCACTGGCATTCACTGGCTCTCAACAGCAAATGCTCTTCTGGCCAGCATCACTGCAACAATTTAAGATGTTTTTCCTTAAAACAGTGGCTTGAGTGAAGGTGGTCCAACTGAAATGAACCAAAGATTAGAGGAAAAAGGATAACGCCATTCGCTTTATATTTTAATTCAGTCAAAACAATAGTATATCTTTAAAAATTTTGTGGATTATTTTAGTAAAATTTGAACATTAAGAATAATAAATGGAATGTTTCAAATAAAGAAAGTTTCAGAGTATTTGAAAGTACATGTGTTAATAACAGAAACAGTTCTCTTTCCCAGTTCTATGTTATTTGAAAAATGACCAAGAAAAATATATGGCTTTTTGAAAAATTGAAATTACTGTGTTACTAGGTAAGCTAGAATAGATTGATCTCCAGTTTTCTTTATCAGTATCTTAGCTACCTGTTTTCTTTATCAGTACATTAGCTACCTTTGCAGTAATTCAGATAACCCTGTGGTATGTTTTCTGGTCTCTTCTATGTACATACAGTGATTACATGGGACATTTTATGATTTGCTATATGCTGTGTAATTAGTATCTGCTCTGTCAGATCATGGTAAACTGTAGATAAGGTGTATTATATATATATCTTTGATTCTCAGGTCCCGAGTTATTAGGTCAAGGGAGCTACACCACAAATATGTAATCATGATTTTTTGTGATTTTGGAGATCCAGATCCAGGAAGAGTGATATTCACATCAGCCATGCTTTGGCATTGAGCTAGAAGTGGCCAGGATGTGTACTCTGCTCAGAAAACTCCTTCTCACACTTTCCCAGAAGAAATAGCAATGCTGTAGGGTGATTTTTATGTTTACTATAAAATAAACGATAAAACACATGGAATACTATATTTCGTGTGAACACTAGAGACTGTCTCCACTCTCCAAAGACTATCCCAAAAACTGATAGATCCAGTTGACCAAATCTGAGGGAAACTTACCTGTTTTAACACTATTCTCAGATTACAATGATCTAAAACTTTTTATTAACTCCTTATGAGTATTTTACTTCATTAGGAAATTTAATTACCTCCTGACACAACAAGTCATAAAAGGTTTTACAATCACTCCCACACATTACAGTGCTATAGACCTAATTTTTATGTAAGTCATAGACCATGTTTGGGGGTCACCTGAATATTCTCACCTGTTTATGTACATAGCAAATATGTGAGCATTTATAAAGTGGGAAGTTTTTGCAGGCATATATTTTAAATTTTCCAGATTTTGTTTCCTTTCAGGATATCATAGAAAAGTAAAGTAAGTAATAGGCATCTCCTTTTTTAATAATGAAACTGAATTGATAGGAAAATTTTAGCATATCCAAGGGTGATAGTGGCATAAGTATTATTTCTTTCTTTTTTTTATTTCGTAATCTTGAAATTTTGTCAATACAAATTTTACAGTCCTTTACTACTACTGTTAAAGTAAAGTATTTATTTCTCCAAATATAGCTGTTATATAGCTCCATATATGTTTGACAGCTAATTAGGATGGCATATGTTTATCTTCTCTTGGTGGAGATAAGATTAATGTTACTTTTTTCTCCTTTTTTTTCCCCAGTCAATGCCTAGTTTTGTAGTGGGTTTTTTTCCCTCACATATAGGTAAATCTCACTTAGATTTTAAAATATGTTCCTCAACTATTTACTTGCAGTTATCAGTTGTGGAGATCCAGGAGTCCCAGCCAATGGCATGAGATATGGTGATGATTATGTTGTTGGACAAAATGTTACTTACATGTGCCAACCTGGTTATACAATGGAAGCAAATAGTTCCTTAATTCGCACTTGTACTAGCAATGGCACGTGGAGTGGAGCAATCCCAACATGCAAAGGTACAACATTTATTTTGCTTGTCAGCTATTTCTTCTATTATATTTACCAACACTGCTTATTTCAAATTATTAATTTATTGTGTATTTCCACAGAAATCAAAACTTACTTTTAGTATGAATATATTGAATTGATTTATTTAGCTGCAGAAACAATGACTTCATCTTTTACTTCTTATCCCTTTTATATTCCTACAAGCACAATATATTGAACAGTTTTTTATAGTTCTGTTCTGCAGAATACTTTAGTACTTTGCTCGATGGTTTAGATTTATTAATTGCAGTTAGCCTGTCATAAGAAAGTGATCATATATATGTCTTTGCTTTTACAAACAGAACACTCAAACATGTAAAAGACACCTCTGGAAAAGATCTAAATATATACAAACTGAACTTTGTCAAAGGCAAATTCACCTGAATTGCTCTATCTATATATAATACTAAAATTTTCCCCCTGATCTTTCCTTTATTAGACGGGTACCTTTAAGCATCACCTTGCTGCAAAAAGACTAAATCATTCTTAAAAATTTCCCAATAAAGATTTTTCTGTTTCATGTTATTTTCTCTACTGTGGAAGTTGAAGGGGTTAATGTCAAAATATTCCTTCATCTTCTTCAAATTGCATGCCTGATTTAATGTTTTTTTTTTTGTTTGATTTTGTTGGGGGTTTTTTTGTTGTAGTTGGTTTTGGGGTTTTTCATGTTCAAATTTAACCCTGTTAAAATTTTAACAGCAAAAAATCTGAACATAACTGACAGACAAACTTGTCTGTGTCATCAAAAATGTTTTCTCTGAGAAACTCACTTTCTCAATGCTAAAACAAGTTCTCTCTAGAGTAATTTTTCTGTCTCTCTGATACTACATTTGTAGAAAAGCAGTATTACAATTTGGCATATTCTTTCCGGGTTCACACTAGCTACATCTGATCTCTATTCTTTCAAAGCTTAGTTAGCTACCTTTGTACTTAATTTTTGTTATCCATCTTCCTTCTGTTTCGTTTTAAGGAAGCAAAGTAACACACCTGCTAAGCAGTGCTCATTTTCCTCCCATAAATGCATTTGTCAAACTAGATTAAATTAATTTCAAAGCTCTACCATATTTGCAATTACTATTCTTGCTGAACACAGTTTTCCCAGTATCTTACCAAGTGCAGTTTAATTCACTTTTGACAATATCAATTTTTAAGTTATTTTCCTGACACATTCTTAAAGATGTCAACACTGAAATCCTCTAGACATTTCACTCTTATTTTCCTATTGGCATTGTGCTTATGGATAGCCTCAGTTTCAATTAAAAAATTATTTTAAGAACTGAAGATTGGACATAGTGGTCATATTGACCAAGAGTCTGTCTGTCTCCAAGAGTGGCTGCCAGCCAACAGCTAGAAGATCATAAGATAGAGCAAATATTTTTTATAAAGTCTCTCACCTCTAATTCTTATGGTCTACAGGACACCTACCTGGGACCAGGAGATCTAATTCTGATTTGACTCAAGCAGATTGATACCAAGAAAGAATTTTACTATCAATTTTAACTTTGAGTTTTTGATTCTTTCTGGTTTTGGATCATACATATTTAAAGCTGGTATAAATACTAATTAATAACCGTATGAAGAATCTCTAGTCTTCGCAGAATTTCATTCTACTTTACATTAGTTTGTGTAAGTACACTAGGCAAGTTAATAGTGTAATTAAAATAATATATAATATGCAGTAGTGTTAAATGTATAACAATTAGTTTTTACTGTCAGAATGAAGTGCCAGGGTCCTTTGGTACTATTTAGTTAAAATAATTGAAAAATGAACTGGGCAGAAAATACATGCATAATTGTCACTGTGCCATTGAAAGGGAAGATATAAATACTGCTCTGCTATGCCAAGTTGGAAAAGGATTCGTGTTCATCTGCAGCTAGATATTCAAATATTCTAACATTGTCTTTTTTGCAGACTTGCATTTGTAATACACTTGTAGTTCTTAAACTGAGAATGTCGTGGTACATATTTATGTCTAAGTCTCTGACCAAAATAGAGAAACATTCTGGCTTGCTGCTAGGTATTGTTTTGTTTTCCTTTTCTCATCCTAAAATTCTGATGTTACATCTATTTTCTTCTACTTCTTCTCTCCTTTCCCAAGTAATCACCAATATTTCCTCCCTTATTAGGAATTTAAAATACACAGTCCCTTTTAAAAGGACTATTCATGAAGCTCTTGGAGAATGAAGACAGAATTCTGCTGCTTAGAGCACTTATTTTGAATTAGTTTTTTTTAAAGCATCATAGAAGTGTGGCAAAAGCTATCATGTCCTTTTCTGGGACAAAACTAAGGTCCCAAAATCTAGATTTGATTTACTGGCTGGTAAAGAGTATTTGATACCAGTATTCTCAAACAGCCATGAATGCTGCTGTAAAGTGTTTTTATGGTCTACATAACTGAGATTCTCTCACTGAAGAGAATAATAAAAATGTAGAAATGGTACCTAGTGAACCCTCTGCAGGTTGCATTCAAATACATATTATTCATCACCTAGTAACTCTGAATTCTTTTAAGCCTGCAAGATGACAGCTCTTCTAAACATTAGTTTAAAGATTATGGGTGCAGCATTTAACTTCCTCCATTGTTGTGACCTGTGTGTTCTCTGCTTGATTTTTAATCACCACATCTTCTCATTTATCCCAACTGGCTTTACCAGACTAAATTGTATTATATTTTTTTGCTTTCTTTCTCTTTTTCCTAGCACAGTTTGCCCTTTCATCTACCTCATTCATTCTATCAACTTGGTCTAAATTTCATCCTTTCCCTTTTTTAGTTCAGGTTTTCTTTCATTTAATGTCCTTAATATTTTTTCCCTTAAGCTTTCAATTAGCAATTGTCTGTTACTATACGACTATCCAGTGAATAACACATTTATCTTCATCACAACTGTTGTATCTCTTTATTTCTACTGCCTTCCTGTACTGTTTTTCAGTCCTCTGGCCTACAACCAAGTACAAGATGTTTCTATTTTTTCCTAGGAGGCCTGGCAATTACAAAATATACTGAAATACTTCTTGTTGGCCTTCTTAGAGGTAGCACTACTAAGAGGTTCAAGGAATTGCAAATCTTTACATTTTCTCTCTATTGCTAGCAACTAGATGCTTTTCGGTGATGAACTACTCACAAAGCAAATAGTAACCAAACTGTGCTACTTAGAAACAGGCTTTCAAGTAATATTTTGGAACAGTTATCCTGGAATTTCATCCCTACACATAAAATATAGCAAATGCCTAAGATGGCCAACAGGAAGAACATATTTTATTATTGCCACACTAACAAAATATGGTTGTACTCTATGTAGTTTTAACAGAGAAAAAAAAATTTGTAGTAGATTACCAGACATATCTTAAATGTTGTACATGTTATAGTTTCCATACCGATTTTTAGGTAGTCTTCCTATTTGGTTTGATGCAATATCCTGGTATATTTAAGACACTTCATCAATCATCTGCTGCCTCCTAAATGAAGGAAACCAGACGTACTAACTTCAGGAAATGTGGCAAGAATACAGTGAGAAAGATAGTATGCCCTGACTGTATTGTCCTCTAAAAAAAGGTGAAATTAGCCCATATGGTTCTTCTGGTAATTGTGTACACTGGGGATATTTACAGCAGCTGGCCCTAATTATTTTGAATATTATTGCAGCTGTTACCTGCCCGACTCCTCCGCAGATCTCTAATGGAAGGTTGGAAGGAACAAACCTGGACTGGGGATTTAGCATTAGCTATATCTGCTCTCCAGGATATGAACTCTCTTTTCCTGCTGTTTTGACTTGTGTTGGGAATGGAACATGGAGTGGTGAAGTACCTCAGTGCTTACGTATGTATTCACATCATTGTCTGTATTTTGCTGCGTTATGATTTTCTCCTCTTTTAAGTTTTCACTTTTTTTTCCTCCTTCCCTCCCTTCTTCCCTCTCCCAATGGCTCAATAATTTCAGACCTGGGATAGTTACAATCCTTCCAAAAATTTCTAAAATTTTCCAAAATTTTAATGTTACTAGTAGATTGAGAAGGTCATGGGAATATCTGTAAACCCTATGTGAGCATATATGAGTCTTTAGACATAGATGCAAAAAAAAAGATAATGCAGGCAATGTGTACAACATAATCCAAGGTAATTCAAAATTCAAAGGTTCTGTCTTGTTTTCAGATCCAGCTACATATGTGATAAGGTAACTTTCATTATAATCCCTTTTATTTCCTCATACTCATCCTAAACTTCCTGTGATGTCACAGAGAAATTTTTCTGGCTGTCATGTTGACTAGGTCCTGGGTAATTCTGTGACAATTATCTATTTTTCATATTTTATGCAGTTAATTTTATTAATCTGGAAGTTATAAATAACAGTGATGGATTCTTGTATTTCTAAAAATTTCATTACAGTATCCAATCCTATTCATTAAAAGTGATTGTGATTTTTCTGAGAGATATCCAATTGATTGCACTGAAGAAGGAGGTTTTGTAGTTATTTGTAGAATAATTATACCACTCTGTAATAGTCTTCAAAAAGGAGTCTAACTGGAAGAGGATCATATCTTATTCATGGCTTTACAGTCTCTGAAATTTAATTTGAACTTGCCAAGTAGCTGTGCTTGCCAGGTAGCTTGCTAAATGTTGCAAAATGCACTTCTGTTTTCTTTTACTATTTTTTTTATTTTGTCATCTCTCCCTGTCAAAAATTTCCTCTATTTTGGCTATATCCCAGTACCATGAAAGTATATATAGACCATCTTTTCTTTTCCTTTTTTTCCAATTAAATTCTCATATCATCAGTTTCTGACTGCTGCTGAAACTCTGTGTGCCAGAGGTGGAGCACAATGAAAGCCATATTTTTCTGGAAGAAAAAGAGCAAGACCACTATTTGTTGCTTAAATTTTCTATGTAGAGCTCTTATAGAGTCCACTATACTGTGAATATGAGAGACTATGAAAATTTATTTTCATTATTTGTTCTTGATTGAAAAATGGTGTCCTTCTTTCATTTTTGAATACCACAAGCTATTTATGATTTTTAAAGTTGGAATACTCAATATTGCAGTATACTCTGAAAATTGGGCTCTGCCTTTAAACTTTTTAAAGGTATATTTAGCACAGAATGCAGCTGCCTGGGAATTAAAGGCTATTTCATGCAGATTACGTTAACTGAATGTTGTTGATGTGCAACGGTTGTCCATTGGCCTGCAAGAGAAAACAACTGGCAGCCAGTGCTTGTCGAAGAGCTTAAGCTAGTTGCCATCTGGCAGAAATGAAGGGGAGCTGGTGAAAGTCATTCTCAATAAGCAGTTCCTGACATCAGAAATTTATTTCCTAGCTTAGTTCCATAGAGCCTGTAGCTGAAGATGTGCAAGGTACAGTTATGACATAGAATAATTATTCAGAATGGAATATGACCGTGTCCTTGGTTGAGTGTTTGTCATCTATGACCCAGTAAATTTGTTTGCTTAATTACTCATGCAGTAATTTCAGTATTGCTGGTTTTATAATTTTGGCAATGGATGGGAAAAATGTAGACGTCTGCCAAAAAATTCCTAACTGCGGATATAACTTCAAATCATAGAATTATCACAGAATATAATGAATTGGAAGAGATCCATGAAGTCCAGCTGCTGGCCCAGCATAGAACAACCCAAAATGTTGTACCCATGTACCTGAGAGCATTGACCAAAGATTTCTCAACACCTATGAGGCCTGGTTGCTGTGACCACTTCCCTGAGCCTGTTCCAGTGTCCAACCATGCTCTGGGGGAAAACCTTTTCTTGATATGGAACCCAAACCTCCCTGACCTTCATATCATTCCCATGGATCTTGTCACTGGTTGCCTCACAGAAGAGATCAGTGCCTGTCATTTTGCTATGTCTCATGAAGAAGCTGAAGATCTCAATGAGGTGTTGCCACAGTCTCCTCCTCTAGCCTGAACAAATCAAGTGACCTCAGACTCTCCTCATGTGGCTTCCTCTCAAGGCCCTTTACTGCCTTTGCTGCCCTCATTTGCCTACTCTCTAATAGCTTTACTTCTTTACATTGTGTCATCCAAAACTTCACACAACATTCAAGGCAAGGCTGCCCCAGTGCAGAGCAGAGTGGGACTATTCCCTCGCTTTCCCAGCTGGTGATACTGCCCCTGATAGCCCTGGGACATGGTTGGTCCTCCTGGCTGCCAGGACACTGCTGGCTCATATTCATCTAGTCGCCAAGCAGGACCTCCAGGTCTCTTTCTCAGTGCTGCTGTCCAGCAGTGTTTTCTTATTCTGTATATACATCCAGGGTTGTCCCATCCCAGGTGCAGTGTTCTTGTTAAACTTCATATCGCTGGTGATTGCCCAGTTCTCTGGTCTGTCTGGGTTTTTTCATAGGACACAGATGGCTTCAAGTGAGTCAACAGGTCCTCCCAATTTAGTGTCAGCAGCAAACACACTACCTTTTGAGTCCAGGTGTTTAGGATTCTTCTGGACCTGTTTGTACCTGCTGTGTGGTATTCACAGTAGCATCTGGCAGGTTGAAGTCCCCCAAAAGGACAACATAAGTTGATTTAGAGGTCTCCCTTAGTTAATTGAAGAGTAGTTTTCCAGTGTCAACATCCTGACTGTGTCCTATAGTAGACTCCCATAACAACATCTGCTTTGTTTGTGTGTCTCTTAATCTTTACCAAAGGCTCTTAGTGTGCCATAATATCCTGGGTTTGGCCAGGACAGGGTTAATTTTTGGCAGTAGCTGGGAGGGGGCAGGGCTAAGTCCCAGGTGTTATTCTATAACATCTCTCATCATTGCCAGGTGTGGGAGAAGGGATTTCTGATTCTGAGGAGAAAGGTGGTCTTTCCACTCAGAAAAAAACACTGTGATCAGATCAGATTGGGTTCTGTAGTCAATATTTTGCAAGAAAATCAGCCTCACTTTTGTATACTTTTGTAATTAATATTGTTGCTGTTACTGTTTGTTTACTTATCTCATAGCGGTTGCCAGTAAATTGTTCTTATCTGAACCCATGATCTCTGCCTTTTTCCCTGTAATTCTCCATGCCAGCCTGACACAGACCAAGAGGAGTGAAAGTGAAAAGCAGGGTGCTTTTGGAGAATCACAGTGGGGAGGCCCTGAATTTCGAAGTGCCATTCCTAAACCGGGACACATAACAAACAGCAAGCTCTGACACCCCTCACCCCTGCCTCATCCCCCAGCTCACTTACCCTGCCTAGCACTCCTGAGGAGTGTGCAACCCTCCATACTGGCACACAGACACAGGCCTGATCCCACCAGCTTTTGCTTGTGCCAAGGATGTCATACTTCATGGGCTGAGTCAAGGCTTCTAGGTCCTCAAGGAGAAGACTGAAGGATCTCACTTATGCTAAAACTCTGGCATGCCTTCCCATTGCTTTTCACAGATCAACCTGATTTTGTCCCTTTCCCTCTTCCTGTGTAGTTTGAAATTTGAAATTGTACTGGTCAGCCTTTCTAACTCCTGCACATAAAACATTTTCCTCCTCTGAGAAGAGAGTCTTCTGACTGCCATTGAATAGCAGTTGATCTGATGTTGTATAGACCATAATATGATCAAAACCCCTAAAGCTCCTCTGATGACACTATCCTCAGAGCCATCTGTTGATCAGTTGGGTCTGCCTGCCTGAAAGGATTGATGAAAGCACTAGATGTCCTTCTGATCCTTCAAACAATTGTGCTAAAGCCTGAAATCTCTTTTGGTTGGCCTTGGACTTCTCTTTGCTACCTCACTGCTGTGGGCATAAAGAGCAGCAGATAATAATCAGACTAGAGAGTTTACTTGTAACGTCCCAGCTCCAGAGAGGCAGCAGGCTTCTCTATGAGTAAGGTCTGGTTGGCATATGGGGTCCTCTGATTCCCTCAGAGGGGTTCATCTATGAAAACCACCATTCTTTTTATTAGACAGAGGTGGTCATGATGCAGGGAGTAGGTCATTTTGCCCTCCAATTCCAGAAGGACCTTAATCTGCATCTTAAGTTTTCAGTCCATTTAGTTCCTGGACCAGAAGAATGACAGTAAATTTGCTAACAGTGCGTTTACTCAATTATGACATGCTATAGACATAAGGAATCCTTAGGTGATAGGAATAAGGTAAAAAATATCAATTTAAGAAGAGATTTTTATGAGTGAAATTTATCCTGTCTAAATACAGTTTATTAGTATCTGACTTTTAAATTGCTACAGAAGTTTCTTTATTATGGGGTATTTTTGGTGTTTCATTATTGTTAACTGTTCTAACTTTAAGTATTGTATTTCCATACATACCAAATCTTGCCTTTCAGTGAAGGATGAGGAAGTAGGACTTTATGACTCCTATAATCTATCTGCTGAATCCTTTAATCATACAAAATTGTTGAGCACTGGGTAGGTGTCAAGAAAGCAGGAGAGGAGGGAAGATTGACATGGAAGTTTGATACACTCTGATTGCTCTCTAAAGATTTCCAGACACATGTGGTTTGGGGCATGGAGGAATTGTGACTATTTGTACTTTAATGAAATAAGTTGTCAAATTGATATGTTAAGTGTGAGGTACTGATCAAGCACACTATATAGTAATTTTGAACAACTATCAGAACTAATACAATCTAACAGACTAAATATTATATATCTAGCCTCTCTGAATTCCTGTTAAAACTTTCCATATTTCACCTGTGTTTAATAAAAAATTACAAAATTTTGACCTGTGTTTAATAAAAAAATACAAAATTTTGACCTGTGTTTAATAAAAAAATACATAATTTCTTCACTTAGTTCAGCTGTTATTTTTTTTTAAATAAATGCCACATTCCATTTCTATCATGTCTTTTTTCACAGCAAAGTTTTGTGGTGACCCTGGAGTACCTGCGCAAGGGAAAAGAGAAGGCAAAAGCTTCATCTATCAGTCAGAAGTCTCTTTCAGCTGCAACTCTCCTTTTATTTTGGTTGGCTCTAACACCAGGATTTGCCAAGCAGATGGAACATGGAGTGGTTCTTCTCCTCGATGCATAGGTATGATTATGTCCATGAATTGAAATTTCTTTTCATGCTTATTATTCTTCTTCTTGCTAAGTCAATCTAGAATTTTCCCATTATTTTGCATTATCTTGGTGTTATTCTATGCTCTCTAAGAATCAAATAATTTTATTTTTGTCTTTTTGATTGGCTTTATGATTGCATGTGGCTGAGCAAGCTTAATTTTGTCATAGAATTGTGAATTTAATTAAAATACTGTAATTTGTTTTGTCTTTAATATATTGCAACTTTTTTAGAACCTACTCGCACAGCATGTGAAAATCCAGGAGTCCCAAGGCATGGGTCACAAAATAACACATTTGGCTATCAGGTAGAGTATACTTTTTTAAATTTACTTGCATAAATATTTCAATATTTTATACTACCTCAAAGTCTAGACACATCTGATTAGGGGTTTAGAGACTGCTTCTGTAAGAGTTGTTTGCTGCTGTGTTGCTCTGTTTCCTTATTTCTAGCTGTAGGATTACACTAACCCTGTGTCCCTATCAGCAATGCACTACATGAAAAACTTGTGATCAAGTTCTGCTTGATTTCACTTTGAAGACTTTCAGTATCTCCTACCAATATAGAAGTGCTTCCTACAATTTATTAAGTAGGCTTTTTTCTCCTCAAAAGTGTGTATACTGTGTGTTAAACTGCTAGTATAGACATACTATAAGAACCAGGCCTTTTTTCCTGAGAGAAAATCTGTTTGGAACCACAAATGAATTACAGAGTCCCAGACTTATTAGGAGAACTTCTAGTCCACTTCCCCTTCTCAAAATAGATCAGCTAGAACAGGTTTATGAGGGCTATCTCCAGGTGGTTTTGAATATTTGCAGAGATGGAGACTCAAGAGTGCCTCTGGGTATCCCTTGCCAAACTGATCACCCATACAGTGAAAATTAACACTTTTTTCTTAGTTTTAAAGAGAATTTAATATATTTCAATTTATAGCTATTTCTTCTTGTTGTGTCTCTGGGAACCACTGAAGAAAATCTGCTTCTGTTGCTTGTCCTGCCCCCAGGGGTTTTTTGTTTTGTGGGTTTGGTTTGGTTTTTTTTTGTTGTTGTTTGTTTTTTCTTATTTTTGTGGTTTTTGGTGGTTTTTTTTTGTTTGTTTGTTTGTTTTGGGTTTTGTTTCAATTATTTTTTGTTTTTGTTTTTTTTTGTTTTGTTTGGGGTTTTTTTGTTTGTTTTTTTGTTTGTGTTTTTTTTTTTTTTTCCAGGCTGGATAACCCCAGGCCTTTTAGCTACTCCTTGTATTTCAGATGCTGTAGTCCCTTAATGAATTTTGTGGCCTATCACTGAACCCAGTATAGTATTGTCCTTGTCTCTCTTGCACTGGTGAGCCAGCCCTGGCCCCAGCTCTCACTTGTGACTCACTGGGGCTAGAGGAGAAGGAACACCTTCCTTGACCTGTTTTCTCTGCCCTGCCTGATGCCTTCCTGGAGACTGTTTGCCACATTTTATACAAGGCTGTGTTGTGGCAAATGGTGCTTGCATATGTTTCTGTTGGAAAAAGAATTGAGAAACTGAAAATTATTTTGAACTGCTCATTTTCTGATTCACACAAAACACTTATGCCTGTGAGATGTTTTCATGAGTAAATGGTTTAGAGATGCAAAAATGTACCTTATAATTTGCTAGGAATCTTGTGAACAAAGAGAGAGCCCAAGCTATCCTGTGACATCTGTGTTTGATGTCAGGGCTAAAAGCTCCAGGCACATGAAGAGGGATGAGCAGAAGAGTACCTAGCAGCTCCACAGCTGTATGAAGTCTCTGTCTAGTACAAGTAGAATAAAAAACTGCAGTTTGCTGGAAATGCAAGAAAGGGCTGGGTGAAATTTGAACAAATTTACAAAATTCAATTAGTTTTTAAAAGCAAATTGTTGCTAAAGACTTTTGAAAGTTTCATGGTCAAAAATTTCTTTGCTTTATCCTTTTCTTTGGTTTACCCTTGGTGGCCTTTATGCATGCTCCTCTGGCTTGGTTTTTAGCAATATTTGGGTTTTCAGATTGTGCTACATCACAATCATATGAGAGTGATAATAAAATTGTCTAACTTTTCTCTAGGAACTGAAAGTGCTGCTTTGTGCCAAGATAGGGTACGTAGGGGCAGACCTTAGACTAACTTAGTTTGGTTACAATACAATGTTAACCTAGGGGACAACTCTTTATTCAACTATGTATCAAAGACATAATTTATTAATCATTTTGTATGATTTTATTATCACATTTTCATATATTAGTGAGCTTTCATTGAAGATGGTAAGGCAGTCTCTCATTTGCGCTGTAGTTGTGAGTAAAATATCACTCCTAGCTAGCATGGAACTGTAAAAATATCAAGCAAATGTCAATTAACAAATCATTCGTATAATAAGTGTAAATTCTGGCAGAGTTTACATCTCTGTAAATTCTAAGAAAAAAAATTAAAAATTGTAAACAATTATAAGGTTAGTTCCCAGTATTTAAGGTGTATGTGCTATAGTCTCCTTACCCAGCTAGCAACTTATTCTCATGTTCACACAGTGAATTTGATTTTATGTAGTAACTAAATGTGCAACTTCTGGTTACTCTAAGTATGATTGCTTAGTTGATACATAACTGGGTAGAAGTATCAGTCACACAGATGAAGATGAACTTAGCTCTTGATTGGGTTGAAACAATTGTGAAAATGATTGGTTCTAGACAAGTTATTGTCTGTAGATCTCAGAAAGAAATTTTGCATTATCATATATTGTATAATGTTATGACTCCTTAAAAAACACAAAAATGTTGTTAATTAATGTATATTATGCTATAATTATCTTCCTGTGTGCATGGGATTATAGGGATTTTTTCTTCTATCCATAGCAGGAAGGTAAAGAATAATTATAAATTGTTCCAAAATACAGATGTGGGTTTTTTGTTTTGTTTTATTTGGGATTTCTTTGTTTTGTTTTAACTCTCTTAAATACTTTATATTTAAACTAATATTAGTAGGGTAACTTAATTGAGTTAACTGTCAAAGTTTAAATTTATTTCTCTGTCTCATAAAAAATACCAATCTGTAGCCTTACCCTTAGAATCCAAGTTCTCTTATGTGGAATACTGTTTTAAGTACTTTTCATCAAATGGCACTACTTCTTTTATCTGACAAAAATCACTCACTGACACTTGCTTTTCACAACGGTGATGTCAAGTTATGAGCTTCCACAGCACCATTGCTTTGTTCCTGTTTTTTCCCCTACTCTTGATTATCTTTTTTCCTATCTCATTGATTGGACTGCAAGTTCAGGCAAACACAAGATAATTCTAGGCTTGACTAAAAGGCGTGTCTAAACCTGACCTCCTGGAACCTACAACCTACACAAACAAAAGCACCAGTTAGATTTGAATGATGTTTCAACTATTAAAAAAGAGCTTTGTAGAAAATGAGGCAACAGAATACTGCAGGGATTTTATTGTTCAGGATTGAATTCTTCAGGCATAAGCAGTTTCTTATGTGTTCAAATAACATCAAAATACCAGATTCGTTCTACTTGGATATCTGGCATGGCATGGAAATGAGTAGCATCATCTGCTTTAATTGTTATGAATACCTATGTCTAGGATGCTTACCTTTCAGCTGAGCCATTTTTATTTGACAGATCTACCTCAGCAGTGTGTTACAATGGAGACAAAATAACTTTAGAATTTAGTGAATACTGACTTCATCTGTAATCTGGAAAATAAATCACTCCTTGGAAAGAAACTGTGGAGTTTGAAATACTTCTTCAGCTATATTGCTAGAAACAGAAAAGTGCTTATAGCACTTTCACCATAAGCTATTGTAACACAAGGCACTACTCAATTGAAGAAACAGTTTAGAACTGCTTAGATCAGTCAGTCATATATATAAGATTTACTACTTCTCATACTTTTCCAACATGATTTTTAGAAACTCAGCTGTCTTCCCTTATACTGAGGCCTAAACTGAGCCAAAGAGCAGTCTTAATTTTAAAAGGAAAATGGACACAATGATAGCCCTCTGCTAGCTCTTGGGTTCTATTTTATGAAATTCTATATGAAACTTGATCTGCAGATGTTGAGCAGTCTTACAAATAATCTCCTTCTGTGAATGTAATGCTTATAAAAACTTCAGTGTTGATTAAATTCTAAGATGAAGTTCCTAGTGAAGTGCTCTACTACCACAATATAGCTCTCTCCATTAGCACAACTGGCACTACCACTGCATCAATGAAAATATAATTTAAGCCATATCAGACACCATGTATTTTCCTGCTTCTCATTGTCCTGAGGTCTCTGTTGTCATTGTGTTAGTGTCACAATCTGGAGTGCTTCACTGGGACGAATATAATATGATTTTTCTTTTTTTTTTTTTTTTTTTTTTTTTTTTTTTTTTTTTTTTCTTTTTTTTTTTTTTGTTTCTAACACACTTTTACACCACTCACACTACAGCTCATTATTATATACATATATTTCAATCTATACTATAAGGTACATTTCACCTATGTAAAATAGTTGTTCTTTTTTCCTCTGAAACCTGAACCTGTCCAGGCCTCTATGTTTTTAAGGGTGAGTTGTTCACAGCAACAGGATCTCCAGTGCTAAGACTGTGTTGCATCTTTTATCATGGTCACACTGTAGCCATCCTCAGAGTATCCTGCTGTCTGCATTTCTCAAGGGCTTTGCTGTTGTTCCAGTACCAGGCCTATATTTCTCTGTACTGCATCACATTAGTGGGAAATAGCTCATTCTGCACATATTGGATTCTTTTTTTTTCTCCTATGGATATAATCTGTGGTAGTGCCATACAAAGACACATAAAACCTGATCAAAGCTACCTGATCATAGGAAATTAAAATTTTACAGCTAAAGCAAGTTTTGAAACAAAACAAAACAAAACTGAAACAAACACAAAGCTCCAGGCAGCTCAAAACTCTTTCAGACAAAGGAAGCCTGTCAAGGTTCTGCCCAGCAGTCTTGCAAACCCAAAACCCTGTTGTAAGGGCAATAATGTATTAGTGGGTTACCAAACTACAGATTTAGTGAAGAACTAATGAGGCATGTTTTCATTCACTTAAAATGTGATGCTAAAAGTTACTGAAAATAAATAACTGGCATTCCCTTGGCTTCTCAATTCTTCAGCAAAAATTACTGGGGATGAAGAAATTCATTAGAGTATTTTCATGTTCTTTGGTGGACTGAAATCTAAGAAAAAACTTGACTGTAGAGTAACTCATGAGAGTTAGAAGTATCTTAAAATCTTACAAAAAATATAAGAAATATGAAGGATAATAACTTATTATTTTGATAATTGTTATACGTTATTTTCATCTTATTTGGTGAAAAAATTATCCAGAGTACTTTATAAATGGGATGAGGTTGATGTTTATTCATTTTCTTCTCAGATTTATGAATTTTCTTCTCAGATTTTCTTGTTAGAGAATAACAAATATTCAAAAAGAGAAAAGTTAATTATGATGTTAATTTTGGGACTATCCAAGCTATAACTGACACTATAGAAAAGGCAGCTGTAGAACAGACATCAAGCACTATTTTTTTTATTTGATGAAAACAGCGTTGTCCAGAGTACTAATGCTTCTACTTGAGCTACAGAATCAAACTTAAAACAAACACGAACATCTGAGGAGGAATTTTTTCAGCATAGAATACTGTATTGTAGCGCCATCTGGTGCCTGTGACGCAAGCATATTGCAAAGTAAACCTTGAAACTCCTAAAAATTACTTTTATTTGTTTAATAATTACTATACATATCCTATATATTTTATAGGATATTTATTACACGTTAATTTATTATTTTCATTTATTTGTAATCTTGAACAGCATGGCAGCACTTAAACATCTTCATCCCTTGGGCAGCGGCTGCATTTTTGACGCTGCTTTGGTGCTTACATATATAAAGGTTGTGTTTCTTGTGAAACCATAAAATCATGGTATGGTTTGGGTGAAAGGGACCTTCAAGATAATTTAGTTTGACCCCCCCTTGCCATGGACAGGGACACCTTCCAGTAGACCAGGTTGCTTAGAGCCCCATCCAGCCTGGCTTTGAACACAGCCTGGTATGAGGCATCAAGAATTTCTCCGAGCAACTTGTCCTAGTCTCTCACCACCCTCGCAACAAAGAACTTCCTTCTAGTATCTAGTCTAAACCTTTCCTGAATCTGCTCTCTCTTGTCCTATCACTACACGTGGCTGTAAACAGTCCCTCTCCAGGTTTCTTGTAGGCTCCCTTCAGATACTGGAAGGCCACAATTAGATCAGAATGAAGCCTTCTTTTTTCCAGGCTAAAAACCCACATCTCTCTCAGCCTTTACTCAGAGGAGAATCACTCAGAACCTTCTGGTGGCCCTCCTGTGGATTTCCTCCAACAAGTGTGTGGTTTTGTGCTGAGACACTCAAAGTGGGACGCAGGACTCTGGGTGAGGTCTCAGCAGAACAGAGTAGAGGACAAAATCACTTCCCTCAACCTGCTGCCCTACGCTGCTTTTGGTACCTCCCTAGATTGAACTGGTTTTTGGGATGCAAGGGCACATTGCTGTCTCATGCCCAGCCTCTCAGCCACCAGTTCCTCCAAGTCCTTCTCAGCAGGGCTGCTCTCGATCTCTTCATATCCTAGTGCACCCCTACTATAAGGTGTAGTGCAGCACTTAGAACTTGGTCTTACTAAACCTCAGGATGTTCTCATGGACCACTTCTCAAGCTTTTTCAAGTCCCTCTGGATGCATCTCATCCTTCAGATGTGTCACACACACCACTCAGCTTGGTGTCATTTGTGAATTTGCTGCGGGTGCACTCAATCTCTTCACCTGTGTTGTTAAGGAAGATATTAAATATCTGGTAAATAACACAGGTTCCAATACAGAGCCCTGAGTGACACCATGTGTCATTGATGTCCACTGGGATTCTGAGACATTGACCACTATCCTCTGGATGTGACAGTCCCATCACTTTCTTATCCATCTAACAGTCCACTGATCTAATCAATCTTTGTCCAGTTTAGAGAGAAGGATGTTTGGGGGGATTCTTGAGAAAGACTTTACAGAAGTCCAGAAAAATGATATCTGCAGTGCTTCCCTTGTCCACTGATGTGGACATATGAACACATCTTTCTTAAGGCTGGTACTTTTTAAAAGTAATATATTGATGGTGATTGTTTTAACTAAGATCTTTACCATGAAATAAAAAAAAAGTCTTCTATAGCTACTTGTTGCAATTTCTAAAACTTGTAGTACTTTACTACTTTGTGTTTAATCATGCAAGTGATTTAGTGTATTTCCTTCAAAATCTTTTACAAGTAATTACATAGTCCAGTGAACACAGAAAAGAGCAAAATAAAGGGAGATGAATTTTAAATACCATCCCGTGTTGATGAGCTACTATCTCGAGTTCATGGGTTATTATTAAATTTCATTCTGATGAGAAACTTGAGCTGAAATGGAATAGTACTATCAAGTTTCAAATGAATACTTGTAGCAGTGAAATGCTGTTTCCCAGTAATGAACTATCAAGAAATAATCCACATCTTACCTTTGAGCATCAGTCTGAATCAAGTATTATGCATTTAGGCAAAATAATTAAAAAATCATACCCAAACCAGAACTATAAATGTGCTGTCACAGATAATTTAACGTTTGCAACTTCTTGTTTAAACATGAGTTGATAAATATATTAATACAGGTCACTGCAGAACAGTGGATATGATCTATGCACCTTAATATTTTAGTTAAGCACTCACACTATGTAATACAATACTCTCTGAATTATGTACTTCTAATCTAATTTCCTCGCTTTTGATGGAAACTAAGAATTATTTGCATTTTCATCAATTTCACCATGACTGGACATGCTGAACAAGTTATTCCATTTTATGTTTGTGAAGAAACTGTAAGAATTCTATTTTCTTTTTTATGCAACACATACCCATAATAAGGGTAATAATTAAAAGCTAATCTCAGATGAATTGCTACTGTAAATTTTAATGCACTTGTGTTCCGGTTTCTATTATCAAAGTGGTATGAAGAGCTGTTATTCTTTACCTCCTCTCATCAAAAACCAAAATTAAAATATCATAGGAACATTCTGAAGCATGAGACAGTGTTGTTGACCAGCCCCTATATATTTCTCATTATAATCTGTGAATATATGCAGCATTCCCCAAAGGGGGATCTAGTTCAGAAAAAGTCCAGCAGAATCTAATGCTCATTTCAGTTCTGTGACTTCCCTTGTTTGTGGCAATTTTGCCCAACTGGCTCTCCTTTGGCCCAGAGTGGGGAAGGCACCATAATCTTTGTTTCCAAACTCACAGTTCATCAACTGTTCCAGGCCCAAAGCAACACACTAGAGAGGCCGCAGATGATGAGGATTCGATTTTCTTCCATGGTGGATCTAATTTTGGGGGGAGAGTAATTCTACTGAGAATGAAGCAGTTTTTTATTTCATATCAAATTGTTCTGTGAAATTAATTTACTTTCCAGAGAAAGGGAATCACAACTTATCAAGTCTGCATTATGTGAAGGAGTGATCAAATTTAGGAAAAAAAATCCCAGCTTGATAGTTGCTCATAACAATATTATTGTGTTTTCTGCTTTTCAACAGGTGGGAAATGTTGTTCAATTTCAGTGTAAAAAAGGGCACCTTCTCCATGGTTCAACAACAAGAACCTGCCTTCCTGATCTTACATGGAGTGGCATCCAGCCAGAATGTATACGTAAGAAATTATTAATTTTCTTCTTTCCTCAGTTCTTTAATCTAGATTATTTAGCTGCAGTAACATTGTCATAAAGTTATTTTATATGCATTTATTAACTGAAAGTCACAGAAATCTGCATTACTAGCTTACAGCAGCTAGAAATATGATTCTGAGTGATTTTTTCTATGATAACAATGTAATTTAAAAAAAAAAAAAGAGATAAAATAGGCAGATCTTCATCCAAAGTCAATTTCTGTCTAAGAGGGTGCAACCCTTCCAACTCAGAGAGGAGGTGGTGACAAAAGGACATATCAGATGGCCCTATTCTAAAATACACAGGAAAGCAGATAATTAAAATCAATTCTAGTAAAGAGTTTGAACTGTTTCCCAGCCAAGGATTCACAGTATTTTAAGATGGGTAAACAAGTGTTTGCAATTGGAAATTTTTGAATCTGAAATAGAGACAATCTTCTTTGAATATAGACAACAGCACTTAATTTCATAGATATTTTACTCTTTGGTAAATAATGATAATTTGCTGAAGATGTGAGATCATGGTTAATCTTTCCAGTTCAGCTAGTCAGCTGTATTTTCTGGAAATAGTCTTACTTTGTAAGGTCTGACCCTATAGAATGACCCAGTGAATGGAGAACATATCCACAGAAGGAAGCAGCATTACTATTATTTCAGCTGGTGCTAGCATTAATCTTAAGCAAGCAGCAAATCAGCAGCTCAGTGTGGAGGGTGAACTCCTCTCTTGGAGGTATGCTGTCTTTGAGATAACACATAAATCCCATATATTCTGGTGATTGTTAAATATATAAGACTCTTCATATGACATTAGAAAAGGTAACTTAATTTTTCTGATATTTACAACTCACTTTAAATTTCTCCTTGACCTTTCTTAGTGTTTTCCAACTGACCATTTACTTAACTGTTATGCAATGCTACATAGATATCATAAGCGGTGTAAACCAGAAGCTATGATTGCTTTTAAGTCTGCTGTGGTGTGTGCTGTTTCTCTTCTCATATGCAGACAATTAATTTTGTTCATACAAGTCAGTCTGTTCTTCCTTTAATTCCTTTGGAATTAAAAGGTCCATGTTTAAGGGTGTATTTACTGATTTGTAGTGATGTTTTATAGACTATATAGTAATTTAGACTGTGAATTAAAATATAGTAATATATAATTTCTATTGATTTTTTACTTTGCTAATTAACTGTCAGAATGGGCATATATCATCTTTTCAGAAATATTTCCACCATTTTGACAGAAGGATATTTTACATTTTCTTTGTAGCTCACAGCTGTAAACAACCAGAAACACCAAGTCATGCTAATGTTGCAGGAATGGATCTTCCCTCACTTGGTTATACCTTGATTTACACTTGTCAGCCAGGCTTCTTCTTGGCAGGAGGATCAGAGCACAGAGCCTGTAGGTCTGATGGCACATGGACTGGGAAGGTTCCAGTTTGTGAAGGTAAGCTCTTCTGTTTCCCACTGCATCTGCCATCTGTCATGTTTCAGAGCTTTTCTTTACTTGCAGTTGTCACATGCATACCAGCAATTTGACTGGGCCCAGTCAGCAAGTTTTAATGAAAGGCAGGTCCAGCTTGATGAACCAAATCTTCTTCTGTAACAAACTGACCTGCTTAGCGGTCGCTCAGTACCTGGCACTGCTGAGACCACACCTTGAAAGGAGTATGCAGTTTTGGACCCCTCTCTCAGAGAAAGACATTGAGGTACTGGGCTGTTCCCAAAGAAGAGGAATGAAGCTGCTGAAAGGTTTGCAGCAGAAGGCTTATGAGGAGAGGCTGGGGAAGCTGAGGGTCTTTATCCTGGAGAAAAGGATGCTGAGGGGAGACCTTATTGCTCTTAATAAGTACCTGAAACTTATTGTTTGTTGCAAGGTGAATGTTGGTCTCTTCTTCAAATTAACAAGTGATGAGAGGAACAGGCCTAAAGCTGTGCCAGTCGCTTAGGTTGGACATTATGAGAAATTTTAGGAAAATTTAGGAAGAGTTGACAAGCATTGGAGCAGGCTGCCCAGGAAAATGGTGGAGGTGGATGTGTAGATGTGGCATTTAGAGCCATAATGTTGTGGAGGCCTTGGTAGTGCTAGGTTAGCTATTGGACTCTAAGATCATAGAGGTCTCTTCCAACCTAAATGATTGAATGATTTTGTATTAATTTTTGAGAAAGATGCCCAAAGTCCAAGATTTCCGAATTACTGTGTAAAATTAATACAAAGAGTACCTATTTTTTTATATTTTTATGTATGAAACTATATACTACTAGATAAGGAAATGTATCGACTTTGTCCTTGCAGTTCCCACCTTTGTTTCTAATTTTTACTACCCACTTTTTCAAGGTAGGACATGGAAAACATCATAGCCAAGTCATGGTGAGCAAGGGGGTTTTCATGTGAGATAAGGAATATACTCAAGTGTAAGAACTGTTTTGAATTTTATTTCCTGAATAATTAAAGGCCTTTTCAGATTACTGTTACCTAATGTTTCAGATGTGGCTATCCCCAGGGCTCTTGCAGAGGCATTCAAAGGCTTTTTAGCCAAACACTGCTACTTGGATGGGAAATAGGAAATGAATAGTTTGTATTACTAAAAAACAGGTGTCCTGGAATTGCATGCCAGGCAAGTGCTGGGGGAAAATAAAGCAGAGCTTTGGGAAAGTGCTAGAAAGCTAGCAGCCAGGAAGCTTATGATTTGCTCAGTAGTTGGAAAGTATTATGGCAGGCCAAATGATTCATAGATTGTATTGTGATTCAGGAATTTTCTGCTGCTGCTGCTGGAAGAAGTTGTTCACCTCTTACTGTGAATTTCACAAAAATGACTTAGAAATAGATGAAACGGAATAAAATGAGCTAAGATCTCTAAAGGGATATGTAGGGGAATTAAACTAGAATTTGATGCTTTAAATACAAAATTGAAATCTTGAGATTGCAAGGATATGGACTTGGAAATTTAAACTTCATAGTTAGCTACTTTTAGCTTTGAATTTTTATCTATTGTTTGTATTTAGGTTGTATTTTGTGTTTCAAATTTCAGTTGTGGACTTGACTAGAAAATTTTCAACTTGACAAAGCAAATTGACTCATCATCTTTTTATGCTAAAACCCAGCTGGAAAGTGTGATCCAGATATTTCTAATGTGAATTTAATGTAGTCAGAAAGCATACGCTGTTGAACCATGCCCTCCAGGTCAACAATGTACAGTGAAGCTCAGTAAATTTCTTTCAAAACAGTGAGGAAATAAAAGTTAATCAATCAGTAGTAACAGTCCATGAGAACCTTAGACTGCATTTCAACCCTGCCCTTGCTTCTTCACAGTCTTAACATGCTTGACAAGAAAACACCTTTTAAAAAAGATAAAAGTTATTCTCATTAAAAGCATTCTCAGTCCTTCTTGCAAAATTTTCCTTTTTATGTGGAAAAACACTCAGCTTAGGAGCAAGGTAGTTTCTTTTGTTGTGGATTTTTTTAGAACATGGATTGGAGAGAAAAGGCCTGAGTTCAAGGCCAAGACCCAAAATACAAAACATTGAAATCATAGTTAGAGCAAGGAATTGACTCTACTGCTACATGAGAATATTTTACATTAGGAGAAAGAGTTATTTGTCTTCTTTATTTTCCAATGAATCCAAATGAGTTTTAAAAAAAAAAAAGAAAAGGTTAATCTCCAGGAAATTATAAAGTCCTATTGCATTTAGTTCATCATCCTCAGTGTTGGGAGAGTTTTTTTCTCTAAGCAGAGAAGAAATTATATTCTCCAACTTCCAGTTCTCATATCACCTGAGCAGTTGGAGATACTCTGGGCAGCCTCTTTTGCTTGTTTATTTCTGCTGTTATCCTTTAAAGAATCAGGGACCTTCTCCTTCAATATTAAGAGATTAAAGCAATACCTATGGGTTTTCAGTCTTGAAGACAAGATGTCTCACTCAGTGCTGTTGAAGATAGTTAAGCCCTGGAGAGAAATGATTTCAAGCTCCCTTTGTTAGGTGTGTCTTCCCTTTTTGGTCTTACATTGCAGTCAATGCACTGTTCACTGTTCCTAGTCCAAGTGACATAGCCAAGATTAGATGCTATATTAGAAGGCATCTCACATATTAGGTGCATGATCCAGGACTGTAAGTTTTAAAACATGGATTCTGAAGTGAAACCCTGCACTGTTTGACAGCTGAAAGTGACTTAATAGCATATAGGTGCCTGGTTTAGGAGGATATGGGGGAACAGAATAAATTTGTGTGCCAGTGCTCCTGTGATACTAAGGTTTGATACTAATTGAAATACCACTCACAATTGAGTTTTAAACATCATCCTATATACTTTCAAACAAATAAATTCCATGATGGATTTTTTTATTGTTTCTGAGTAACATCTTGCTACTGATATCTCTTTATATCTTTTATTCTTTCTAACAGCTGGTTCTAAAATATTAGTGAAGGATCCCAGACCAGCGTTGGGAACACCAAGTCCCAAACTAAGTGGTAAGTACTCCAAGGCTTCTATCGTTATAAACCATTTCTGTAGAAAAACCAGTGAGGATGATTTTAGTGAAATTGCACTGAGTGGTTTAGAATATGTAAAGGATATTAGATGAGGCACTGGATTAACAAGGGGGAAAATGTAATTGAATTATTCCCTAATTTTGAAGTTCATCTATCATATGGTGTAATTTATATCTGTATGCAATTTCTGTTATGTAATAACAGAAGAGTTTTATTGGTTTCACTGAAATCACTGTGTTCTGTGTAAGATTCTATGCAATTTACCTATTTAGAAGCTGTACTACTCACCTTGAAATAATTTAAAGATGTTTTGCAGTTTTCTTCAGTCATGCACTTTTTACATATCTCTAATTTAAATTGCTCTCCCTAAATACCTCATATTAGCCTTGAACTTAGCCTTTAGAAAAAAAAGCTAAATTTATCTGAGACAAGGTAATCTCTCCAATTCTGGCTCAAGTCTCCAGTTTTAACAGATTTGCTGAAGACCATATTTGGATATTCTGACCAGAGAAGCTCTCTGTCCACTGAAAAGATTTTTTGAAAAGAGCAGTGTCCTTAACTAAAATTAACCTTTGGCTACAATAAACTAATTGAATTTCTACTGATAATGAATAAGATTCAAAAGTAGTACTTTAACATATTGGGATTTGGGGGATTTTTTTTATTTTTATATTTTGTGTATTAATTCAAAAAAGTGTTTTTCAATGATGTTCTGCAGAATGGAAGGCATCAAGTTTTTAATTCAGAAAATTTTCATTCATTTTGTTCAATCCCAGTTAACTTCCAATTTAGCACAAAAAGATCAGTTTTCCTAAAAGTAGGAAAATATATTTCAGGCAGACTACAAATCAGCAACATCAGAGCATTTCCACCATGCAATTTCCTTGCTTACAGGTCCGGTACCTACATGTTTTTTCAAGCAAATATACATACACGTACACAGACAAAAATAAACTAGGAAAGCTCCTTTACCCTTCATGTAAAAGAACTGTCTTTGTATTGCATGAAATAAATGATGAAGGAATGCTGTGGGTATCCCAGTGTGCCCCAGTCTTGGATTTAGGGGTAGTCTGAGAGAGAAAAGGGCAAATATTCCTCTCTGCTCATCTGACATGAGATGCAAATGCACACATGAACACAGAGCTTTAAGTTCGGTGTGAAGTACTTCAAATAATGTGAAAGTGCCGATTTTAAATAGTTATTCTTAAAGGGTAACTCTGATATATTACTTTGGAAAGTGTAGTAAGCCCATCCTAAATCACTTTCAATTTAATTGTTTGAAAGGTATGTCATGTTAAGATTTTAAAGATTTGCATGTATCAGTTTTTACATCACAGGTAGCTTTTTGTTGTTTTGGTGGCATTATTTCCTTGCTGAAATAGCATTACTTAAATTAATAATTTTTCAGTTCACTAATGGTAAGTATTAAATATGAGGGTATAAATCTAGTGTATTTTTTCCCTAGGAGACTATGTCTGTTTTAAATTTAAATTAGAGAATTATTTTTTTTCTCCTGGTGAAGATCATAATGTTTTTAAGCATTTGAAGACAAGACAAAACTTATATGCTTTTTATTAGAAAAGTTGAATACTTAATAAAGAAAATTTTTATAATATTTCATGTCATTTAAAGAAATTGCTTATTAAAATTTTTGATATCCAAATAGATACTAATTTCTGCAAAATTTCATGCAGCCATATGTCCCTAGCTGTCTGTGCTGGCATAGGAAAGATTCCACAGTGAGCAGAATATGCTCTTCTGGCTAAAGTTTTCAGAATTTGTGAAACTGGTTATTCCTGGGGCAGGTCCATATTTTAGGAAAAAGGCGAATGAAGATGTAGTTGTGGTTGTGTTCTTCAGTGCAAATACATTTCTTTCATAAAAGTTTATGCCAGGTTTCTATGTTTTATATCTGAAAATTACAACCTAGTAGATTTATAAAGAGTAAAGGAAAGAAAATGCTAATATTTATCATATATTTTGTTGGTTATTTGACTTTTTAAGTACTAAATATCACAAAATGTGTTGACACATGCTTTCGTCTGCCTAGTTCCTGATGATGTATTTGCCCAAAATTATATATGGAAAGGATCTTACAATTACAAAAGCAAGAAGCAACCCATGACTTTGACAGTTACCAGTTTCAATGCAACTTCAGGAAGAGTAAATGCAACACTTACAAACAGCAATATGGAATTGCTGCTATCAGGTATGAGCTAAGGAAAACTAATTTCCTTTTTTTTTATTTTTTTTTCTCTTACAGACATTGGTTTCCTGTAACTTTCTGCATAACTTAAATTTTATTATCTTATCAAAGAAATTTTCACTGCATTTCAGTTCCTTTCCAAAGGCAGGGATTTTTCCATTTCTCTCCTTCCTCTTGTTTCTGTGTTTTGTTTTGTTTTCATTTTTTTTTACTTTTCTGAGATTTTACTATATCTGGAGTTAATAGTCAACAAGGAGTGAAGGAATCACATTAATTATCATGATTCTCTTTTAAACATTTAAAATAAGATTCAAGTACCGTTTGTGCGATTTTCTTATTTCTTAATTATAAAATTTCCCCACAGTGGCCTAATGGCTAATAATAAATATGATGAGATTGATATCTGTTGACCTAGAAAGTCGGAGGATACCTAATGAACATGGAAAGAAACTAGAGTTGGCACTTATTAGATTTTCTAAGAAAGGAAAAAAAAAGTTAGAATCCTAGAATTGCTTAGGTCTAAAAAGATTTGTAAGACAACCAAGTTAATCTAATACTGTCAAATCCATCACTGAATCATGTCTCTGGAAGTGCCACGTGCGCATCTTTTAAATACCTCCAGGGACGGTGACTCCACATTTCTCTAGACAGCCTATTCCAATGCAGACAACCCTTTCAGTGATTAATTTTTTCATAAGATCTAATCTAAACTTCTCCTGGCAAAACTTGAAGCTGTTTCCTTTCAAGCACCAGAAAATACCTTGCTTCGCCTTCTTTTCAGGTAGTTAAAGAGAGGATGTAGTCTCCCTTCAATCTCCTTTTTTCCAGACTAAATAACCCAAATTTCCTCAGACTCTCCCCATAAGACTTGTGCTACAGACCCTTCTCCAGCTCCACTGCCCTTCTCTGGACATGCTCCAGCACTTCCACATCTCTCTTGTAATGAGGGTCCAAAACTGATTGCAGGATTTAAGGTGCGGCCTCACCAGTGCCAAATACAGGGGGTGATCACTGCCCTGGTGCTGCTGACCACCCCATTTATTATACAAGCCAGGATGCCATTGGCCTTCTTGGCCACCTGAGCACACTGAAGGATCATTCAGTCGTGACTAGCACCCCCAGAGCCTCCCAGGCCTGTAGAGTTGCCTGGGGTTGTTGTGAGCCAGGTGCAGGCCCATTGATCCAAGCTGTCCAGATCCTTCTGCAGAGCCTTCCTACTCTCCAGCACATCAGCATTCCTGCCCAACTTGGTGTCATCTGCAAACTGACTGAGGGTGCCTTATCCAGATTGTAGATAAAGGTATCAGACAGGACTGGCCACAGCACTGAGCTCTGGGGAGCAGCAGTTGTGACTGGCCACTGAATGTAACATTAATCAACACAAATCTCTGAGCTCATCCCACCTATCAGCTTGTTAATGTCCAACCCATGAACAGTAAGTTTCTCCAGAAGGATTCTGTTGGAAATGCTGTCAAAGGCTTTACTAAAGTTCAAAGAGATGACATCCACAGCTTTTTTTTTCATCCACTGAGTCACCTTATCATAGAAGTAGCCCAGAGCAGCCAAGCAAGATCTGCCTTTCATAAACCTGTTTGGCTGGGCTTGATCTCCTGGTTGCTGAGAGGGGTGGTCTGCAGAAAGGATCTAATAAGCCACAGAATCTGTGTTTGCTTTGAGTTGAGTAGAATGGTGAATTTTTATTACTAGGTTTGTCTTTTAAATTATTTTTAGGTGTCCTTTGAAGAATCATGCTTGAGAGTGGACAGAATGTTTTCTGACTGATAACTATGTTTGTCTTGGCTGTGTGTAAATTTTTTCTGGTGTGTTAATTTCATTTATGTCGTTTCTATGATGATATTAGGAGTAACAGATGTAGTATTTTGTACTTTTAGAATTAGGAAAGTAAACCACTGTGTTTTCTCACTCAAAACACTCGTCCTCCAAATAAAAGGTTCCTTCAACTAGACACAAATGTGATTCCAAATGCCCTTTTCCACTCTATGTACAGACATTACGCATCAGGTGTCATCAGGTAATTAATATTTTTTTATTTCCCTGCTCTAAACATAGAACACTGAGATCTTGTATACTGTAAGGGCACCTTAGGGCCAGGAAGTAGGGATGGATAAAAAATACATTTACATGCTAGGAAGCTGAATTCACCAATATTCAGTTTGTATTTTTCTCAAATGAAAAGTAGTTCCCTCTTCCTGCATAATTTACTGTTTTGCATTCCATCATTTGATGCATCTCTCTTTACTTCTTTTTATTTTGACACCTGTGCTTGCTGTAATGGTTCATAGAATAAACACATCTTGCCAAGGCTCATTCATCTGAGCTCAGTGTAGTGTTTACATGGCAGTAAGCCTTCTCATTAGCTCAGAGATTATTGGTATGTAATGATACCTCCTACAGGGCAGTCACCAATCCTTAATGTGGAAAAGGCTTTTTTTTTCAATTTGGGCATGTACACAAGAGACACGAATTAGGAATGGAAGAGGAAGTCACTAAACATTTTCTGGTATTTTATTTTCATTTCCAAATTAACAAGTAATGATATTTGGGTTCTAAATAATTATTCTGCAAGAACAAGAATAAGTCAATAATTATGTCTACAAAGTAAATAAACTGGCATACAAGTCTTCTCATTATATGGAAGAAACTGGTTTGTAACTGACACTACTATGAAGAACAATCCAATTGTAAAAAAATATTTTAATTTTTTTTTAATTTAGCAGCAGCTTTTGGAATCAAATTTGTGTGTGGATGTTCCTATTATGATATTTTCTATGTAATGACTAAATTATATATATTGAAAGTAGGGATGTGAGGTTTAAATACATTCTTCCTGAATCAGAACAATATTTTCAATTTCAAATCAGATTGCTGTCAATGTTTTGCCTAAAGCTTGAAGTAACAGCTGTGTGTATGGAGTTTCCCTTCTCTCCTCTCTACAGGCTAAGCTAAATCTGTTTCTATTGAAATCTTAGGATTATTGAAATAATTTCAAAATAGAGTGCATCTTTTTAAACAAACAATGTTGAAAATTGGTACCTATTTTTCTTGGTTTTCTTCTTAAGGAAAAGAGATTATGTGTTTATTCTCAAGGATAACATTATTTTTCTATTCAACACAAATATAAATTTTTACAACTATATTCTACAGGAGTGTATAAAAGCCAGGAAGCTCGGCTAATGCTCCACATATATCTCATTAAAGCACCCTCCCATACATCTGCAAGCAAGTTGAAAGAAGAAAAATGGGCTATGGATGGTTTTGTGAGTATATTTCTGCTACAAAAGAGAGGGATTTTTTTTTTGTATGATTGAAATCATGCTGGTTTTTACATCCAAAAAATCCTCAGACATATCAAACTGAATCTTTTTAGTAAGGCTGATTCATTAAGCTACATGAAAATTTTCTTGTAAAATGCAGACCAGTCCAAGGGAAAATGTGGGAACAGCCATAGAGTGTAGGCAAAATTATAATGTGTGTTAGTACAGAAGCCTTTCTTGTAGGCTTCTTCTATGTCTCTGTATTCCAATATATTTATAAATTTTATAATAATTAAACATAAAACCATTGATGATAATATTATATTCTATTAATACAACAACAATTATAATCATTATATTAGGATACGTTTTACTTTTTGATGATTTTTAAAAAATACCTTGAAAAAGATGAACTGTCACATGTATATGTAAAACAAAATAGATTACTCCAGTTTAGCATTAGGCCCCTTGGGGTTTGGGCTACAAGTTTATTCTTTAAAACAGGGAGGAAGAGAACACATAACTGAGGAGAGGTAAAGGGGAGGGTTAAATAGTCCAGATTTCTGGGATGTGATTAAACCATGAAAAGGAAATGCCTTCCAAGAATAAATAGAGGCAAAAGTAGAATTTTTAGAAAAGAAAGAGCCTAAAATTATTTGGATTAGTATAAACACTCATATAGCCTTACTACTACATCTGATTTTTTAAGGTGTTTGTGTGTCTTATGTTTCAGCTATTAGTTAAGCACTAGAGGGACACCACTATGTTTGCACATGCCATGTGTACATTGAACTGTACACACAAATTTTTATTTTTATAACAAGTGACACTGGTTGAACAATTTTTTTTTTCAAAGGTTCAGAATGAAAACCTTAAACTAAACTCATTAAGCAAGAAATGAACTAGTAAAATGACTTAACTCTCTTGGCTTGTAATAACTTAAGGCTTCAAGAACACGCTCCTGAGGTAGCAAAAGCAATGAATTTACTTTCAGACTTCTAAATATACAAAATTAGACAGAATACTTCCTATATTCCATATGCTATTTACATACTGCTCCTACTTGACCTTTTTTTCCCTTGAGTCTTGGATTAGCACAAAGAGGCTACTCTAGCCCAAAGTAAAAAGTCACCTAAAAAAGTACATGGTCTTCAGTGAAAACACAGCTTCAGGTCACTGCTGAAAAACATGCTGTGTCTTGAGAACGGGAAGGTTAAGGGGAAAGGTTGAAGGAACCTATCTAGAAAACACTGAATTTAAACATAATTATTCTTAGAAGCAAGTATATGTCGAGTTGTATGCAGTACACTAGACTGTACTTACTGTAATAAGAGAGATAATCATGGGATCACAACCATCCCCTTGCTCCCACAAGACTTTTAGTTTATACTAAAGTTTTATACTTCTACCAAAGCTTTATTCAATGTTCTTCTGGTCCATGGCCATATAATTAAGTGCTCTTTTGGACAGGTACTGAGAAAAATTGAAATAACTTTCAATTAATTTGAGGTTTTTTATTAAGTTTAAAACAACTATTAAAACCTCAATATTCTCATCCTTAGGATTATATGCAATATAACTTCTTCAATTAACTTCCCAAACAAATCAGAAAACTATAAAGTATAATACTGACATTTGAACTACCAGAAATTTTAGGTCTTACTAGTTTTTAAAAAGTACAATTAAATGTAGTATAAGGTGTCATATGTGACCATAAACCACCATGACGAGTGCCTATAACAGTCCTGCCTTTTCTTTTGAACTCTCTATATAAAATTCCTATAAAAATAGGGTGTTTATAATGGGGAATAACAGCTACCAGTCAAGCATATTGGTATATAGAATACAATAGCTCCCTATCATATAGATACATGCAACAGTTTTCCCCACTTAATTCAAAGATTTTTATTTACAGGTCTCTGCTGAACCTGATGGAGCAACATATGTTTTTCAAGGATTCATCCAGGGTAAAGATTATGGACAATTTGGGCTTCAAAGAATAGGTATTAAAATAATTCTAATTCTTTGCTCGTTCATTGTTCCATATTCAGTTTTCTTATATCCAGTAGTTTGAGGGTATCTGCAGGATGTTACAGAATTGACATTTCATAGAATATTGAGATATTAATATCTTCAAACTGTCATTTAAGTGATATAAATTACAAATGAATTGTAAGATGACTTGCAATCTACTTCTCAGTATTCACATTCATTTGTAATATTTTGAGCAATTATTATAACCAATTATGTGTAAAATGCATTTAATTTCATATCTTAACAGCTATCTAGAAAACCCATGTTGTAGAATGCTTTGATAAACTGGTTTCTTGCTTATGGTGCTGAAACACCATTTCACCTAAACATTTGTTAGAAGAGGGAAACTGTTAAATATTTGCAAATAAATACTTATATTACTTTTACAAAGAAAAAATTCTTACTTGATAAGTGTTTATTTCATAAAAATTAATTTCTTGTTTCTATACTAAGAGAGCTTTAGTAACAAAGCTCAGGAATCAACATTCTGTTGTGCTATTTAAGAAAATAATTTAATTTTCTTTTCTAATGTTGTCTTAAGAACTGTGATATTTCTCCTTACATGAGAATTTGAATTTAGTTTATTCTGAATTTTAAATCATAAATACTGTTGAGAATACCTTAGAAGAGGACTTGCTTTTTACTAATATAATGTTTGTTGAGATAAAGTTCTTACCTTCCCATAAAAGTGCTATCTGTGGATGAAAAATTATGTTCTTTCAGACACAAAATATTGTTCCTTCTTATTTTTTTTTAGTAAAATCAGGAAATTCTTTAATTCTTGAATGTTCTGGAAAGAAGGAATCTAAAGTCAAATTTATCTTTTACAGTTCTCACAGTAAAACATACTGATCTTGTTTTTCACTGTAATTTCTTATGCAAATTACTTTGCCAGAATTTTTAGAAATATCTTTATCAAGAAATATTTTATTTAGATTAATATAATAAGTTATTTCCTTTTATTAACTTTAAAATATTTTAAAGTCATCTAAGAAAAATTAAATGCAAGACTTCCTTGGTAAATTGTTTAGATAGATTATAACAAAAATTATATTTCTTCATTTGAATTTGGATGATATTTTTGAGATTCATTTCTGTAATATATTGAAGGTTATTTTCATTGGTGTATAACTTCGAGGAAAAGGATGATTAAGAGTCAAATTCTATACAATATTTAATTGTAGCTGATATAATAAATTATATCACTATAAAGAAATTCACAGTCTTTGAAGAGATTTTTTTTAGCATGCTTACCATTTAATTATTCCATGCACACAAACTCAAAATTAGCTTCTCTGAAATAAAATTTTTTGACTGTTATTCTCACACAGTTTTCCTCACATTGTTGTTGGTTGATTGTGGTCTCAGCCGTGGATGGTTGTTTGGGGCTTTTTTGGTGCTTTGTTGGTTTTTTAAAATTTCTGTATATTGTCTTATATGGCCGAGAAATTCATAAAACATTATGATCTAAACAGTTCATAAACGATCCAGTTAAAATCTTGAAAATTAACTTTGAAGATGCATTAGAGGATCACAGAATCAACTAGTTTGGAAAAGACCTTGGAGACCATCAACTCCAACCTATGACCCAAGATGACCTTATCGACTAAGGCATGACACTGAGTGCCTCAACCTATTTGTCTTTAAATGCCTCCGGGGTCTGTGACTCCCCCACTTCTTGGCCAGCCCATTCCAGTGCCCACTTCTTCTGAAAAGATTTTTTTTTTTTATGTCTGGGTCATTGTTACAGCCTTTCTTCACATTTAAAAGAGGTATAACTTGTCTATGTAGATACTGTATTCTTCAGCCATGCAGGAGGTCATGTTTCTATTTTTCTAATCAATATCTGGCTTTAACTATTCAAAATTGTTCCTATCTCTTTCCCTCTGTGTATCAATAGCAGTGCCTAAGGAAGTAATGAGTTTTCAATTTTCAAAATTTCTTTTCAGGTGATTGACCTTTTCCTTGATAGTGTGTTTGGGTTTTGTATATGTAGTATTTATTAATTAATGAAATATACAAATGAAACCTGCCACATAGTCAATCTAATATATGCATTATTATAAATTTGACTTTTCATATCACAGTAATGTGTTTTCCTTGCATACAGAAGTTGAATCCCATGCAGAATTATGCTGTAAGATATTTACTGTACCAGAGTACGTGTACTGTTCTCCCAACATATGGCATCCACATATCCATCAGAATATGGGATATATTCCAATTCCAGGTGGCCTCAGCATACAGCTGTATGTATGTAGCAAAACATATGATGATGACCTAGTAACAAGTTGTTCTTGAATTCCAAAGATTATGGAGTCGTATGTGCTACTGATAACAGACATGTATACGATATTACTTGTTTTTCTTCTTTTCTTTAGGTCTTAACATGTCTGAGGGTTCAAATTCTTCTAATCAACCACATGGTACAAATAGTAGTTCAGTGGCCATTGCTATCCTTGTGCCTTTCTTTGCCCTTATATTTGCTGGTTTTGGCTTTTATCTTTATAAACAAAGGTAAGTACAAATTATATATACGGAATTCCCCTATTCCTCTAAGTGTTGGTGGTTTTTTTTGTCTTCAGTTTTTGCTAGTGTAAATTAAGTTTTCTGTAAAAAAAAAAAAAAGACTGTGCAAAATATGCATGTAGACAGGTCTTCCTACGTTTATTAATATCTGGTATAATAAGTAAGAGATGAGTTTATGATACGGTGCTGTACTTTCATTCTTATTTATTTAAAATCTTATAAATTTATCTCTTAATGATAAAATGGATGCTGTAAATTATTAGCATATGCTGAATAATATAATTGGTAGATTTTTTGACTAAGATTCTGTCACATGATGAAAAGAATAAATTGCCTTTATTATTTTCTTCATGTGACAGAGTCGAATCATATCCTGAGTAATTTATCTTAATGCCTGACCAGTTCATTTGCATACAACTATATATGCAAACATTATGTCATTAAGAGATTTCATTGTGAATCTTTCTGCATCTGAAATCATTAGTTCATATGCAATTATGTTAAATAGCCACCAGCCTTTCATTTTCATCAGTCTAAATTCATCCATTTTTTCATGTTACCTAGACCAATACTAATTATTTGGATGCAGTAAACTTTTCCTGTAGCTTTAAAGCATTTGATGGCTAAAGAAACCCTAATTCCTTTAATGCCGAGACAATTCATTGCATAATAACTGCTAAAATGGTGATTTACATCTGGTAGTCTGACAATACTACTAGTAATATACGTTACAGGATAACATTAGTTTAAACCATTTTTAATTAGCACTATTTGTTTTCAGCTGCTCCGGTATATGATAAATTGCCCATGTAATTTTTTATGTATTTGCTATTAGCTGTATTCTGTAAGCACTTGTCTTGGCTTTTTGTATTGATGACTTAGAATATAGTATGCATTTTGTATAGCAATATAGAACACTTTTAAGGGTTTGAACTCTGGTACTTTGAGCTATTTAGTGAAAAAGAGGGCGTTTCAGCTATAAACTTATTCTTGGTAAAATTGCTGAGTCTCCAAAGGGAAAAAGGAAAGCTCATCTTACTGGGGAATTATTGTGTCTTTACAAGACTTTGTTGTACTCTTTATAATCTGATTATCCAAGTGGAATGGATAACAGCTTGGATAATGGATACAATAACAACCAATAGCCTCTTCTAAGGTTGTTAACTAAGTTCTAACTGAAGGCTATTTCCATGGAATCATAAAGCCCTTAAACTACAATAAAGACAGTACTAATTCTTAACATAAATAATGTAAAAGAAAATCAAGATGTCATATTTAGCTCCTGTAATTGTAATTGAGAATTAAGCTCTGTTCTGATTCTTAAACCATATTAAGGAAAACTGCAGTTTTCAAATGTTCTGTCTTTCTTCTACAGGACTGCACCTAAAACGCAGTACACAGGATGCTCTGTACATGAAAATAATAATGGACAAGCTGCTTTTGAAAACCCCATGTATGACACAAATGCAAAGTCAGTGGAAGGGAAAGCAGTACGATTTGACCCCAACTTGAACACTGTTTGCACAATGGTATAATGTGGTAATGATTTGTCTTCAAAGTCTGGGAATTGACACACAACACAGTGCACACACAGTTCACTGCTTAAAAAAAAAAAGAAAAAAAGAAAAAAAGAATGAAAAAAAAAATTAAAGCACACTTTTCAGGATCTAGTGGGTCACCTTTTCCTGAGGATGATAGGCAAGTCTGGGTTGTAGTTATTTTGTTTTGATTTTGTTTTTCATAAACTGGATCAGAATTCTTCTTTGTGTATGCCACGGAGAGTTTTAAAAAATTTTGCTGCACTCCATGAGTGCTACTCACAGTTTATTTGCTTTTTTAAAAAAGGAGGTTATTCTAAAACATAAAACATATTTGCATATATTGGAGGAGCATCCACTATCAGTATTCTGTGCTTTATAAAAAATATAATAGAGGGACTGGTTAAAAAAAACCGATATAGGTAGAAAATAAGAGCTATACTTACAGGAGACAATAGGTCACTGATTTCTCTTTAACAGTCATATGCTACATCTTTCTTGTGAGTTTGTATCTATTTTCCTTTTTCAGCCCTTTAAGCATTTTATTTTTTCTCAGAACACTCGAATTTCTGAGTAATTTTATTTTTTTTCAGAACAGTTGCATTTCTAAGTCCAGGATGTAGTATTTAGAAATCAGCAAGTATAACTTACTCTTTTTGTATCACCGAAAAAAATTAAAATTTCATGTCCTTATAAAATGAATTTTCTTCCCTGCTTTACATCTTGTTTCATTTTCATATTCCAAGTCAAGCTTATTTTCTGTTTCTATTAACAATATCCACAAATTGTAATGTTTTTCTATTTCTTTTGTCAATCATATGTCTAGACAAATTTTACAATGAATAATCTAATATGAATTGAGTTTTGTATGTGACTATGTTCCTTTAATGTTGAAGAGCGTTCAGGAGTGACCATCTTACTTTTCTTTCAAAAGTTAAAACATAATTTAATATTTCCTATTAAAAAGTGCAGTTTACAGTAATATTAATAACAAAATCCCTATATCCAAAATAGGAGGCCATTTTTCACTCCATGTTACTTAAAACTAGGCCATATCTCACCTGTTTGTTCCTTCAGCATTTTGACAAAATGTATGCACAAAGCGTGATGCGATCCCTTTGAAATTGATGGATTCTAAGAGACTCCAATGAACTTTGGATCCTATCTACAAGACAACAGGAAGTTAAAATTTGGAAATACTGTGTTTTCCCATCTGTTTTATCTATATATTCCATATACTCTATGGAAGAAAATCCTTACAGCTCATTTAAAATTGAATATATTACCATAGTGCAATGAAAAAAAATTATATACATATATATATATATATATATATAAAGCCATGATTTTATTAGGGACAATCCATTCATTTTAGGGACAATTCAGATTCCACAGCCCTCAAATACGAGTTTTAGACATTCCAGAATCACTTTTAAGGAAATGCAGTTTTTAGTTTTGCAGTTATTTCATATCAGAATTATTCAACAGGAACTCAGTAATTTATTTGGTGTATGTCATTGTCTTCCATTCATAGCATGACTCTCAAATGCTGTGTGTTAGCCAGTGTGAATTATCTGTTATTGTCCCTTTCAGACATTAATAATTCTGTGAAAATAACCTTTTTATTACCGTAATAGAGAGTGCCTACCAAAAATCATTGTACCCAGGATTGCTGCTTGGATTTCTATAATGTTTGATGAATTTCTTATAAATCATTTTACAACACTTTGTTTTGAATATTCATACAACTCTGTCAACTGTATTCTACTAAAAGGATGCTGTTTTATATTTTATACCATTGGTTGTTATTTATTCTTGTTTATTCAAATGACTGCAATAACTATTATTCATTCATTAATGTTAAGGTTAATACATTTGAGATCGTTTAAAATGTTTCTTCTGCAACTGGCTACTCCTCTTATATTAATGCATACACTTTTGTAAAGAAGTATATTTTTATGAAAAAGGATTTGTAAAAGTATGATGTAAATTTTCAGTGCAATGTAAACAAAATAAAACCGGACAATTGCTTTTTTAAATCATGTCTCTTCTTTAGAATATGAGCTTTAAACTTATTTAAGTTGTGAAGATCAGAAAATAACCAAATTAAGAATTCAAATTCGGTCTTCTTGTGGGTCTTAAAATCATGTTAATTTTTCTGAATATTTCTGCAAATTTTAGGTAAAGTTGTAAGATTCAGATTGCTTTCAAAAATAGTTGTTTAGCACAATGTTTGAAGCTCTTTATTTTCTAAAATTAATTTTCAGTTTTACTTGAAGAAGCAGTTTTACAGAAAAATAGGCCTACCCTTGTCAACCCATTGGAAAGCACAGGAAAAAGGTTAAAAGGAAAAAGTAATGTAGAAAACTTTAGCATTTCTCAAGATGGTAGACAGCCTTTCCATATTATTTTGCTGCCTCTTCTCAGAAATGTGAAGGACAGTACCAGTGCATACCATATTTTCTGGCATTAAAAACCCCCGGTGATTCTTTTAGTGACTTTGAACTGGAGGGAGGGATGTTAATTATATTAATATAATATTGGAACTTTCTTTTAATGACCCCTTTTACTTAAAAGCTTGGAAAGTGGATGGAGAATCCTGATCTGAAATGCTAGTTGTAGAATGGGGGCATGGGGAAATAGTCTAAAATTCATTTGAGAATTTGATGCTCTATATAAACTACAAATGCTTGTTAAGGTCCATATTGAAATTGCTGAAAATTGTGTTGTTAAATACATTAGAGAATCATGGATTCTGTTTAAAAAGCATGAGGATTAGGTTTTTGAGGGGAAGGAGGTGGTGTTCTACAGCAAATTGGTTCACTCTGCAAAACAAAAAAATCCTGTTTCACAGTAGCCAAATGAGAATATGAAGTTAAGCTCTTCGATTTTTGTTTATGCATTATATGTTTCAACATATAAAAGTAAATAAACTTATAAAATAAACTTATATCAAATTAGTTCCACAATTATGTTAATTAGCTTAGCTAATAGACCCAGTTTGTACTTTTCAAGAGTTATACTGACTTCATTGTTACAGAAAATGCATAATGGAGTGAATTTCGGGCTTGATAGGTTTGTTTGCTTTTGTTTTGGATCTGTTTGTTTGTTTGCTTGTGGATTTTTCCTTTTTTTTTTTTTTGTTTTCTTGGGGGGGGGGGGTTTGGTGGGGAGGGAGATTGTTTTTTGGGGTGGGTTTTTGTTCCTGTAGTTCCTGACATGTTTGACTTATAAATTATGTGTGAAGTGTTTGATTTTCTAGTAGCAGAGTGGTCAATTTTCACTCTGACAGATGGAATTCCAAGTTTTGGATGCTTCATTGGAAGTTGTTAGCACAGTCTACTCACTGTCTTGTTTTCTTGGGAAGGTAGGTGAATAGAAGTTACCACTTTGGCTGCCTTATTCAAGCAAAGTGAGTACACAGAGAAAATGTGCCTGAATAGAAATTGTCATGCAACTCTGTGAGTCTTTTCAAGATTAAGACATCTTGTGCAATAAATATTATGGACTGAAGTTTAAAATTTTCTGTAAGGTTCTAGAACATGGAGCCCTTTTATTTCTACATTATCTGTGTGTCAGGGCCCATCTTGTCCAGTACATGCCATTAAATCTCAACATGATCTGGTTTGTTACAGGAATCCAGAAACTACACAATTTTAACTACATTCACCAAAATAGCAGTTCTAGTAGAATTTCTCAGAAGCATCATAAAATTGAGCTTAAATTCCCATATTTTACTTTTGCTTGTAAAACAGAACTGCCATTGATATGAAGATATCTTAATGTGAAGGAATTCTTTGACAAAAGTAGAATGAGCTGTTCTTGTCAAGGAAATGGTTTAATGGCTACAAATCTTATAGCTTCCTATGGAAAGCTAATGGAAAATAAAGTGAGCCTGTAGCCAAGTCATTAAGTCCATATGTGTTGCAGCATCTTTATTTATAGGATGATCAGAGTTGGAGAAAAATATGTCTTATATCATTTGCTGTAATATATTAAAGCTCCACAGTCTTAGATTAGTTTATGAAAATATTTTATAATTTCAGATTTTCAGTGGGGATTGATATAGGCACATGAAGAGTCTGGATGGCTACTTAAGCAATGTTAAATTCAGCCACCAAGTTCCAGAGCTCGTGTTACACTTGTTGCTTGTAGTCTTACTAGCCTTTCATGGTACATCAGAAAATCTACATAGCATCCCTCAAAATCCCTAACTTTCCTTTCATTTCTATGTGTTTCTGCAATTTAATTTTGATTTGGTTGCCAGAAGTTTAGTTCAACATGATGAATAAAGATGCACTAGGTTGGTTTTCTGGTAAACTGTATTACTGGTTAGCAAATAAACATATTCATCTCTTTTTCTATCTTGCTTTATAAAATAATCTATTCTTACAGAGGAGATTGTTCACATGAGGCAAGCATGATACATGGGTTAGGAATGAAATTAGGATTTAAGATTCCTGTTCTGTATATTTATTTTCCATAATCTTTTTGTGATCCCAGATGTTAAACATATGAAGGCCTGTCATTTCTGCACTTAGTTTCAGACTGTCTCCCATTGCCTGATCATTTTGTTCATCACCTATGTACTGATGTCTTAAGTGGCAGTCAGGAAAATCAATAAAAAGGGCGATGTTAGGACAATGAAAAATGATTCATCTTTAATTTCCTTATGTAGTAAATAAGTGAAATAATTAATAGTTCAATAAAATAATTTTGAATAATTTAAATTCATATATTATGCAGAACCTATATTAAATTAGCTTTTGATTACCCAAAATAATATTTCATTTAAGTAGCTGTGTTCCCATTAATTATCTTCTTGTTTCTGAAACAAAGACAACATAATATCCTGATTTGCTGAACTAGGAGTAAGTGTAGTAATAGTTCTGAAATGTAAGTTCCATCATTTTATGAAAAACTGTTGTTGAAGACACATATCACAGTAATTATGCAGTGGTTATTTTTCAGTGCTCCATACTTTGCTGCATATCAATTCATGCTAAAGCAGCCAGCTTAAGCTGATCAGGTCAAAACACATTTTGTCTAAAGTATATTGAGAACACGCTTGTAGAAAATGCCCTAGTGGCAAAACAGGCTGAAGAGAAGGTAACTTCCAAAAAAGGAGCTAAACATGCATTTTAAGGAAAAAACACATTAACTAGTGCCCAGAATTTTATGCTTTAGTTTCATGTTCACATTTCCAAGTATAGAATTATATATCTTCTCTGTACAGCTTATCTCTAATTGTATCTACAAAAGGCTAGTTGTGCCGCATCAGTCATGCCCGTAATTTAACATTAAATGATGGTGGATTTTGTCATTAGTAAAAAGAAAAATTAGTATAATTGGCCTAGTGTACAGAGCTTTCCAGAGCTTTCTTCAGTAAAGAAATTGTCACCACGTTTGAATGAGCTAAAATAAATTGTCAATTTCTCTCTGAGAAAGAGATTAAATTGCACAAGTAAAATTCATGAGAACAGGCAACTGTCTTCACCACAGCCATGGGATCCAGAGAATCATGTAAAGTGACAAAAAAAATTAAAGAAAATAAAGAGCTGATAGTTGAGGAGTCAGTTAGGGTGAATGTCTCATATAAGGATCCAGAAGACACTGATGAGTATATATTTATATATGCTGGATGTATATTATGTGTACACTGAGTATATAGTGTATATGGAGAGCAGAATGAAGCCCCCATAATCCAAGGGGAAATGGTCACTGATCTGCTGCACCACTTAGACACACACAAGGCTGTGGGGCTGAATGAAATTCACCCAGAGGTGCTGGTACTGAGCTGAAGTGCTCAGTGAGCCACTTTCAACAATTTGCCAGCAGTCCTGTCTAACTGGGGAGGTCCCAGCTGACTGAAGGTTAACAAATGTGGCAGCCATTTGTTAAAAACCACTTTAAACACAGAACAGCAAAGAAAATGAAGTCTCTGTGAATAAAATGGAAAACTTTGAAGATACAAAATATTCCTAAAAATCAAGATAAAAACCGAATGAGATTAAATATTGATGCCAAAATTTGATATATTTTTATTTAATAGTAAAAGAGGAAAAGAGAAAGAAAAAGTAGAGAAAATTTAGGAAGAGCTAGGGTTACTTTAAAAAGCACTGGAGAGGTCATCACCACAGTGTTCTATCTTTGTTGCTGCTGAGACCAGGGTGCACCATCACGAGGCACATACAAGAAAATCACATGTGCTGGGTTGACCTTGGATGATGTCAGGCTCCCACCACAGCTCCACTCCTCACATGTGCAGGGGAGAGAAAATGTAAGAAAAAGCTTGTGGGTTTAGACAAGGACAGGAAGAGATCATCACCCAAATACAAAGAACAACTAACAAAGAAAACAGACTTGACTCAGAGAAAATTAATTTAGTGTATTAAGAATTATTAAGAGTTGAATAACGAGAAATAAAAGCTAAATCATAAAGCTTTAACATTTGATTCCTTCTATTTCCCACCTTGTTATTCCAACCTGTCACTAGTAAATATACTTGGAAATGATAAAAATATTCATGTTTTGTTTTTTCAGCCAGGCAAAATAATAGCCTTCAGTGTTATACCATCTAGGCAAACATACTTGCTTGTTTATTTGAGGCATGCAGCATTAAGCTTTAGGAGAATCTGCAGAAGTAAGAGAAAAAAGCTGAAGGAAAAAAAACAAACCAAAACAATAAAACAAAAAAAAACCACAAGGAAAAAAGAAAAAACAAACAAAAAAGGAGGCAAAACCAAACCATGGCAGACTGACATTGTTTTTCCTAATTTTACTGTTGTGACTATAGTGTACCTCTGTCTATATCCATCAGCCATGTTCTTATTTTGCTCTTGAGTTGGTAGCATGTGAAAACTAGATAACATTATATAAAATCAAGTGCAAAAGCTAGACAGAGAAGATGGAACTAGATGGTCTTCAAAGTTTCTTCTAATCATAACTATTCTATAAGTCTCTGTCTCTATAATTCTCTTAAGACAGGAAGTATAAGGGTTCAACTGATACAGTAAAAGAAGTCTGAAGAAGATGTTCTTGTCTTATTTAACTTCGGCACTATATGTAGGCAATGTCTTATTATAACACTGATTTAACTGGGGGATTACATTTAGAGACACACAGAATTGTATGTTTGAGTGTAGAGAAAATAAATTTCCTTGCTGCTGTCATCAAGAAGATAAACCAGCCACAACCACTTTAACACATTTTACACCCTATAAACCAGCAAAGAGTGTTGATAAAATATATTCAAATGATAAGATTTTTACCAGAAGTAATTACATCACATCAAATTAGGAACAAAATAAACCCAGTTAAACTATCTCATGAAGAGTTTATAGGTCTAAGAGTCAAAATCCTCCACATATTATTGAGTGGAGATGTTCCTTTTTCCTGTTTTCCATTTGGATTATTTTGCAGCTGAGTTCCTTGTCTCCCTGAAAAGAAAAATAAAGACATTACACCAATTGCTCTTAAACTATCAGCCTACATACACACCACTTTAGAAAACACACAGGCTGGTTTGCATGGCAGTTTCAGTGCTTGATTTTCCCCAAGACAAATGCAGCTCCTGGCAGATCTCATGGCTGAAGAGCAGCTGAAGAGTGATCAGGTGGAAACCATGAGTCACTGGCATTCCTCCGTGGGGAAATCCCACGCGTGCCTCACTCACATTGTGTAGGGAACACATCTATCAGCCCTGGCAGTTCAATCCCATGGCCCACTCAGCAGATGGCACGATGACAAAGCCTTTCCTGGAAAGACTCCGTAAATGTACAGCAAAGGCTGATGTGGTGCACAGAATTACGGAAGTGTCTGCACTGCTCTTTGCTAATGGTCTCTAAGTAGTGAACTGACCAAAGGACACACAGAGCAAGAATATACTGACTTTTGTCCAATATTCTACTTTAAGATTTTTATTTAACACCAGGAGTATTGCAACATTTTAAAAGCAATAAACTCTGCTTCCAGAAAAGCAAAACTGTAGTGAAAGTCTACTTTTTTTTCCTTTTATTTTTCCTTTTTTTGCTTAGAAAAGATCAAAAGATTCATGTAAACCATTTACAGCTTTAACATCACAGCTTTAGCTTATGAGACAGCATGCTGTGGAGTTTTTGTGAGTTTTGTTTTGTTTTTTTTTTTTTTTTTATCTTCTTACACTGAGTAACCTTTTCTGAGAAGACAGATCTTTTGTTTTGCTTAATGTAGATGTGACCCTGAGAGCTCTGAAGTTTCATGACAATATCTCCATTCCTCTTGACTTCTTCCATAGTGGCAACTGAAGAATGATGCTCATCACCCACGCTGTTTTATAAGATTAGAGGAAATATTAAAAAGTACAGAGACCATAGGCAGATGCTTTTTTTGGCCTGTGCTAAGAAAGAAAATAAACAAATTAAATATCTACTGAGGAAAATCAAGAATAAAAAATCTCTAGTTTCATGAACAAATGTCACACCCTAGTTAACAGAACTTTACTTCTTCATTGATTTTGCACATGCTGCATTCATTTCTGGATCACATCTAGAAAACTTTCCCACTTCAGACAACAGAGGGAAAAAGCAATGAAGGGAATTCATTGAACAGGGAAGGTACTTCAGGCAAAAAGTTGGGCATTATGGGATAACAAAAGATGTCCACTAAATTCTGTCCAAGAGCAAGATTAATTTACTTATTATAGTAAAAAGTACCATAGAAAAATATCTGTCTTGACAGGGCTACAGATATGATTTTTTTTTAAACTATGAAATATGAAACTTTATAATTTAATTCATGTCTTCATTGAGAAACAGTTGCTATACAAAATGTTGAATAAAATTGCACATAGAGAATTCATTTGTACTGAATATATCAAGAAATATATTTTATTTCAATAAATATGGACATTTAAAACAAATGGTTTAGCATTGATCCGGAGGAAAAAAAAATCAGAGAAAAAATATCAGAGAAAAATTAATTACTCACAAGCAGCTGGTGGCTTTGCTGATCAAATCCCTTACAGAGAGATATCTACGCAGTTTCATAACTTAAGATATCAGGAAAATCTTTGCTTTCTGTGACTGTGAAAAAGTAATGCATAATTTCAGATTAACTTCATCTTTTTGACTGAGAACACTGAAAGAAAATAAAGTGATTAGAAGGTTTACTGCAAAATTTTTGAACATTTGTGAAATCCAGGAAAGTATTAAGCAGGAGTCCTTTAAATACAGTAAAGATTTGCATTGAGATATCTAGGCAATATTTCTCCATTAATTATCACTTATGTTGATTAGCAAGTAGCATGGTTCTAGGAATACTGTTATCCTGGATACTGTTAGATAAATAAAATGATACAGGTCTTTCTGAAGAGTAAGATTCTCATCAGCTTTTGAAAATGATTAATGAAGAGGACTAATGTAAAGACTGCATAGATTATTTTATGCTCTATCACAAGACCTGTTGTATATTCTCCTGTAATGGAGCTAAATTCAAAACTAGCACTCAAAATACTGAGGACTCTTTATTCAGACTTCTCATATTCATTTCCATAACCCAAATAACCTTTGATGAAACTTTTCCATAGAGTATTTGTAGAATCAAGATTTTTCACCCTGCGCTACATTTTGTTATTCAAAGCTCAAAAGCCCTGATAAATTTTTGATAAAGGTCCGATAAATTTCTCATCATGGCACTATTCTGCCATGATGAGAAATTTACCAGACTGCCTAACAGTCGTTATATTTGTTAATCTTTATTTTGTATGCAGGAGAACTTGATTTTGATTATAAATACCTTTTGATTTAAAAAGGTGTAATTGTCTTGACTTCAGTTAAGTTTTTTCCATGGGGATCTATACTGCTGTGTGGAAGAGGTGACCTTGTCCCTAAATATAATTCAACAGCTTGAGTCATTGTTGCTATACACGGAAAAGAGCAGGATGTTACAAGTTTCCATTATTACAATCTTCGATTTACAGCTGTGTTTCGTTTTAGAGAATTCCTGTAAGATTCTAATTCCAGAAGAAAAAAGTAAAACATGCTGTCCATGAAGATAAGCAAGAAGAGCTTTACACTTAGGGTCATACTCTATGCTGATATTCTCCAACATTGTCCTTTTTTCAAAGGTCTGAATATAAATGCAATAAAACCTTTTAAGGTGTGAATACATTATTGAGAAACTTCAGAAATATATCATGTTAGCATTCATCAAGGTCTTTAAGTAAGTCTACTCTAATTTCAACTTTATAACAGAGAAAGAAATTAGAAAATAGAACTTGTCATCACTATTGGAAATCAGCATTTCTGTAAATATGGAAAAAAAATTCTGAGAGGTGACATTTTAACAACAATTTCCTGTTGTTTAGCTAGAAGCTATGCTAAGGCAATGAAAGACAGGGAGGTGATTTGAGTCAGCCAGCAGGGGTTCACCAAGGGCAAGTCCTGACTGACCAACATAATGGCTTTCTATGATGGAATGACTGCAACAGTGGACAAGGGAAGCACTGCAGATGTCAGTTTTCTGGACTTCTGTAAAGCCTTTACCATGATTCCCCACAACATTCCTCTCTCTAAACTGAAGAAAGACGGATTCAATGAGGGGACTGTTAAATGGATAAGAAATTGATTGAACAGCTGCTGCCAGCGGGGAGTGGTCAATAGCTCTGAGTCCCAAAGAACATTAGTGACAGCTGGTGTCCCTCAGGGCTCTGCACTGGGACCACTGTAATTTAATATATTCATTACTTACATGGACAAAGGGGTCAAGTGCATCCTCAGCAAATTTGCAGAAGACACCAAACTGAGTGGTGCTGTTAACACACCTGGAGAATGGAATCCACCTAGAGGGACCTGGACAAGCTTAAGAAGTGGGTCCATGAATCTCATGAAGTTTAAGAAAACCAAGTACAAGGTGCTCTGTGTGAGTTGGGGAAATCCTGAGTATCCATGCACACTGAGGAATGAACAGATCAACAACAGCCCTGTTGAGAAGGACTTGGGAGTGCTGCTGCATGAGAGCCTGGACACGAGACAGCAATGTGCTCTGGCAGCCTAGAAAGCCAAACATGTCCTGGTCTGCATCAAAAGCAGCGTGGGCAGGAGGTGGAGGAAGGTGAATCTGCCCCTCTAGTCCATTCTGGTGTAGTCTCCACCTCAAGTGCCATGTCCATCGCTGGGGTCCTCAGCACAAGAAAGACATGGACCTGTTAGAAAAAGTCCAGAGGAGGCCACGTGGAGAAGCTCTCATGCCAGGAAAGGCTGAGAGAATTGGACTTGTTCAGTCTCTGGAAAAGATAATGTTTCAGGGTTGATCTAATCGGAGTCTTCCAGTACCTTAAAGGGAGCCTGCAGCAAAGATGGAGACTATTTACAAGGACATGTAGGACAAAAGGGAATGGCTTCAAACTAAAAGAGGGTAAGTTTACAGTAGATATTAGGGAAAAAAATCTTTACTGTTGAGAGTATTGAGGCACTGGAAATGGTTTTCCAGAGAAGCTGTGGATGCCCCATTCCTGGAAGTGTTCAAGATCAGTCTGGATGGAGCATAGATAGTGACAGGTGTCCCTACTCATGGGAAAGATGATCTTAAAGATCCCATTCTATGATTCTGTGATTCTGTATTAATAGTTTACAAAGAAAATTATATATGCACTCATAAAACCAACACTTCAAATATATTTCAAATAACTTTTAATAGATATTTGATTAGGCCATTGTAGTTCAGAAAGAAAAAGATTTTAGGAGACACTGTAATACTATTTCTTTCCCAGCAACAGACACTGAGTTTTAAATGCAGTTATCTAAAGAGCATGAAAAATTACACAAAACCTGAAAAAAGCATTAAGCCCTTTAGTTGGCTGAAAGTAGGGGGAAAAAATGCATGAAAGTCTATATAAATGAGAAATAATACTAGAACCTTTAGGAAAGCTTTCAAAGCTTTCCTTTAATAACACAATTTCACCTCCACTCCCACTCACTCTATTCTTTTTGTCGAACCTAACACTAACTTTTCTGCTAACCTTTAGAAAACACCTAACTATTGCCCAGAGGAAAATGCAGTTGAAGAAAATTTCTGCTACACAAAGGTGACTGCAGGAGTCCCATGTGCAGAAGTCTGTTAATGGACACTACAGCAACAGCATACATCAACTCCAACGCCAAAAAAACCCCAAGGCCCACAAAATTAACAGAGAGAAGGGGAGAGAGACAGGGCGACAGAGCAAACAGAAAAGGGATAACTCTTCCCAGATGCCTTTCTTAAGGATATGAGAAACATGGTCCCACATGAGCATTCCCCACTACAAGTCCTCACCAGTGCAGCAAGTGACAATGAAAAAGATTATGAAGATTATGATATTTTGTAGATGTTGTGCTTTACCTCAGGTTCAATAGACTTTCCATACAGAGCAGCATAAATGTACTGTTGGTTGCGACTGTGGTTTTGTTAGCACTGATTAACATAATCAGAATTAACACTGATCCTTTCTTAAGCTTCTGTTCACAATATTATTAGATAACATTTGTCAAGTATTGAAATTACTATTATTTTTTTACTTGAGAATTGTGTTTTAATTTCTTTAAAATAAACCAAAGAACTCAAACAAGACATGTCAAGGAAACAGGGACAAGGTGACTCAAAGACAACAGTTCTGTACTTCCCATGCATCACATTAAACAACAAAATATAAAAGTGTGGATGCATGAGAATAAACAAAAGCATATGAGACTAACAGCCCAGGTGCTCTAAAGCAAAAGTTTTGCAGTGCTGCAAAATGCTATCCAAATAAATATAAAAAGTCACAGAATATCACAGGATAAAGAGAAGGTTTCTCTTTCTTTATGCCCTAACTTTATCCCTGATCTGTCCCTGGTGCTTTAGCCAAAGCCCCAGCCTTGGTTCCAGGGAAAAACATCACATGGTCAGGGCACTTTGAGACCCTGCTGCTCCCATTCATTGTGTCATGCCAGCTCTGTTTTGCCAAAGTAGCTCTGTTTTTCCCTGAACCCAGACCCTAACCCTATGTTCCAGTGGAGCCCAAGGCACTGCTTCTGTTGTAGTAGGGCTAGATGTAACAGAATTTTTTCCAGTAGTTGTACTATATGTCTTCTAGAAATAATATTTAAAGATTAAAAAAAAAAGAATTAGGAAAAATAAAACCAGACATCCTATATGTAGTGCATATTTTTTCCTCAGGATATTTAACTTTGTAAATGTTTGTATTATGTTTCCATTTTTTAAATTCATGGACCCAAAGAGGCAGATGGCTAAGTAGTTTGCAGATGGTTGAAAATGATAAATGGTGATGACAAGGTTAGTAATAGTACTTTTGTTCACTGTATTAGTACAATCTGTTTCTGCCAAGGAAGAAACCTGAACTATTAAGTGGACTTAAATTAACAAAGTATTTTTCTCTGCTTTTTGCTCTGATATTTTATGGCTTTATTTTCAATATAATTCATATTTATCTATACTGAGTGCCATTTTAATACACTTGCAGTTTTACAGCTATTAGCTGCATCTTGGGTGACACCTGCTATTTTATCTGTGTATATTATCTAAACTTTTTTCAGACATATTTAGAGGTTTTTGAGTTCATGGCATGTTACTAATGAAGAAAGAAAATCCATATGGTCTCACAGATGCATTCCATAACTATCCTGTAAAACTGGTAGAGGGAAGTGCCTTGTATTTGGTTTTGTTCCCATGAATTATTATGTCAGCTGTGATAATTTGGAATGGCAAGGTTAGTAGTAAAAAGAAAAAGTATTATGTATTCTTACTCTTTTTGTGTATTTATTCATTGTTTTCCCTTTTCCAATTTACTGGACTGACAGTGAAGAAAGTAGCAGGAGATAATAAAGGATAAGTGGGTAGCCAAAACATTGGTAAAACGTAGGGAAAAGATGATTATATGAATATGAGAATGGAAGCTTACTTTGATTCAAACCAATGGCTTGTCAGGTTAGGCCTCTGAAACATGACAGTATAGGGCACCATTGATTTTCAGATTAAGGTAGAGGAAAAACAGTGACATTCCCCCAGTGTGGTCTTAATTTCATCTCCATTCTATTGATGGGTAATGGAATTTTTTACTGGAATAATTTCTCAATAATCCCCATATTAAAACAAAACAAAAAAATTATGAGTTTACAATAAACAGATTTTTTCTAGACACTTCTTTGTTGGTTGTAAGTTTGTAATTTTGTTTTGTAATTTTGTAATTTTGTAAGTTTTCCTAGAAAAAATTACAACTGGCCTTGCCATTTTTAGCTGGGAATTTTATCTATCACTGTCCATATGTGGCAGGATGTTTACCTCCCCTTGCCCCACTCCTTTCTACCACAGATAGCTGGTGCATAAGAGAAAACCCAGGCTGAAAGGCCCAGCAAAGGGTCATCTCTGGTGCCAAAAGAGCTCAGGCCTCAGCTGGGAATCAACACCTTAGTCTGGGGAGCAGATGTGGGAAGAGATAAAAGAATTATTCTTGACTGAGATACTGTTTCACAAACTATAAAAGACACAAGGGTTATCTCAGAAGCAGAAGCCTCTTACACCCTGAAACGTTCAAGACTTTCTCCCTGGAGTTTGGGCGCAGATTCCATGGTTACCTTCCTGGGGACTGAGGGAAAGGATCTTGATGTGTGCCCCACCAACTATTGGATGGTAAGATACATTGAATCCTAAGTCATATTATTTCTTCTCTACCTGTAAAATTAATACGTGCCTTTAACCTCATGGTGTAAATACCTACTAGTAGTTTTATATTTGTCTTTATTCCTGTGTGGTATTAGTTTAAGTCTTAGGTCTTTTAGTTTTATGCATATTAAATAAATCATTCATTCTATAACAGACTGAATCAGCCATTATTAAAGAACTTGTGAACGAGAGTGGGTTTTGGGGCGCTGGCCACCTCAATTAAGCTACTGCCTGCTGCCAGATGCCTGAGCAAAAGGCAAGAACTCATTTAACCCCCATGCCCTTTCATAACACCATACCAGAAATTTTACTAAATTCTTCAAAGCTCTTGACTATCCTTTCAGATTTTGCTAAGAATTTTTGCATAAATATTTCTGACATCAATTCTACTCTGGACCCACCATTATGAACATATCATAGTGATGCAGTTAAAGCAATCACTTTGATGAATATTTTTTTTCCTATCTTCTAGTTCCAATCAAATACCCTAACTCTCATGTCCTTTAGAATAAAAAGGTGTTAGTCAGAGTTTACGGGTAATGTTTTAGGTATCTTAAATGTCTGGTTCTTATATATTTATGTGACTTCTTTTGACAAATTTATGGCTTTCTCATCTGCTAGTCTATGATCACTGATGACATACTCACCATACAGTTACCAGGTTCATTCCCTCAACTCGTTTTGAATATAATCTTCTTAATTTTTCCGTCATCTGGTACTTTTGTTCATTCTTAAAGATAATTTCCTGTGAATAAAAAATATTGCCAGAAAGTTCTTAAAATACTGAATGCAGCTCTTCCAACCCTTCAGACCTTAAATATTTCTCCTGTATTCATGAAACATACTCTTTACTTACTGAAACTAGAAAAGTCTCTCAAAGGCACGTAGACATAGACCTGCTTCCATCTTAATACAGAATAGAAGTAGTTAGCAGATAGTTCCATCTTTCAGCAATACATCTGAACAACCTTTTAACATTTGGTCAGATTTAGATATACTGTAATTTGGTAGTTTATTCCTAATCTCAGTTTTGTCTATCATAATAGTCTTATATGGTACTGGGATATGGCCACATTTATAAAATAGTCTAAAATAGATTATCCCACAGCAATGACACAGCTTAGTGCATCCCTTTAAAGCCAGGTATTTTCAGAACACAGCTAAGTGGAGGAAGTCCAGGAAGGATTGACTGAAGTCATATAGACCAGGAACTGTTCTTCTGAAGAGAAAATTAGATAGGGCTGCCCTATGGAAGAATTGAGACTTCCAAGGGCCAACAGGATTTAAAAAGAATGAACAGACTACCAATGGGTTATTTAAACACAAATAACATAGAGTTGCAATTCTACTTCTGAAAATGAGGAGAAATAATTCAAACTACAATGTCAGAGTCAAAATCGGAGAGCCTGTAATTCTAAGAGATTCAGCATGTCAAAATTGACAGTAATAGATTTCTGATAAATATCAGAAGCCTTAAAGCTTTAGTGTTGAATGACAGACAGGGAAGAATATAAGCAATATTTAGTTCCTAAATGCAATAGTTTAATTTACATTGACCGCTTTCAATAATTTAAATGTAAGAGAAGTGTTTCTAGCAATCATATAATCTAGAGATGTCTAATACAAAAAAACAGTTGTCCTTCAGGGGCAACTTTTCTCTTGTAGAGTTACACTCCCCTTATTCACACATACACAAACACATTCAGGGCCTCATAATAATACATAAATTTGAATTTGTTTATGCATCATCCACCCTATTCTTCAAAAAAAAGTGACAAGAAATAAAAATCCAAATTAAATCTGTGAAATTTATTGAAATGCAGACTTGGCAATGTAAAATCCAATCTGCTCAATTTTGAGCGGATCCCACCACTCAAACTTCCAGCCTTTGGGAATATTTCCATTAACATAGCCAAGAGCAGACTGCTGCCCTGATACTCTGAAAATAATGACTTTTAAAAGCCTTTGACCCCAGGATAGTAGTCATGTACAGGTGCATTTGCTTGTCCATCCTTTTTCCACACATTTTCTCCACAGAGAGCAGTTTATCTACATAGATATTGCAAAAATAACTTTTTATGAATTTAGCATAATTTAGCAAAGCTCTGTGCTTTATTTGTACCATTCCCCCTCTCAAGCCTAGTGAAGGATGAATATTGCAATAATGCATACATATTCATAGGCAATATTGTAGGCTAATTCTCACTGGGCTGCTATTATTCACAGTTTATAAATGAGTCCTTAATATCCATTCACATCTATAAATAACCATCATATAGTTGGTCAAATTGCCATTTTACTGCAGAACAATGATGAAAAAATATTAGGAATTTAGTATGAAGTACTTTCTTTTGACATGCAATAGGAAAAATATGAAAACAGGCAGAAATACATATTTGATGTGGAGCCATCAAACTGCATATTATGCATTAACTTTTTCTGTTGTGTTGCATCTTACTACCACATTACAATGGATGTACATTGCTGCAGACCAATCAAGAATGCAGCTGACCAAATCCAGAGATCAGGCTTAAAATTATTGCAACGTGCCAGTGTCAGTGTTCATCGTGACCTCAGTAAGAAAAGCATTCAGACTGTTTTCATTTAAACACCATTTATTAAACCAAATGCTATAAAGAAGAAGAGGATAGACAATCCTAGGCAGCATCATAGAATGTTTGAGGTTGGAAGGGACATTCATTCCACCCCCTGTGCCCTTGGCCTTCCACTAGAACAGATTGCTCAGAGGCCCATCCAAACTGGCCTTGACACCTTCAGGGGTGGGGCATCCACAAGTTCTCTGGGCAACCTGTTCCAGTGCCCCAACCTCACAGTAAAGATTTTTTTCTAACATTTAACCTAAACCTACCCTCTGATTAAAGCCACTACGCCTTGTCCTGTCATTGTCCTTTTAAAAGACCTTTTCCAGCTCCCTTTTACGTACTGGAAAGCTGTTATAAAGTCTTCCTTTACCTCAGATTAAACAATCCCAACTCTTTCAGCATATTTTTATAGAAGAGATATTCCAGCTCTTTGATCATCTTCACATTCCTCCTCAGGACTTGCACCAATATGTCCAAATCCTTCATATGTTAGGGGGTTCCAGAGCTGGACACAGAATTCCAAAGAGAGCCTCACAAGAGCAGAGTAGAGGAGAAGAGTCACCTCTGCTGACCTGCTGGCCACACTGTTTTGTTTGGGGGTGCAGTCGATTCCACTGTCCATATCACCACCAAAGTTTTAAACAGCACCAGGTCCTAAGGAATGCCCCCGGTCTTCTCTTGGACATGGAGCCACTGAGTGATGCCATCCAGATAATTCCTTTTCCCACCAAGTGATCTGTTTGTCAAACAGATGTGTCTCCAGCTTAGAGACAAGAATGTCACGTGGAAAAGTGTCAAACTCTCTTTACAAGACTGGGTAGAGTACATCTGTTGCTCTTATATACCATCACTGAAAGTATCTACCCATCATATATGGAGACCCTACCCATCATATGTGGAGACCCTGCATTCCCTGGTCTAGAGAGACACAAGAAGCTTCCCTCAAAAAGCTCTGTTAGACTTCATTGGCTCCTTCCCCTGTTCCTATGTGTGTTCCTATGTTCCTGAGTCACACCTATTCCCTATTCCCTGACTGGCCCCTCATCTTTGTACTGCCCCAGGACCAGGGCCAGCCCCCAGGCCTCTGTAGAGAGTGTTTGATTCTCTGTGTGGGTGCTGGGACCTGAACATCTCACCACACAGCTGAATAAAACATCTGTGGATATTATGCAAAGGTCATTTCTGCTTCCTTACCCTGGACTATGCTAGCAGCAATTCAGGCTGCTACAATCATAGGAGATTGCTAAATTTGTCAGGCATGATTTTCTTTTATTGAAGCCAAGATGGTGATCACTAATCACCTACTATTTTTCTATGTACCTTTACATGGAGGATTCAGGAGCATCTGCTTCATGATCTTGCTGGGCATAGAAGCAAGGCAGACTGACCTGTAGTTCCCTGTATCATCCTTTTCCCCTTTTTAAAAATGAATGTTATATTTCTCCTTCTCCAAACTGCCATGACTGCTCCAATAAAAGGGATAATAGATCAATGATCCATTTATTTAAAACTAAATCAATTATTAATGGTATTTTTAGCTTGTTTATTTACATGTTATGGGTGTGAATTTCAATAAGAGAGCACACTCTCTAGAATCTCACAAATAAAACTTCACACCTGTGGAAACATTTCTAGTGAACAAAATTACAGCCTACACAGTATTTATCATCAAAGTTCTGTAAATAATTTGCAAACACAGAAATAGAAGTGTCTAGAAACACTGAAAAATTCCAACCTGCTGCCTCACTTGTACATACTAATCATAATCATATGCATTCTTCCTTGAATTCACAGTCAAGTTTTTATCAGCAGTTTTAATTACCCTTGAAAATTTTAAGCTGTATGTAATATAACAAGTTGAGATTTCATAGACTTTTCTGAGAGTCAGAGGCAAACTAAGATTTCTATTCATTTGGATGTCTTTGTGCGTGTGTCCTTTCCATGGGTTAAAAAGAGAAGGAAGCAAAAATCCTAAGCATTTCATCATCCTAAGATGATGAAAGGACTAGAGGATGTCTCATATGTTGAAAGGTTGAGAGAACTGGGACTGTTCAGCCTGGAGAAGTCTCTGGAGATCTTATCAATGTATATAAGCTCCTTCAGGGATTCTGTGAAGACACAGAGCAAGGCTCTTCTCTGTGCTGTCCAATGAGAGGCAAGAGTCACAAATTGAAACAGAAGAGGTTCCCTCTGATCATGATAATTGAAAGATTTTGAGAGTGACTGAGCAGATTGTTCAGAGAGCCTGTGGTATCTCCTTGAAGACACTCCAAAGCCATTTTGATGGGCCACCTCCTCCAGATGTGTCTGCTTGAGCAGAGAGACTGAACAGGATGCCTTCTTGAAGTGTCTTCCAAACTCAACCATTCTTTACGTCTATGAAAAACAGGTATTATAGCTCCACTGCACACCTCCTGGCAAAAAAGGGTGGGATCCTGCCGTACTCTGATGCTAAAGGCAAACCTTGCCTTAATGAGGAACAAACTATATTTTCTAAGACACATAGGTGTATTTTTGTAAATTGGCTTGAGGTGCCAATTTATTTTTGTTTAAAAACTTGATAGAATTGGCTGTACATTTGGCATTTTCTTGAGATCACTTTAAATACTTAGACAGTCTTCAAATAATAATAAGCTGCATTCTGACAAAACAGAGGATTATATTCTCCCTTATAGAATCAGGAAAACAAACACTTCTGTTCCTTCCACCTTGTCTACTTCCTAATGAAGAAAACATCACAAAAGATTCACGAATTTCTTATTTTGTGTTTGGTTAGAATTTCTCAAAACAGGTGGCTGTGGGGTGAGGCTGTATAAGCAAAGAGGCAGGATGGGTTTCACCAGCAGAATGACCTTCAGACTGGGAAGAAGGAAATGGAGAACATTAAATATCTGAGGGGATTATGGCATGAAGCCAAGACAGTGAAAGAAACATAATGGAAGTACCTCTCTACTTAAGTAACTGGAGTCACAATAACTTACTTTCTGTTTTCATTACTATAGACTTTGTTGCTTTTTTTTCCCCTATGTATGTTTTGAGGATTTTATTGATTTTTTAATGAAATCGAGAGGAACAAAATGATACTGCTTTGATTATATCACTCTGGTTTACAAAATTTTGCTCTTTTATCTGAACAGCTGAATGTGCAAATATAAAAAAGAACAGCCTGGTGCCAGCAAAGGTGGGCTGACCTGTCACTCTCTATATATGTATTTGATATCCAAACAAGGGGGAATTATAAGCTAGAAGTTGGCCACCCTTTCAAATATACAGCTCTGTCAGAACATCTCCTGCATTAAACCAATCATGGTTTTTAACTTTACATTTAAAATAATTCTGTGCCTTTTTATATTTTTACTAGGTGGTATTTCATGGTCTATCAAATCACAATATACTTACCTATTTCAAAATAATTAAATTCAATTAAATTATCTTAAATTATTTTAAATAAATTAACTTCCTACTGAAAATCTGAAAGCATTTATTAGCAATAAATCTTTTTTTGGTAATAATATACCTACTCTGGGAATTCAGGTAAATGGTCTTTTTTAAGACACTGCCTAAGGTCTTGTCCATCTTGGAAAGCTGCTATGCAGCCCAAATATTACATAGCACTTCTACCTCAAGTTAACAACAATTTATTTCCTATGTGACATATTTTAGTCCTTGGCTCTTATGGTTCCACTTGGAGAGATCAAAAATAAAACTTTAGCTGCTTGGCTACTGCTCTGTACTGGAAGCTCCCCAGTTCTTGATTCTGCCATATAAAAAGTACAAGATTTTAACCTAATTTAAACAAAATGGTTTATCTTTTCTAAAAATATGCTTTAAAGCTTCATCACTTTGAAAGAGCAGAAGGAGGTTATCATTGCAATATCTCTTAGACAAGAATGTCTTTTCTTTCTCTGCTGAGTAGTTTACTCTCAAGCCTTGACTAGTTAGTCTCGTAGAGTAAGGGATAGTAAGTAGTAGATTTTTGGATATTTAAACAGAGCAAACTGCAAAAATGAAAACAGATAAGATTTTTTTTGATAGCAACTTTACATATTATTTTATTGAGAAAAAAAGGTTTAAGCAGACAAAAAATCAGTAAAAAGCGTATAAAAGTGTCAGGATGATTCCTTTTTCTTTAAGATACCATGTGATCTACATGTAAAGAAGGTTTGCATGCAAAGAAAATAAAGGAAAGGGGGAAAACCCAAAAACTAATCACTGATTTTAACAAAAAGCATCTGTGATTCTAACTTGGAAACAGGTACAACAGGATTTAGATTATTAAAATGTCCCATGTTGACCAGACTGAAATAATTCCTGCATTTGTGACCAAGGAGTGAAGATGTTGCTCACGCTTGAACAGGATGCCAGTCCTCCCTGAGCAAAAACACTACAAAACCAGCTAAAAAAGAGTGCCTTGCTGGCTTTAAGCACAGTAGGAAATGTACCTAGAACTCAATGTTTTGTACTTCATTTGCATTGCATTTGGCAGTCTTGGTATCAAGTGAGAACTACCATACTAATAACTTCAAACAGCTGGATTTAAATGCCCATAATACAATTGTATTTTCTATGCAACTTTATAATTTCCTCCTGCCAAATGATGTGCCATTAACAGAGAGTAACGTTTTTCTGAGTCTTTGTCTACTATCATACTTGTAATAGAAGTACTGAAGGAGAGTCCTGTGTGACTTTATATAAATTTTCAGAAAATTCTTTTCCTCCAGTCAAAGTAGTGTTTATTCTGCCTCCAAAAAAGTCAACAGCCTAATCCTACATCTTTCTTTAGACTTTGAGGATGCTCCTATTTGAGGCATTTCTGGGTAGTACACATCACTTGTCAAAAGAAAGAAACATTTCTCCAAAGTTCTGAAGAAACTTGATGATTTTTCTTTTCCATGTGCAGAGACAATCTCTGGATGCTGAGGACATTGTTGGTCAGATATAAAAGAATTTAAAATTATTTTACATTATGGATCCTGGACTATAGGCATAAAAGTTGCTGGGTTTTTCTCCTTTGCTTTAAGCATTTTTCCTTGAATAGAGCAAATTTCAGTGAATAGAGATTAAGATAATAAATTCAAATGCCATCCTTGGTTTCTCTTCGCATACATACCAGGCTAAATATCAGAGCATTCAGTGGCTCCTTTCTTACGCTAGGAAAAGAAAAACCCATTTTCCTGAAAATGTTTGGTCCTCTTCAGTGTCGTTCCAAACCTCATGGAGAGAAAAAAAAACCCCTTCATTTTTAAGAAAAACCTATATAAATCGGTGAATAAATTCTAAATTTACTATCCTTATTTATACTATTGAGCCCTATTTAAAAACTTCAAATATATTTGACTGAGAGCTTAATTATATAATATGGTGTGCTCAAAGCCAGTCTCAAATTACTGTCTTTGACACATCCAAGTGTAGCAGGTGTAGAGCAGAACCATGCTGTCACAGGCACAGCACAAGTAAGACTATGCTTAATGTGTTTTTTTCTTACATTCTATCCACTATTTGGACCCCCATGTGAGTATTGTATACTGGTTTCCTTACTGCAATAGAATTTTGACTTACTTATTTCAATTATTGTCTTTTGGTTGCCTTCTGATTGAAATATAAGCCATTCTATATTCAAAGCAAAATATGCTTCAAATTCATCAAGATTCTTTCAATCAAAGCATTAGCAGCTAGGTAGGATAAATAAAGATAGTAGAGCTTAAACACGGGATTTCTTGCTCGGTCATTAGAAAATTATAGTGCATATTTGATGAAAGATTTTTAAATGTGTAAAAGAGCAATGTCATTAATTCTGCCTTTTTCCTTGTATATCTGATTGCAAGGTAACAGAGGTAATTATGAGAAAAGAAGTGAAGGTAGTTATTCATATAACATAGGCTATTTGAATTAGCTAAACTTTATTTCTGTTCTGCACTACTTATGAAGCTTCTCTGAGTTTGAAGAGAGAGTTCGTCACACCCATTGAAGAAGGTAGAAATCACTGGTAAAGTATTTGGAATTATACTTTGCTACTGCTTTTCTTTAGCCCATGGAAATCATGTTAAAAGGCAATAAACAAGGAAACTATATTTTACCTATAAAATAACTTGGGCTGGGATTGAAGGCCCTGGTCTGGGTTTGCACAAGGCAGTTCTGTGTGAGGCTGTTTCAGGGCAGTTAAGGTTTCATACTTAACTGCTTTGAGAGTACTTTTATGTAGTAAATAAGACTACATAAGGCTTCCATAGAAATAAATACATTTCTATATCTATGGAAATGTAGTGAATCTTCCAATAATTTGGAGTGACATAGACCATGAGAGGATGTTAATTCCACCTCTAGCTCAGAGCAGGGTCAGTCATAAAGTCAAACAAGGATGCTCTGGGCTGAAGACTGCACAGACTCTCTAGACAAGGTGTATTAATTCATGACTGTGCTCATTACTGACCTGTGATCAGTACTTAGAAGTTTTTATATAGTCTGAACCTTTACTCTTTTAACTTATGCCTATTATGTCTGTCCCATTAGGAACCTCTGCAGAGATACTTTCCTATCTTATTGACCTCACTATAGATGTTTAATGGCTTCTATGAGGTTTCCCCATAGTCATCCCTTCTCCACACTGAATCAGCCTCTGCTCACAAGGAAAGTGCCTTGGCCAGCATAGTGGCTTTCCACTATGCACTCCCTAGATTATTGATTTCTTTCTGTTTGTAATGAAAAATTAGACATGGGATTCTAGATGCAGTCTAATGAGAGCTGACTAAAGAAAAACAATAATTTCCCCTGATGCACTGGCTGCACTTCTGTTAACACAGCACAGGAGGCTTTTGGCTCTCTTTGCTGCCAGTGCACACTGCTGGGTGATGATCAGCTTGCTGTCTGGCAGGACGCCCAGGGCCTTTGGAGTGGAGCTGCTTTCCATGACATCAGACCCTACCCTGTAATGCTGCCAGGGATTCTTTCTTGCCAGGCATGGGACGTCCCACTGTGGACAACCAATGACTTCTGTCCCCTCAATCCAGCCTGCCTGGACCTCCTTGATGGTTCTCCTGTCCTCAAGTGCAGTCATGAGTCCTCCTACCAGTTTGGTGCCATCTGCAAACTTGATAAGGGAACACTGACACTCCTCTCAGCCTTTTATAAAGACATTAAATGGGATCAGCCAGGACAGACCTCTTGGCACTGCTCTTGTTATCAGCCTCTAGGAAGAGAATTACCCATTAGCCTGAGTCAAATAGCTCAAACATTTTTTTTCCTTTCTCCTTTCCCTAACTGGTTGTCCATGCATCCAAACAACATCCTTACTTTGACACAAAGAGTACTGTTAGAACAGAGTGACAGCAGGCATCCTAAAGACTAAAATAATTGCATCTAATGCCCTCCTCTTATCTAGAAATCCAGGCATACCATAGAAAGCAATTGAGATGGTCAGGAGTGATTTGTTCTTGATAAATTCATTATGGCTATTCCTAACCAGATTTTTCTTTTCCAAGTATCCAGAAATTTTAAAATGATCCATTCCTTGATTTTCTCAGGGACTGTGGTGAGGCTGACCAGCCTGTAGTTTTCTAAATTGCTAAATTCTCTCCAAGGTTTTTGGATGAAATGGCTGAAATATTTGCCTTCTCCCACTAATTGGAGAATGCCCTGATAAGAGTAACTTTTGAAAATGATAGCTGCCTTGCAATGACAAATGCCAGCTCTCATCACCCTTGGATACAAGGTGTCCATCTCATACACTTACATCGCTCCAGTTCTCTGAAGTGATCCTTGGCTCATACCTCATTCACTGCAAACAGATCTCTTCCTTGAATCCTGCCTTTTGACATAAGGGCCAAGGACACCTTGGAGGAGGAAGTTTTTCCTTTGGCCGCCCTTGCTGAGCCAAAGGAACACATTCAGTACCTCAGTCTCATCTGTCCCCAGTTTTCATCTATTCCTCCAATACACTCCAGAAAATGCTTCCTTTGACACTTTGGGTTTTTAGCAAAGTATCAAACTCTTAACAAAACTTAAAAAATTAATTTTAGTAATTTTAAAGTGAAAAGGGTTTACTCTAAGTTTTCTGTAATGCCCTATTGGCATACTAACTTTAAAAATTGGGGGCATTACGCAGATGTTGTAAAAATGTGCAAACTAATAAAACTTAGGAAACTTTCCAAAAGTGTTGGTGCTCATAAATCATACTTGAAGAAAATGTCATTGTAGTTTTGGAAAGCCTATACTTAATAAATCATTGCTCAGCAAAAGATTTTCTTCATGCATGAAGGAGAGGATAGTGGGGACATATCATATAATTGCAGCTTTCCTTTCAGAGGGAGGAGGGGGACAGAAGGGCTGTAAACCACACCCTTTTTTAAAGGATATGCATTTAAAAGATTATTGAAAGTAATGGACCTATTTCATGATGATTAGACAAAGTTACTCCACTGTAAAAATTTTCAGTTGTTATTTCTCCTGCTAAAAATATATAATGCATATCTTGATTTAATGATCACTTCAGTGATCGCTTTTCACTTTACCAGTTCTGGTAATTTTAAAAGCATGTTCACTCAAATGGGAAGTACATGGCTGGACACACTCAAAATTTTCTCTCAGCAAATTTCTGTCCTGTAATGTTGTAAATATAATAAACTATGAATCTTTTGGTATAGATTTACTAAATATTTAGTTGCATAAAAGTTTCTATATCTGTCTTATGAATATTAATATTCAAGAATTATTTCTTGTGCCATTTACAACTTATTAACTCTTTGGTCAAGTGACAAAACGTGATTTCTTTGCACAGTCTAGTACTGTTGCTCACTGACTCAATGTAAGGGGGTTTTTTTGATAAAGAAAATTACTTCAGAACCCAAGTGGTGTAATTGAGGCAAGCAGCTATTAGGGCTTAGCTGATGCACGATAATTCATTAAACCATAGTAATTCAATAGCTTCCGCTCATATGATAATAAAGTATATGTAAAACTCCATTTTGTCAATGCAAATTAAAAATCAGTGGGTAATTCTTTACATTTCTACCACAATCTTGTTCAGTTTTGGTTTTTTTTTTGTGATTGTAAAAAGCCTATTTTCTTTTTTTTTTTTAATAAGTAATCTAAGTTTTAGACTAGAAATATATTCTAATTTAGTGAAAATCAACCTCATTCACAGCTTTATAGTAATTCTGTGTGTGTAAATGGAAATTTTTCAGTAACCATTGTAGGGTAATGCTTCTGCTACAATTATAGTGCCATACACTTTAGGATAACTGTGTCCCACCAGCATTTATTTTTAGTATTAGTAGAGTGAAATTAATGGCATGCAATACTGTGTCTCTCCATTATTTCTTTCCTTAGGGAAAAAAAAAAAAAAAGATCTAGTTAATGAAATGCACATAGATAGCAGTAATAAATTGAATTCAATGGTGTTTGAGGTACATTTGATGCTCTATTAAGGTGGTGTCTCCAGAGGAAAGAAATTAAAAGTTTTTTAACACTTTCTTAAAAACATGTTTAGATGAAAAGCTTATGATTTCAATGTTCTTTCCAAGATGGATAAATGTGTCATATAATATAAATTCTTGAATAAAAGATATAGAAAGATAGAATATTCTTGCTTGTAAGATTTTTATAACTTCAAGAGCAAGGCACCAAAGCTATAAACCTGTTATCATCATGTTCTTAAATATTTTTTCCTCTATATAGCTTTTCTACAAGGGAAAAGAAAACCTGCTATATTAAATTGTCTATTTTCTTCATTATCAACAGCTCCCCAGCCATTTATAGTAAAAGTGTATGATCTAAAGGGTTGTGCAAAAAAGCCCCAGATAATTTTATTTCCCCTTTTCAATATCCTTTCCCTTCATGTTTTTGCTTAATCTCTCTGTTGTTATAATTTCTTAATTGAGAATCACAGAATTACAGATTGGAAAAGATCCTTGAGATTATGGAGACCAAGAAATTACCTCCTGCAATTGCTATTAAGGAGAGTTTAAATTCTATTCTCCTTCTATAACATTAGCACAAACAAATTACAGGAGATCACTTTGTAAGACAGGGTTCACAGTAGGTAGATTGTTAAAGGTTTGCATTTTTCCCAGCTAGACTTGAGAGACCAACTAGCTTCCTCATTAATTTGGTTTCAGATGTTGTTTTATTAAAACAATTTTGAACAACAACTTATTTGTTGTTGCAACTGCTGCTGCTGCTGTTGCTGTTGTTGACACTGACACAAGCTGCCCAGAGATCTTGTGGCTGCTCCATCACAGGAATTGGTTAAGTCCAGGTTGGATGGTGCCCTGAGTAAACTCATCTAGTAGTGGAATCCCTGCCCATGGTGCAGACCTTGGGATTATGTGATCTTTAATGTTCCTTCCAACCCAAACTGCTCTATGATTCTAGTGTAAGAACTAGTAGCAATGGCAGGTGTTGGAAAAAATGCATCATAAAAATAAAGTTTGGACAAGTGAAGAATTTTGTGTTTGATTCTTTGGAGCTGGTATAAAGTAGTTCAGCAGAAAATAAGTAAAGAGATGTGAAAAAAGTTTCCCTGTAAATGGAAATTTTCCATTTTGTTTTCTTTTAACATTAGGTATGATTAGTCTCCTTTTATAAAATTGCTGTTTTCTTCCAAAAATTCAGCTGCAGACTATCTGTGTGTCTATTGTACCATTTTCTGAACAAGCTGCTGTTACTAACATTCCTGTAATTGCTTCTAAAATATATCAATTCAGAAGTGCTACTACCATTCAAATATCAGCCTAAGTGTAATGTTCTCCATATTAGCCACAGGACAGGGAACAGAGGGCAAATAAAGGAAGAGTTTGATATATCATCTCTAATAGGTAATCAGTGGCAGATAATTTTCAAAAATAATGAGGAAAAGTGATAGTAAATTACATTAAATTGTTCTTATATAAACATTTTAAACTAACTTAAAAATGTTAGTTATTCATAACATTAATTATTTTTATGGGAATTTTGCATCCCTAGGAATTACAAGTTCATGTATGGCTTTCTAGATTTATGTAAATGAAGATGGCTACGCTCAGAAATAGTAGAAAAAACATATTTAAGGGAATTATCAGTGAATAAAGTTTGATGTTTATAAAATATGGACATAATAACTTACAGCTTAAAACATTTACTTCAGGTTTAGTTGAGGATTGGAATAAATTTTTAAGAAACATTAATAATTGAAATTATGAGAAAGACAGCAGAAGTTACAAGGGAATGGTTGGTGGGTAAGAAAAACTTGTGGAAAAAAAATAATTGAACAGTGGCAACAGTAGAGAAGAAGAAAAAAATTGTTTTACTGTTAAAAAACTTTACTAAAATCACTTATTTATCTTGTCCAATTACTAAAATTCAAAGTAATATAATCACCATATTTCAGAAATGCTAAATGATCCATTTTTTGCACATATGAACCAATATCTACTGTTGAAAATTCATTTATTATACTAATATATAATACTACTTATTACATCGTGTCATGTCACAAATCCTTGATGTCTGCCTCCAAAATATGTGTTTACAAGCAAAAGACATGTGTCTCTCAAAGCAGAATTATCCATTTTAAAACAAATATACAGAGCAGGCAGAAAGTAATAATCAAAAATATTTTTTTTTTTTTTATTATTTATTAAATAAAAAAAATGTGGAACCTGTTTCTCTTCAAAAGTTGATTAGGCAACAGTGTCACATCAAATACACTAAGGTGTTTTAACAAAAAAGAAAAAGAAACAACAAAAAACCTAAGAAAGATAGGTAGCTTCAAGTTTAGGCTGCTTTTCATTATTTCTTAAACTGAAATATTTCCATATTTCATATTTCCCCCTCCACTCTGCATTGGTGCAGCCTCACCTTCAGTCCTGAGAGCAGTTTTGGGCACCACTGTGTAAGATGGATATAAAGCTACTAAAGAGCATCCCAAGGTGGGGTCCTGTGAAGATGGTGAAGGGCCTTGAGAGGAAGCTGCAAAAGAACGACTGAGTTTTATGAGATTTTCAAAGAATCACTTGGGTTTTTCATCTGGAAGAAGAGG